>NC_091835.1:86614243-86947993 GCF_037783145.1 Equus przewalskii
ACACTCAGGGGTCTTCTAACCCAAGAGTCCACACACTTTTTACGTAAAGGGCCAAACGGTAAAGATTGTAAACTTTGAGGGACGTGCCGTCTCTGCCACGGACACTCAATTTTGCCCTTGTTGCAAGAAAACAGCCACAGACAGTGTGGAAATGGGTGAATGCGTCTGTGTGATTTATGGACACTGAATTTGAATTTCCTATCATTTTCACGTGTCATAAAATATTCTTTTATATATTTTTCGACCATTTAAAAATGTAAAGACTATTGTCAGCTCCTGGGCCGTACAAAAACAGGCTGGCCGTGCTAGACTCTGGCCCATGCCTCAAGCACAGGGAATGTGTCCATGCAAAGCTGCTTCCAATTACGTCCAGTAGGACCGAACCTAAAGCCATGTCCCCAAAGCTCTTAAATATTTTTTCACAAGGAACCAAGCTCAAAATAATGCAAATGGTAACTTTATTCCAGTTTTCAACCTCCTGTGGTTGACCTGATATGCCTGCGTCATGATATGGATACATTTATTGTGACTACAAGTAGAAAAATATACTCTGTTACAAGACATATTACCACAGACATAAACATTTCTTCTTCTAAATGATCACTTATTGGAAAAACCAATGGTTTCATGAACATAAGCATAATCGGGCATCCATCAGGATCTCCCCTGGGGAGCCTGAACTTCACAATATATTTTTTTTGTTCATTTTAAACTCAAGCACAGAATCTAAAAGAATTAGCCATATATGTTTACAGAGTTGAGATAAACATCCACATTGTTAGTTATATTGCGTTCCTGTTATCTCAAGCTCTGTCTCCTGTAAAATGTCGATGCGGGAAAAAACAGGAACAGGATATCATAGAGATTTACATCTCTGCTAATCCAGTCAGTTTATATATCGGGTAAAGAAAGCAAACTGAAGGCCAAAACTATGAATAACGACATGATCTTTAGGTATTTTAGAAATTAAACAACAAGTACAGTCTATCACATGTGTTCATTTTTATTTTAAAACAGCGTTATTTGTGGTTTGCTGGGGGAAAAGGCCTAACCCTGCTCTCCGTACCTGAGATCCAGAAGCAGGGGGAACCTGCTTAAGCGACCGTCTGGGGCCCGTCGGCTTCGCCACGACGGGCCTGAACCTCGGCAGGTTGGAACCTCCTGAGTCACAACTTCCTCGTTGTTCACATCTCGTACTAATTATTCTGGCCGCGTTCTGGTGATTCAGAGAAGACTTGAACGCCACATCCGTCTACGGACAGCAAAGCTGGATGAGAACCGAGGACCAGAGCTTGCTTTTGCCACGAGGGTGGAGGCTGATGGTTCCAGACGCCTGTGTGAGATAAACGCCCGGGACTCAGTCGTCAGGGTCTGTTTGTCAGTTGCTTGCTCGTTTTTTATACCATTTCAAGTTGGCCATAAGTATACGGATGCAGGATATAATAGCACCTGGCGACACTAGTTACCTAGTGCTGTCGTCACCTCAGAGCTCTGGTTTGCAGGAACTCCAGAAATTCGTAGTGTGTTTACTCTCTCTTCCTTCTCCTGGCTCCCGGAACGCCTCAGTGCACCAGCTCTTTACCCAGAGTTCCTGACTTTCTACGATGTCTGACATCTTAAAATGCTTTACGTGACCTGTTTCTTTACGAATAAATATTTATTTTGTTTTTTACTATTTTAATTATTTGAAGTAGGGTGTGCTCATTGTAAAAGTTAAACAATAGAGGAGTAGAAAAAGAAAAATTAATAATCTCCTCTAAGCCCCCATCAACTCCATCTCGAGGGATGGCCCGTGTTCCCCGTGTGGCATCTAATCTCCCCCCGGTATCCATCCTCATCAGGGCATGCAGCAGCACACACACCCATACATTGTTTCTGTTACTGGGTTTTTAAAAATTCAGATTATTCTTTATATATTACTCTGCAACTTGTTGCATTTCTCTTAAAAATGTATCTCAGACACGCCTGTAGGTGAATATATTCATGCATTCATATAATATATATATAAAATATGAATTGACCTTATTCTATTTTGATACATACATAATATTCCACAAAGTAGATTTATTAAAATAAATATTTTCAATAATTCTCTCAATTGGTGGACATTCAGATTTTTCTCCAGGTGTTTCCACTACAAACATCCACATACATATTTCCTTAGGCACTTGTGCAAGTAAGCACTTTTCCAAGACATGGTTCCAAAACAGGAATTTGCTGCCAGGGAACCTTCCTGAAGAGCTAAGCGAGCTCTCTCCAGGTACGCGTGAGTGTTGATGTTATCAAGCCCTTTAACGTCTCCCATGTGACAGATGAAAAATTAGACTTCATTATAGCTTTATTGCATATTTTCTTGACTACTGGTGAAGTTGATCAGATTTTCAAATACTCATTGGATATTTGACTTTATTATTCTTTTTCTATTAGGTTTTTTGTCTTTTGTTAGTCAATGTTTAGCAATACTTTAAATGTTTGCAATAATAATCGTTTATTTATCATTAAATTGAAAACATTTTCTCAGAATTTGTCACTTGACTTTTTGTGTTGTGGTTCGACATCCAGAGGAGCGTCATTGTCCTCTGCAGTCGTCCACGTATGTATTTCTTTAAGGTCTCTGGTGTTTCTTCTTTCTTAATTTTCCTTTTCCTTTTGTTTTCACTTTTTTAGAGCAGGACTTGTATTTATTTTTGTATATGAGTTTCCCAACTAAATTGTCAGTCCTGCCAGCGCCATTTATTAAATACCTCATTCTCCTCCCGTTGAGTTGAGGTGTCCTCTTCATGATACGCGAGGCTGTCTCTGCTCTAGGCATGGACTCTGGATTTGGTTCCACTGGTCCACCCATCGGTCTCTGAGCCAAACCGTACAGCCTGATCACAGAGCTTTAAGATAAGTTTTGATATGTGGTAACACAAGAATCCCACCACTGACGTCGTTCCAAGAATTACTGGCAATTCTGCAAACTGTATTCTTCCAGATGAACTTTGAAATTGTATTGTCCTATTTTTAAAAGCACGTGGAAATTCTGACTGAATATATATAAATGGATTTTACATATTCATCTTTGAATGACTGATATTTTCATAATATTAACTCTTTCAATGCAGGAACGGGCAAGTCTCTTCATTTGTTTAGAACCTTCAGAACGTTTTATAGTTCGGTCCACACATATCCTCAAACTTTCTTTTAAGTGCCTTCCTTCCATTCTAACTGATGTCTAACGTAAACAGGAGCAATTGATTTGTTTTTACACTAACCTTATATCCAGCCACTCTACCAAATTCTAATATCTTTAGTAGAATCACTGGGATTACACACAAATAAAGATGTTGTCTCCTATACTATCTATACCACTTATTTGTTTTCTTGCCTCATTGTTTTGTCTAGAACCTCCAAAATAGCATTTAATAATGAGGAAAATAGTATGTTAGTCTTAGTCTTACTTTTAACGATAATAACGTTAATATTTTATTGTTTACTATGAGGCATGCTGTTGAACTTTTTGATAAGTGGTCTTTATTGTATTGTGATAGTTTTCTGTCACTATTTTTTTAGCATTTTTATTAGGAATGCAGTTAATTTTAAATTTCATTTGCTTTTTTTAGACTCTATTGATACAATGATTCTGCTTTTTTCTTCTTTCACTTGATAATGAAGTGAATTATGATGCTGGCATTTTTTTGGTGACCCATCCTTGCATTCCTGGACGAAAACTTACTTGAGATATTATTCTTTTAATACACTGATGAATTTCATTTGCCTAGACAGGTCCAGAATTTTATACAGTCAGCACTGAGCTTGATATTAAGGTTATGCTAGCTCTGCAAATGGTGTTTGTACTTTTTCTGTGACCTTGAATAATTTTATTATAAGTGAATATCTCTTTTTGAATGTTACCTAGAACACAGATGTAAAACCATCTGGGCCTCATATGTTTAAAAATTCTCAGTGTTCTGTAGTAACCTTTTATAACAACATTTCTAATTTCTTCTACAGCAATTGCTCTGTTTAGATTTTCTGTCTTTTGTAGGAGAACCATGGTACTTACATTTTGCTTGATAAATTTTCAAATTTATAACCACACAGTTTCATATAATATTCTTTAATTTTGTTAATCTCAATAACATCTATAGTTATATGTCCTTTATCATACCTAATATCATACAATTTTTCTCATTTTGTTCTCAAATCAGACTTTCCAGGAAAGTATCTATTTCATTTTTCATAAATATATAGCAAATAATATTTTTTCATTTTTTATTTTGAATATTTATTTAACTATTAACCACTTTTACATCTATTCAATTGATTGATGATGATTTTGCCTCAGTTAACATGCTTTGCAAGCCAACCAACCAGCAATGGTCCCCCACCCCTTAACCCCGGAAGGTCAGCCAGCAAGAAACAGACTCTGCAGAAACACGCCTCTGAGCACCAACCAGCATCTCACACCCTTTGACTTTCAATAAAGATTTCTTTAATGCCAACTCCTGGGATATACAAAGCTCACAAAGATGACAAGGCAGGATTGCTGCTCCTCTGTGAATCCACAGAGCAAAATGTACAACATTTTCAAACGTGTCTAATGTCCCCAAATATCCTGAAAAGCAGTGAAGATGAGTATAAGAAAGATGCAGAAATGCATAAAAGAAAAATTGCTGGGGCTGGCCTGGTTGCCTAGTGGTTAAGTTCGTGCACTCTGCTTCAGCAGCCCAGGGTTTGCTAGTTCAGATCCAGGGTGCAGACCTACACACTGCTCCTCAAGCCATGCCGTGGAGGCCTCCCACATACAAAATAGAAGAACATGGGCACAGATGTTAGCTCAGTGACAATCTTCCTCACTCAAAAAACAAAAGAAAGAAAAGAAAAATTGCTGACTTGCTGCATAGCCAGTAGAAATAATTCTAATATGCCTCTGTACATACTACCTACTTATTCACGATACCTATGACTCCAATAATGCTGACTCGAGTATGCCTTTAAATCCACTTTGGGACAAGACAGATGAGGAAGGAAAGGAAGGAGCAGGGGCTCTGAAAGGAACACCGAGTAAAGGAGGCGTAAGTTCCGACCAATTATTTACAGACAGACAAAGCCTCAGCAGGTGGACGAACTGACCGGGCTCCTGGCCTCTGAGCTGCTCTCCGTCTGCTCCCTGCTCTTATCTGAGGACCCAACCCCGACACTGGCTGGCGGCTCATCCCCACAGGAGGTAGTAAGGCCACCATCTAAAAACACGGCGCTCCCTCTGCTCAGGCCCCACACAGGGTGTCATCTCCGCCAGAGAGGTTCTCAAGGCCCAAAGGCCGAGATTTCAGCACGTGGTGTCTGCAGGGCGTGTGGGGCAGGGACCCAACAAACCACACGACAGGCTTTGTGGCCTTGGGTCGATCCTGTGAACCTTCTGCCTGTTCCAGGAACAAGGCTTCAGGACAAGACGAGCTACTTTCACTTCTTCTACTTCTCCACGTCTGTAGACAAGGGAGACTGGCGGGCCAGGCGCTCCGACAGCGTGGTGGTCGGTCTCCGAGGTCTCGCAGTTTCATGCTTCACGATTGCCCTTATTCTCTGCACAGGAAGTCACAGCGGCTCGAGAGCCTCCCTTTTGACTTCCAGTTTCTTTGCACAAAGATTGAAAAGTCATGATTGTGTTAATACAGACAGTTTTCCAACTCTGCAAGGCTGCTGCTGAACTCAATACCCGTTTGACGGCAAAGTTTTCTTCACCGTGAAAAGGTCAGTTGCCATTATCTTTAGTACTAAACCAGCACTAAAATTAGTTTGGTTTTTAAACTGGAAAGGGGAGCAATTCAAAATCGTACAGGCTAGGATGGGAATTTTTAAATATACTTAATGTCTCTGCATAGTTAAAATTGATCTCCTTATTAAAAGATTTGCTTTCTTAAACTACACTTAATAAGTGAATGAACTTTTCTCCTAATTTTTCAGCAAAAGAGGACGTGTAATTTCCTAACATAAAAAGTCAGTGCCCGGATCCCAGATCTTCCAGGTCTGCCTCTCCTTCTGAGTTTTTCACAAGCTAGAAGTTAAAGCCACAGGAGAGGCTCAGGCGTGGCCGGCATCCTTTTTTCTTTTCATTTTCTCCCTGCCTTCTTTTTTTTCTTGAGGAAGATCAGCCCTGAGCTAACTACTGCCAATCCTCCTCTTTTTGCTGAGGAAGACTGGCCCTGAGCTAACACCCGTGCCCATCTTCCTCTACTTTATATGTGTGACACCTGCCACAGCATGGCTTTTGGCAAGTGGTGCCATGTCCGCACCCGGGATCCGAACCGGCAAACCTCGGGGCCGCTGAGAAGCGGAAACTGCAAACCTAACGCCTGCACCACGCCGGCCCCAGCTCTTCCTTCATTTTTGAAGCATTGGCCGAAGTGGTCTAACTCCTCCTCTTACAAAACCGAACCACGAAAACACTTCTGTGCAGGTGCGTTTGCACATGTGCGTGCGTGTGTGTGTGTGTGTGTGTGCATGCGTGTGTGCGCGTGTGTATGGGTGTGTGTGCGTGTGTATGTGTGTGCGCGTGTGTACGGGTGTGTGTGCGCGTGTGTGTGCGCGCGTATGTGTGTGCACTGCTGTGTGTGCGCGTGTGTACGGGTGTGTGTGCGCGCGTATGTGTGCGTGTGTTGTTCATTTACACATTTTTACTACCATGGACTCGGTTCCGTTGGAAGGGTGATCTACACTAGAAATTGCCGTCTCACCAGGTCGACAACGTTGCTCCGGGAGGAGCCGGCTCGGAGCGTTCCTGCGTCCGCAGGTCTGCGCTCTCACAGGCTCTGGGCAGCCGCCGAAGCTCGGTCTCGGTTTCCCCTCGTGCGAAAAGGAAGTAATACCTCCCCTACGCAAAGCTTAGTCCTTAGACCAAAGGGAACTCAAGGAGGTACGCAAAAGCACTTTGTAAACTTTAAAAAATTTTGAAACAAGTACTCTTTTCCACCGTACATGAGGCAAACTTTGGCAGAGGGTGCATAGAGGAGGGGAGTGAAATAAAAAAATTAAATACGACGCGGACCGCCCCGCAGCGTCTCTCCTGGGCAGCCCAGGAAAGCAGTGGTAACTTACCTTTTGCTACCTCTGTTGCTGAGGAAGCATTCAGACACCGGGTCCGAGAATTCAGACAGTTTGCATTAGACCATTTGTCGTTCCAGACAAACACGCGCTGAGCGTGTCAGGAAATACGCACGCTGCACTCCTGAGTTTCTGGCTGAGACATCTCCGTTCGTTTCATACAACTTCCCACCGGTAGCATTTACTTTATTTTTACTCCATTTTACTACTGTCTCAGATTTATTATCATACCCAACACACCTTTATCGAATTCTTCCCGCAAAGTTCCGCGATGTGTATCTCAGCGTCCACCGCGCGTTTACAGTTGTCTGTGCCATGTCAACCCTTCTATTGTACATTTGTGTTTAGGAGTTTAAAACTCACCCATAAAATTAACTGAGGCTGAAACCTGGCAACAGCTCAGAAGCACATTTTGCTCTACCAGCCTTCAAGAAAATCCACATGGCTGTTTCTAAGTTCCTGTACATAAGGCTTAAATAAAATAAATCCTGCCAACATGAGACACTTAGGCTAAGTCGCTTCAAAAGCAGGCTATTTAACGTGCGCGGTGACTGCCTCTCAATGCTCCTCCAGGTCCCTCGGCCCCTGCCTGGCGGGAGCTCCGTCCCCCTGGTGGCCCGGCTGCCGCCTGCAGCCAGCACTTGTAACCACGAGACGCGTGGTGGTGTTTCGTGTGGTCACAGGGCTGCGAAGTTTCGTTGGCTCAGCCCTGTTTCTCCTCCGTCCCACCAAAAGCATGCCCCTTTCAGCGTCATGGTCACACCCAAAGCCCTGGAAGGCAGGGTGCGAAAAATCACTTCTCACCCTGGGCTGAGCTGGCTCTCCCCTGACAGATCAGGCCTGTGCTCTGAGCTGCTGGGAAACAGCACTCCACGTCTCTGCGCAGCTCGAGGAGGGGGCACGATGCTCTCCACTCCAGGCCACCTTCTCTGGACGTGCGCACAGTGCACAGCCCTGGAAGACAGAGGCGGGTTCCCTCTGGGGAGGCCAGGCGTCTTCCTGCCCGTTACTAAGGATTCAGGCTCCTTTCCCCCTGCACGCAGGCATCATCTGGCTGCCTCCAGCGTCGCCCTGCAGGATTGGGGCCTGGGGACTTGCACGTGAGTGCTGACGCTCCAGCAGCTGCTGTCACTGTGAGTGACAAACCGTCCTTCGTCTCTGACCCCGCATCTCACGTCTTCTAAAAGCGTCCGCAGGAGGTGGCAGGCAAACTTAGCAGGCAAATAGGATGAAACTCAGAACACACGGCGTCTCTTCTGCTGGGAAGTGAGCTCCCTCCAGGTTGGGAGCTTCGTTTATCTCTGTGTCCCCGGCACGTGGGCCAGGACCTGGATGGATGGTGCTCAATAAACACTTGTTGAATGTGTGGGGCAGAGATCCAAATTCAAAATGGGGGCATCCCTGGGGGCTCCCTGGAGATGAAAGTTTTAATCAAGGAAGTGAGATTAAGGGGGCTGTGACTGCTCCCCACCTCCAGTCCCCCCTCCACTCTGAATTTGAAAACATCCTTCAGAGACGAGGTCTCTCCAGAATCACTCGTCCTTGGGTTGCAGTGGAGGCTCGCTTGTACCTTGCTTCTGGCGACTGCGGAACGCACCACGGATGCTGCATCCTCGAGTAGAAGGTGTGGGGTTCCCCTCTTCAGTCTCAGCTTCGTAACTGCTGCTGCTCCCCCTTCAAGGGCAGAATCGGGGCAGCAAAGCGAATGACACGCCGTTCACGCCTTGTCTGAAAAGCACGTCTGTCAGGCAATCACGCTGTATTACTCTAAAATACTGAAATTAATTTTTCTGAATCTTTCTTTTCCCCAAAACTTAAAAAAGTTACCCCCACACACGGGATTTGGTCTGACTGCATGGCAATGTGTAACTTACTGCACCATTTTCAGAAAAAGATTTTAATCCTATGAGGAGTTGACGAGGTTTGAGGCCGACGTGGAGACCCATTTAAAACGGAAAGGGCCAAGTCCTCTGCTCCAGAGCGGCAGCCGAGCTGGGCGGAGGCAGCAGAGGACAGCGAGGCTGATGGCGCCACAGGGAGAAGGGCAGAGGGGGCCTGCTAGTTGAAGCAACGGCAGAGGCTGTGCGGAGTTTCCTGCCCCAAGTCTAGAACCTTCTAGACTCATTTGTTGCCCCTTCGGATTCATGGTGCAGAGAGTGAGAGCTTGTCAACACCTGTCAGTTCTTTGGGACTGACAATCCCTTTTTTCCTTTAAAACTGTTTCAAAAGCCTTCCACTTTTCCCGTTATTTTTAAAGACTCAGATGGAAAACCTCAAACACTGATGCCTACTTCCAGCCCACAGTGAAATTAACAGTGACACACCATGGCCGGGAGTCCAGGAAAACGCTGTGAGAGGAGACCAAACATTTTCAGAAACAGGGCCCCAGTCTGTCAACGCTCCGGCTTGACCATCGGTCTCCTGTTTCCAGCCTTTTCCACCTTTGGAAAAGCAAATACCCAATGAATTAGTTTCAAGATAAAACAAAAATCGTTGGACATGGATCTTGTGTTAGACAGAGGAGGGCTGAAGGCGCCGGGCCTGAGGAAGGCTCCAGCTGCAGGTGCCTGGGTCCCTTGGGGCAGCCCCAGCCGCTCAGCGGACTCTGCGGGTCGGAGCTGGTTTGCTCGCGAGGCTGAGCAGGGAGAGGACAGGCCAAGGCGAGGCCAGGTCACGACTCAGACTTCCGGGGCGGGAGGCTGCGCACAGGCGCTCTCAGAGGACGCAGGAGGCGGCTCTCCACTCGGGGGTGACGCCACCTCCGGGTGTGACGTCAAGTATGAGGCTCCCGGATTCTTGCTGACTCAGTGAGACGCAGCTTTGATCTTCTCCTTCCAGAGTCCCAGGGCCTGTTTTGCTCATTAAACGCTTCCTGAGAATACCTGCCAGTTGGTACCACTCACGTCTTGCTCACAGAGGCTGACATACCCCACGAGGAGGGTCAATTCAGCTGCTGTAAAAAGGTGAGCACACACATTCGTTGAATCGAGCTGCTTCGTTTTAATTAATATGCAGAATTCATTTTCTCTACCTAAAAGCACAGCTTATGTTCCAAGGGCCTCTGGAGACTCCCGCCCCTTTCACTGAGCCGCAGCCGCAGGTCCGTGCAGGGTTCCTCAGATGATGCTTGAAACATGCAAAGCCACTTAAACCCTCAGCAGGAGTTTCACCCCTTGACTTGTCCATTAGATGCGCTTCCTGCCGCTCCCTTCTGGATGTCATGAGCCGCCAACCTGTCTCCTCTGGACGTGAGTCAAGAGTGAGAACTGACCAGACCTGGAATTTGGACCAGGCCAAAAGGTAACCTGGTGACCACTGTGTTCATCTGGGGCCGAAAGTGTACAAAGAACGCGTCATCACAGTCCCGGGGTCCACAGAGAAGACGTCGTGGGCTGGAAGGAACCTCGTAGCTGATTTCCCTGTCCAGCCCTGTCCCCACCAGGCAGCAGATAAGGAGAGAGCAGAAGTGAGAGTGAGCGTAAACCGTGAGAAGGAGAGAAAATGGGCGAGGGGTGGAAGACCTTTCAACCTGTTCCTACACGGATGGACTTTCCACTCCTTCACGCGCAGTGGAGTCCCACACACCCAAGCCAACGCAGAAAGTTACACTGCAACGACACTGAGCTTCTGCCTTAAAGGAATCAGGGCTTCCGAGCAGAGGCCTGGAGCCACACAGTACGGCCCTCGTTGTTTCGGCAAGTCTGGTGGGGGTTGGGGTGGAGATCCTGCCTTCCTGTCCCAAGTCTACACAACACAGAGTGGATCTAACAGGCAACAAGTGTCCGCGTCACACAGAGCTCAGTCAACTCTCAGTCAGAACACAGGCTGGGAAAGTCAGGTGTCCAGCAACACAGGCATCTGCAGGGCCTGGAGAGGAGGAAGAGCTATGCCTCTGCCTTCTAGGTCCCTCTGGCTGGTCCAGGAACTAAACTGACATGAGACAGAGGAACAGGAGAAAATCAAACAAAGTTTAACCACATGTTTGCATGGGAGAAACCCAGGAAAAATGAGTAATTCACCAAAATGGCCAAAGCCACCACCGTAAATGCCATCTTCAGCTAAACACAAAGGATGATGTTGAGGGTAGTGGTTTGGGACTTCAAAGGGGAGGAAGGCAATTTACATGGAGGTGGAAAGGCAAATATTTGATAAACAAATGTTCACCTTGCCTTGCAAAAAAACGACAGGACGTGGAGAGGACTTTAGTCAATGGGCCTTGCTAGGTTCCCCCCGTCTACCACACCTAGTTCACATCATGGTATAGTCGTCTGTGGTGACAGCTCCTTCCTGAGACAGGACTTCTGTCTTAAATTCTTTTAGGCAGTTAGGGGCAAGGTCCGAGTTTCATCCTGAGTCTTTTGTTCTTAAAAATAATCAAGCCAGGGGCCGGCCCGGTGGCGCAGCGGTTAAGTGCTCACATTCTGCTTCAGCGGCCCAGGGTTCGCCAGTTCGGATCCCAGGTGCGGACATGGCACCGCTTGGCAAGCCATGCTGTGGCAGGCGTCCCACATATACAGTAGAGGAAGATGGGCATGGATGTTAGCTCAGGGCCAGTCTTCCTCAGCAAAAAGAGGAGGACGGGCAGCAGTTAGCTCAGGGCTAATCTTCCTCAAAAAAATAAATAAATAAATAAAATAAAGTAGAGGAAGATGGGCACAGACGTTAGCTCAGGGCCAGTCTCCCTCAGCAAAAAGAAGTGGATTGGCAGCAGATAGCTCAGGCTAATCTTCCTTAAAAAAAAAAAAATCAAGCCAGAGAGACACATCTGGGGATAGCAAATTCTGTCCCCAGCAGAATCCACCTTGTTCATCATTCACAAGTATGGATAGAAAACCAAGGTTATCAGACATTTGAGAAAGATCAGCAATGCCAAAGAGAAGGATCAAGCTGAACAAATAGAACTGACCCCAGAGGAAACAAAAATAATTCAGATTCAATCAAGAAAATTTTTAAATAATATCATCACAGATATTAAGGAAGATTTTAATAACACATAAAGGAAAAAGCTTAAAAAGGAATAACGAGAAAGAGCTCTTAGAAAATAATAATCTAGTAGCCAAAATAAATTTTCAGTAGAAAAGTGGAAGAAAAAGTTAAGATAATGTACAAGTAAAAAATAAAGTATAATTATTAAAAATATGAGAAAAAAATGACAAAAGATAGAGAATCAATCAATATCCATTTTCCACTTAATAAGCGTTCCAGAAACAAAGTAAAATCGAGGGAAGGAAATAACAAAAGAAAGACTACAATAAAATGTGTCAGAACTGAAAATGGTGGTCTTCAACTTAAGACGTCTCGCTGGTGGCGGAGCGGGCAGACGAATTCACGCCCACTCCAGGCACACGCAGAACTTGAGAACAGCAGGGCCGAGAAAGCAACCGGAGCGCGTCCACGGGGACGGAGTTACCTACAAGGAGCAACGGTACATCAGGATCCTTTCTCGTCCGCCACACTGAGGGCCGGAAACTAATGAAACCATGTTTTCAGAGACGGAGCGAGAAGTTATTTCAACTTAGAATTTTGTGCCAGCCAAATTTTCAACCAACGTGTGAAGAAGTTATAAAGACTTAAGTTTATCTCTCTTTCTGTAAAAAAAGAAAATTACTTGAAAATGCACTATGGTTAAAAAAAAGAAACCAAAAAAACAAAGAGAGAAGATCCATGAGAACCCAGAACGAGGGCTCTGCAGCCTGGGACGCACGCTGGTGCAATCAACAAATAGTGTAGTTAGGAAACTGAACTACCCGAGGGATATACTTTTTTAAAAAAGGAACAAGTTCTTTCTGGGGAAAAAAATGCAAAAGGCAATCAGAAACTCTAAGAAGAACAAAAAACTGTATGAGAAGTTTATGGTCCAATAAGAAGGATATTGAAACATCGCTATTTTGGACAACAGCCATCTTGACTTTTGTGCTTGGAACATCTTCTTCCAAACAGTACAGATTTAGGGATATAAGATTCTATTTCTTTTTCTATGGATTTTTACACACAGAAATATTTATGCAATCATCACATTTTAAATGTTGCTTCTTATTTTCCATTTTAAATCCAATTTACAGAAATGGAAAGCCTTAATTTATGGCATGGAAGCCTTATTCACAGCAGCGGCAAAGAACTCAAACGCTGTGGAACCCGACCTTGTGAAGCTCTGGTCCAGTTGGCAGATTTTGAAAGAGAAAGAGGGATGGGGAGAGACACGCAGGGCCAAGGGTTCCCCTCACACAGCCGGGAGCAAGGAGACCTGACTGACATCCACCGGGAGACAATGTAAGGAGAGGGAGCGATCAGACACCAATCTAACTAGAAAGTAAACAACGAGAGGGGTGAGCACACTGTTTAACATCACGGCGGTAATAATCAGAAAAGACAAACCCAGAAATGTCCAAAATGACTCTGTCTGAGGCAGCAATTCTCCAAATAGGGCCCAGGACCCATGAGACTCCACAGACCCACAAGGTCGAAACTATCTTCCTGAGCATCCCCGGCTCTTCTTTTCCCCCTGCGCTCTCTCTGTCCTCATCGCACAGCAGAGCTTCCTGGCGGCTGCGTGATGTACAGGCCACAGCGGGTGGAGCAGAGAGACAGATGCCCCGACTCCTGTCCACCCAGCAGGGAAAGAGATTTACACAACACAGAACGAGGCCCGCCGCCTCCTATCATGGAAGATCTTTTTCAATGTTTGTTATTAAATGACCTTTTTAAATGTTAAGGTGCAATGGATTTATTATTATTGTTTTTAAGTGAATTGATAAATAAGTATTTTATAATTTCCTAAGATTAAATTTCTGATATAAGTATTGATAGATTAAAAAGGCTCTTTGGGATCTTCAATAATGTCAAAGAGTCTAAAACAGCCCAAGATCAAAAAGCTTTCTCTGAGGGGTAAGCCGAGGGTGAGGAAAGGGAAGCCCACTGGCTCCCGCATGTAGACCCCTGAGTACACCTTTACGCTGTTCTAACTACCTGACACAGTGCTTTCTTTCTATTGAGGATAATTGACATATAACATTGCATCATTCCGGTGTACAACACGGTGATTTGATATATCTAGTGAAGCGATCATCACAGTAGGTCTAGCCACTTTTTATTAGCAATGTTTAAATGCATACACAAATAAGACAGGGGTGTTTCAATAAGAGAAGCACAGAAACAGCAGCCACACAACAACAATGACCCAAAGAAAGCTAGAACTTTGAAGAAGTGGAAGCAATTTTCCCACAAAGATTATACGCACCGACCTCCACCGGCAGGTTTGACCTGTGGAAAGCCTCCACGTGTCAGGCGTGTTCTGGACGGAGGTCAGGACTGGGCGAGACCATGCGTGGACTCCTTGGTGACTCCAGGATACGGTGTTGCTCTGAGACTTAACCTGGCACTCCTCATGTTCAATGACATCTCTTTACTATCTCCTTCTAAATTCTTTTACAGCATATTGATGGATGCCACATAAACACACACGCAGATTATAGCACTGTGTTTAATGCCAGTTTTCTTTCACGAAGCTTGAATTGTCTCACAAACATCACCTCAGTCCAATTCCTTATCCAAAAATTATACTCGTCCAGAGCCAGAAGATACACTTTTCTCATGATACTCTCTCTCATTAGGTTTAAATATAATCTTTTAGAGACTGTTAAAAAGCAAATCGTCACTCTTTTGAAAATGTCAAAATTTCGTAAGTAAAATCTATTATACTATTTATTGCCAAAGTCAGGGAAGCCAATTAAACCGCAATTTTACTTTCATCTCTAAGACGCCAGAAACTGTAGCCAAGATTATATTTCAGCAATCTAAATTAATTTAGCTTTAAATGGTTGTTCAAAAGGAAAGTAAAGGGGACAACATTGGTGTCTTTAGTGTGTTATCTTTGTGATCCACATGAGGTCATGATTGTTTTATTTTCGTATCATTAACAAGCATTGTTTGTGCCATGGTTAGTGTTTATACTTACTTGTCTTGCTTTTTCAAAAGACCACAGAGGAAAGGTAAGAGTGACAACAGGCACAGTGAGAAATGACGTAACCAAAGACTGTGTGTCACAAGACGTGTCTACTCTATTTCCAAAGACACCCAAGAGTGACGTGGAAAGCTTGCTCTCCAGCTGACGTCTGACAGGAGAGGTCTGAGGACTGGACAGGGCCCTGTGGAGGTTTGGAAGAACGACACCAACAACAATAATAAAAGGCAGTAGTTTTTACGTTCCCACCAACAGTGCACAGCAGCTGCCTTTTCTCCACGTCCTCGCCAACACTTGCTGTTTCTCCTCTTTTTGGTAACAGCCATTCTAACAACGTGCGAGACATTGTGCTGAGCATTTACATTCACGTCTCATCAGTCCTCACGACCACCCTACAGTAGATGAGAAATATTATTATGCCCCAATTTATAAATAAATAAGTAGAGTCTTAGGTCAGTTAGTAACTTGCCCAAGGCTTCACAACTAGCAGGAAGCAAAGCCAGAACTCAAACCTAGATCTGTTTGGCTCCACAGCCTACATCTCAATCACTTTGTTAAACGTGAAGAGCTTATGAAGGGCATCCCACAAATATGAGAAGAGCGAATCTTTAATTGTTTACCATCCGTTGCTTAGATTGGAACCCAAGACACATAACATACGCCACTTTAAGGAGCATTATTGAGTGTCTTCTATAGTCAAGGCACCAAGGAGGGACAAGGAAAGCAGCTGATGTGGTGATTGAGTTCACGAGCTCCAATTCTGCTGTCCAGGATTCACAGGTTCAGATCCCAGACACAGACCTAGACACTGCTCATCAAGCCATGCTGTGATGGAGTCCCACATACAGAATAGAGGAAGATGGGCACAGATGTTAGCTCAGGGACAATTTTAAGGATGGTCATCAAGGATTAAAATTCACATTCCCTGGTTTCCCCATTACCATCCGAAGAGAAAAACATAAATTCACTCTTCAATAATCAAAAACAGATAACATTTCTTGTGCAGCTGTCAGGTACCAATCCTGGATAGACGACTGAATTGTTTAAGTTGCAAAAGGCCACATGCAATACAGCTAAGAGTTAGCACTCAACTTTACTCCCTTATAGAAGATTTTCTATCTATCTATCATCTATTTCAGACTCAAGGTCTATAACCAGATCTGTAGATATAAATTAAGATCATAAAAACTTATTTGTGAAATAATTAAAATGTGTCTTTTCCCAATCAAAAAATATATAAATATAACATGAATATTAAAAACATTAATATACAAAATACTAGAAAGCAGTAAAATTTTGAAATATAATCGAATAATATTTAAATAATACTAAAATATTAAAAATACAATGACGTAATTATAGATAAGTAGACATAGATTCTACAACGGACCAACAAAGGAAACAGTAACCGTGCTTCCTGGAAGCAGGATTTTGCCCGACACTAGACATGACGTGCGGCTCAACCCTCAGCCTTCCTCATGTGAGGGCCTCCTCTCTTTAAGAACGGGGAGGACTGCAAGAGCACAGACAGCATCCAGGCCCTGGGGATGTGCGGTAGGCACCGCAGCCTGGGAACGACACCAGCAAGCAAAGACAGGCCCAGCAAACTGTCGTTTAATATGGCCACCGATTGGCGTCCCCTGCTGCCCAATGTCAGAGCGTCTACTTCCGTAAGTCCCTGGAGCGGGGGTCAGACAGACCCTCTGTCTCCTGTCACTTCCTCCAGGAATGAACGGGCCTTCGACACATTTGTCACCGCACATTCGTCAGCAGGAGCAACCGCGCCAGCTGGGTGTCCGTGCAATGCGAGCATTAGCTGTCACAGAGTGAATTACGCGCTCTGGTAACTTTGCTGTGTTCAATACTACGACCCACTTTACTTCTCTAGGGTAACATTGGTTCTTTGGACTCTGAAAGAAGGAAGCCCTTCAGGTTAAAGTTTAAGAAAGGAGAGTCTTATATCTAAGATTGTTCATCCAAGCGCGCAGTCTCCGGAAGTCTGGTGGGTATTCTCCACCCACATGCTAAGTCTCCCTGGAACAAATCTTAACAAATCTAATATTTGGGATAGTTCAAGAGCTTTGGAGCTTTGGATTACAACAATTCATCAGAGGGAGCGGAGTCATCTATAAGAGAAAGCCAGCGCGCGAGGCCTGCTTCACAAACCTGAGCTCTGGAGAAGAGAACGAGTGAGGAGTGTGGACGAGAGAGTTATTTTCAGACATGTCCGATCTCAGCAAAACAGGGCATGGGGGACTCTACAATGACTCTGCTCAAATTCAGAGAAGCGGAAACATGTTTAAAGACCTCTGCAAGGAATCTCAACATGGAAAACAAGCAACTAGAAAATCAGCAGTTAAAAAGTATTTCTACATGAAGTTCCTGGCCTGTAATTTCTTACGTCTTATTGAATTGAAACTAAGAAAGAAGAGAGGAATGTCACAGCAAATTCTGTGCTTTGAACATAGTAAAATCCACGTAGACTAAATAGATAAATCACGTTTTTTAAAAGTCAGAAAATTAAATTATTTCTGTTGAAACGATCAGTAATTTTAAAAGCAATATTTCAAAGAATGAGTTCAATCCTAATGACTACCACTAAAAAAATAAAGACTTGCTGGGGATATGTGTTGTTTGTTTTTGTCTTTTTTTTTTTTTGAGGACGATTAGCCCTGAGCTAACTACCGCCAGTCCTCCTCTTTTTTGCTGAGGAAGACTGGCCCAGAGCTAACATCCATGCCCATCTTCCTCTACTTTATATGTGGGACGCCTGCCACAGCATAGCTTGACAGCAGTGCCATGTCTGCACCCAGGATCTGAACCGGCGAACCCCCAGCCACCGAAGCAGAATGTGTGCATTTAACCGCTGCGCCACTGGGCTGGCCCCTGGAGACATGTGTTTTATAATTAATGTTGTGCTGTTGGGTCAAGTATGTTTCGTATACTTTTTAACATATATTATTAACACACTAGGACGACTAACTTCCCAGTTTGCATGGAAGTGTCCGCATCCCAGGAAACGCTTCAGTCCTGGGCCCGCAGGGATGGTTGGTTGCTGACAGCTGAAATCCACGTCCCCGACTCTCCAGGTGGCCTCGAGCAGGGCTTTTGTGCGGCTCCCTCAGAAAACTAGGTTAAACCACTTTTGGGGGCCTGCGTCCATCTCGTGGTGAACGGATAGGTCGTGTCTGTGACTGGATGACGGAACTAAGTGAGGTTGGCAGGAGTTCCAGGTACACTTGGAGCGTAAGAAGATGGATAATGCAGGCGAAAGACAACAAGTGAATTTCCACGGAGCATTCTTTCCACCGGTATTCATAAACTAGACTTTAAACGGAGAAATGTTAGTCCCAGACTCATGAGCACAGGAATCACAGTCCTAATAGTATGGAAAGAGCAACAAAAGCATGGAAATTTCCATAGAAATATCAAATTTTCCTCAATCTTATTGATTTATTGAAATGCTTTACAACGAGCTTCTAAAATATATCCATACCACAGGCGATTCCCTACGGGGATTGCTGAGAGATCAAGGTTATCCATTTTAAGTGAATTTGACAATAATAAACTGTTTAGTAGTCTTATGGTTAACATAGACAATAATTTCCAGAGAATTTTTGGACCCCCAGCTAACAAGCATAGCCAGTTCTTTGAGAAGTCTAAATAATGAGCAATTCCTCCAGTCCCAGTGCCAGCGAATCTATTATTCCTCAGTTTAAAGCCTTTGTTGTATCTGCTTTTCATTTAAGCTCAGGAGAAAACATTTTGTTTCTGGAATGGTTTCTTGGAAAAGGGAGTAAGTCACTCGGTGCATTACTAAGAACCTACGGGTTTTATTTCCTCCCCGTGCTGCAGCTCCACGTTTCGCTGCCTGAAAATACCCAACACATGTGGCCCTGTCATCTGGCAATAAAAACATCCAATCCAGCAGTGACAAAAGATGGACATTTGAAAGAAAGCAGTCTAAGATAGTGTCGCTCTAACACTTAAGCTCAACGGCACATCGAGGACACGAAGTGCACCCTCAGGAAGAATGCTCCACCACCAGACACGTTCCCCACGTGCTCTCAAAGTGAGATGCTCACTCCGGGGGAGGCCGGGCGCCCTTCTCATACAGGCCCAGGGGAATCCGGGGTTGACGCGAAGCTGACACTCCTCTGCTTCTGATTATTAATGTCACTTAGACATGGTGAAATTCAGAAAGGAAGGAAAATGACTTCCAAACTTGAAGTCTGTTTTTCCCAGATAAATAACCTAAAAGATTATTCATGACGTGGTTTTTAACTAACTTTTTCTGGTCCTTCTGAAGTATTTTATATACTTCTTTTAAACACTCGCTGAATGCGTTTCCATGTGACCATCCGGCACGCCCAGAAGAGCCATCGATACCCCTGTGTGTAACACAGTCTGCACCCAGCCCAACAGTGTGGGACAACGCATGTTTCAAACCCCGTCTGCTGAACACAGGCATTAATGCGAGGGGTGGTCCTCACGGCTTACATCTCAGCTCACAAAGAGCTCCTGTGTACGTGGACTATTTCATTTCCTCATACAGAATCCTTTGAAGTAAATGGAGTAACAGCATTATCCGTATTTTTATAAATGAGGAAATTAAGGCTCACAGATCCCACATTAGTGACGTCTTTGGCACCTAATTCAACGCTTGTTCCACTTCGCATGCTGCCTGCGTGACTGGAAGAGCACGTTTTCTGAGTGCCAACTGTGCGCTGACGTTCCAGGGAGCCGTGAACACAGAGGCGAACAGCAAACCAGACCCCGTCCTCAAAAGAGTGTTAATAAAAATTATCATTTAAGAACTTACACAAAATAAGTTATACGGCAATTAAGTCCCTTGAGTGGAGACAACACTTACTGACTAGAAAAAATAATACCAGAAAATCATTAAGATTAGAGAGGTTTCTTTATAATTTGAAATGTATTTACAAGACTCCATTAAGAACATGGCCCTGTACGAAGGAACACGTGTTCACACAGACACGATTCGATGTCATCAAAGAAGCCTGTCACAGGGAGTCGGTGTCAGTGTCCTGGAGAGCTTTCAGCACAACACCTGATGCCTCAGAGATTCACACGTCCAGAAACTCACTCACCTGCATGTTTCCCACCTTCTCTCACCCTGGGAGATGTCACTCAACCTGTTAACTTGAGGAAATGCTAGTTAGGAAGACAGGGTGGGAATTAGAATAATAAGGTTTGAATCCCAGTTCTACCAATGTATTAGTTAAGGTAACAGAATTCATTTGCAATATTAATCCCAAAATTTCAGTGTCTTAACACAATATAAGTTTTTCTCTCACTCATGTGAAGTCAATCAGCTGACCACAGCAGGTGGCACTTCAAGTTGTCACTCGTGAATCAAGTTGGCAGAAGTTCGGCCATCGTCAACAGGTGGCTCCCAGGGTGGCCCTGGACGGTGGTGTCCCGCTCACCGACTGGGAAAAGAAAGTGTGGAGGAAGGCAAATGGCTTCTATGGGTCCTGTTACCCGTCTATATTCCATTGTGTCTCACGCCAAACCTAACAAGGGAGGTTGGAAGATGTGGACCACTATGTCCGGGATGAAAGGAAGACTGATTTTCTCAACAACTAGCCATCACATGTCACAACCAAACTCTGGCTGGGTAACCTAGATGAGGCTATTTATCCTCTGCAGCTGCTTCTGTAAAGTGGAGAGACTATATTTCATTGCATCCAGAATACCACCATTTTTTAAAGCTGTGCTATTATTTTATGCGCCACTACAAAAAATAATCCTGCCAATTAAACCAGATACACACATGCCATCAATTGCAAGAGACCTCCAGACTTAGCAATGTTAGAAAAGGCGGGTGGGGGGGATTGTGACTTAGACTTGATGATATCTAATAATAATATCTGCTTCCTTGGATTACTGGAAAAGAAATAAAGCAATGTGCTCAATGATAGGTCATGTTGCAGGATCACCACAGGACTCTAAGGTATAAGTCAACTAAAAAATAGTCACAGACCAACAAAAACCACAAAAAACACGTCTTGGTTTGGAAATGCCAAGCAGGAAGGAGGCATTCTTGTGACTGTCAACCTAGTCACGAGAGGTCCAGCCCTGAGCACCACCTGTCCCCTTTCCAATCCATCCTGTGACCACCCCCCACCCCACCCCACCCCCGATGAACCCCAAGGTTCAGGGAGAGGAAAGGACCAGAGATTGCAGCAGCCAGCAGGTCCCTTCTGTAACATTTCCTGCCTGCTGTTTGCTGGTAGTGATGCAGGTCTTTCAAAGTCCTCCCTCGAGGCAGGATAACGTAAAGTCGGGCTCTTGCATCAAATTACCTGGATTTGAATTGCAGATCCTCCAAATTACCTAATTTTCCTAAATCTCAGCTATCCTCATGCATGGATGGGGAAAATTTGGGTACCCATCTCTGGCTGTTAAATGAGTCATTCATGTGAAGCCCTGAGTAACACAGGAGACTCAGAGTAAGTACTTATAAGCACAGCAGTAATTCGGCCCTATGCTTCCTGCCATACCCACCTGGGCCGTTAGGCTCCATGACTGAGTCATTCCCATCAGGAGCACACAGGCTGCAAGGAGCCATCGAAAACAAAACCCTATCCACATTCTTCCCCACTCTTTCTCCCTGAACCTGACAACTAGAACCACAACACTGCTTTCTCTGTAGCACTGAGTCCACCATTTATTTTGCTCTATAGTCTTTTCCCAAAATGGCTGGGAAAGAGAGCTTACATTCCTGTATTTTGTTTCATCAGCATCCTAAGAATCATGACAATATTAACAGCTCTCCATCAGGACAAAATGCAAAAGAACCGGAAAACAAGTGATAATATGGCAACAGTAGGCCCCCACGTTTCAATAATCACTCTAAACCTGAATGGATTGAACTCTTCAATCAAAAGGCACAGAGTGGCAGGACGGATCAAAGAACAAGATCCAACAATATGCTACCTCCAGGAAACACACCTCAGCCCCAAAGACAAACACAGACTCAAAGTGAAGGGATGGAAGACAATACTCCAAGCTAATAATGAACAAAAGAAAGCAGGTGTCACTATACTAATATCAGACAAAGTAGACTTCAAAGCAAAACAGATAAATAAAGACAAAGAGGGGCAGTATATAATGATAAAAGGGATGCTCCACCAAGATGACATAACACATAAATATATATGCACCTAACACAGGAGCACCAAAATTCGTAAAGAAACTATTAACAAAACTAAAAGGAGACATCAACAGCAATACAATAATAGTAGGGGACCTCAACATCCCATTAACACCAATGGACAGATCATCCAGACAGAAAATCAACAAGGAAATTATAGAATTAAATGAAAAATTAGATCAGATGGACCTAATAGTAATATATAGGACACTTCATCAAAAAACAGCAGGTTACACATTCTTCTCAAGCACGCATGGAACATTCTCAAGGATAGACCATATCTTGGGAAACAAAGCAAGCATCAATAAGTTCAAGAGGGTTTTTTCTGATCACAATGCTATGAAACTAGAAATCAACTACAAGAATAAAGCTGGGAAAGGGCAAAAAAAATGTGGAGACTAAACAACATGCTACTGAACAAACAATGGATTATTGAAGAAATTAAAGAAGAAATCAAATATTATCTGGAGACGAATGAAAATGAAAACACACCGTACCAAATTATTTGGGACGCAGCAAAGGCAGTCCTAAGAGGGAAATTCATTGCAATACAGGTTCACCTCAATAAGCAAGAAAAATCTTACATAAACAACCTCAAACAACACCTAACGGAATTAGAAAAAGAAGAACAAACAAAGCCCAAAGTCAGTAGAAGGAGGGAAATAATAAAAATTAGAGCAGAAATAAATGATATTGAAACAAAAAAGACAATAGAAAGGATCAATGAAACAAAGAGTTGGTTCTTCGAAAAAATTAACAAAATCGACAAACCCTTAGCCAGACTCACTAACAAAAAAGAGAGAAGTCTCAAATAAATAAAATTAGAAATGAGAGAGGAGAAATCACAACAGATACCAAAGAAATACAAAGGATCATAAGAGAATACTATGAAAAACTATACGCCAACAAATTGAACAACCTAGAAGAAATGGATAAATTCCTAGACTCATACAACCTACCCAAACTGAATCAGGAAGAAATAGAGAATCTGAATAGACCAATCACAAGTAAAAAAATAGAAACAGTAATCAAAAACCTCCCCAAAAATAAGAGTCCAGGACCAGATGGCTTCTCTGGAGAATTCTACCAAACATTCAAAGAAGATTTAATACCTATCCTTCTCAAACTATTCCAGAAAATAGAGGAAGATGGAGCACTCCCTAACACATTCTATGAAGCCACCATCACTCTGATCCCCAAACCTGACAAGGATAACACAAAGAAGGAAAACTACAGGCCAATATCACTGATGAACATAGATGCAAAAATCCTTAACAAAATTTTGGCAAACCGAATACAGCAATACATCAAAAAGATTATACACCATGATCAAGTGGGATTTATACCAGGGACACAGGGATGGTTCAACATCCACAAGTCAATCAACGTGATTCACTACATTAACAAAACGAGAAACAAAAGCCACATGATCATCTCAATAGATGCAGAGAAAGCATTCGACAAGATCCAACATCCATTTATGATAAAAACCCTCAATAAAATAGGTATAGAAGGAAAGTACCTCAACATAATAAAGGCCATATATGATAAACCCACAGCCAACATCATACTCAAAGGACAAAAACTGAAACCCATCCCTCTGAGGACAGGAACAAGACAAGGGTGCCCACTTTCACCACTCTTATTCAACATGGTACTGGAGGTTTTGGCCAGAGCTATTCGGCAGGAAAAAGAAATAAAAGGAATCCAAATAGGCAACGAAGAAGTAAAACTCTTGCTGTTTGCAGACGACATGATCTTATATATAGAAAACCCCAAAGAATCCACAGAAAAACTATTAGAAACAATCAACAACTACAGCAAAGTTGCAGGGTATAAAATCAACATACATAAATCAGTAGCACTTCTATACACTAACAACGAACTAACAGAAAAAGATCTCAAGAACTCAATCCCATTCATGATCGCAACAAAAAGAATAAAATACCTTGGGATAAATTTAACCAAGGAAGTGAAAGATCTATACAATGAAAACTACAAGACCTTCTTGAAAGAAATCGACAACGACATAAAGAGATGGAAAGACATTCCATGCACATGGATTGGAAGAATAAACATAGTTAAAATGTCCATTCTACCTAAAGCAATCTACAGATTCAATGCTATCGAATCAGAATCCCAATGACATTCTTTACAGAATTAGAACAACGAATCCTAAAATTCATATGGGGCAACAAAAGACCCCGAATTGCTAAAGCAATCCTGAGAAAAAAGAACAAAGCTGGAGGCATCACAATCCCTGACTTCAAAACATACTACAAAGCTACAGTAATCAAAAAAGCACAGTACTGGTACAAAAACAGATGTACAGATCAATGGAACAGAATTGAAAGCCCAGAAATAAAACCACACATCTATGGACAGCTAATCTTTGACAAAGGAGCTGAGGGCCTACAATGGAGAAAAGAAAGTCTCTTCAACAAATGGTGCTGGGAAAACTGGACAGCCACATGTAAAAGAATGAAAATCAACCATTTTCACCATTTACTAAAATAAACTCAAAATGGATCAAAGACCTAAAGATTAGGCCTGAAACAATAAGTCTTCTAGAAGAGAATATCGGCAGTACACTCTTTGACATCAGCTTCAAAAGAATCTTTTCGGACACCATAACGCCACACATGAGGGAAACAATAGAAAGAATAAACAAATGGGACTTCATCAGACTAAAGAGCTTCTTCAAGGCAAGGGAAAACAGGATTGAAACAAAAAAACAGCCCACTAATTGGGAAAAAATATTCACAAGTTATTTATCCAACAAAGGGTTAATCTCCATAATATATAAAGAACTCACACAACTCAACAATAAAAAATCAAACAACCCAATTACAAAATGGGCAGGGGACATGAACAGACATTTCTCCAAAGAAGATATACGGATGGCCAATAGACACACATGAAAAGATGCTCATCATCACTAATCATCAGGGAAATGCAAATCAAAACTACACTAAGATATCACCTTACACCTGTTAGAATGGCAAAACTATCCAAAACCAAGAGTGACAAATGTTGGAGAGACTGTGGAGAAAAGGGAACCCTCATACACTTTTGGTGGGAATGCAAACTGGTGCAGCCACTATGGAAAACAGTATGGAGATTCCTCAAAAAGTTAAGAATAGAAATACCTTATGACCCAGCTGTCCCACTACTGGGTATCTAGCCCAAGAACCTGAAATCAGCAATTCCAGAAGTTCCATGCACCCCTATGTTCAGCACAGCATTATTCACAATAGCCAAGTCATGGAACCAACCTAAGTGCCCAGCAACTGATGATGGGATAAAGAAGATATGGTATATATATACAATGGAATACTACTCAGCCATAAAAAAGGACAAAGTCGTCCCATTCACAACAACATGGATAGACCTTGAGAGTATTATGTTGAGTGAAATAAGCCAGACAGAGAAAGACGAACTCTGTATGACTCCACTCATAGGTGGTAGTTAACATATGGACAAAGAGAACTGATCGCTGGTTGCCAGGGGAAAGGGGGGTGGGGGGAGGGCACTAGGGGTGAAGTGGTGCACCTACAACATGACTAATAATGATGCACAACTGTAATTTCACAAGGATGTTAACTTTCATAACCTTAATAAAAAAAAAAAAAGAATCATGACAATATTGTCTCATTCCTTGGACCAAAGTAAAGACTTGAAAATAACCACTAAGTGAAAAAACACCACAGAAATTATAGGTCAATCACTAGAATTTTGGGATTTTTTAAAATTTGTTTGTTTTCCATTTTAAAACCATTACTGATACCATTTATAAACCAAGGAGATATATAGATATAATGTCTTGCAAGGTCACCACAAGGTTCTAAGTAGTCACTCAACCTAAAAAGATAAAGCCATCCACCAAATAAAACCACACATTTACATGCACATTCTACATGTATAGAGTAATAATATACAATCTAATCATCAATAGAGGGAATGCAGAAGGAACACGTGGGAATGTAGCTATGTTGACCAACTGGCACATCGTTTCACAGAATACAGTTTAGCAAGATGAGGCCAGGGTTCCCTGGGTAAATACATTCCATCCCATACCCGCTGATGACATGAACAGTTTCCTGACTAGTTTATTGGCGCTCTCATTCGTAACTAACCTCACCAATGAACCAGTCTACCTCTCAGTTAATCAAAAGTGTGACTCCTGCTTCAGGTAAAGGGAAACGCCGCCTGAAAGTGCGGTGTCACTGCCAGCCGTTCGTGCTCATGGACCGGTGTTTGGTCTTCTCCGGCACAACCAGCAACGCTGCAAACAGGCAGCGGCAGCCCCTCGTGAGCTCTCTGGATGCCTCTCCCCACAGGAAACCCACAAAGTAGTCGCTGCCAGTACTCGTTACCAGTGAACCTACCGCAGAAGTATTTCTGTAAAACACAGCACAGTTCTATTACAAACATTCTATCTCAATTTTTCTGATGATTAAAGGGGATTTTAATTATACAATCAATGAGAAAATAGATAGAAACCATCTGGACATTCCTCTGTTTTCTGCCAAAGGATTTTCTTTTGTTTTACATATCAATGACTTAGGCTAACAGAGGAATCTCACTGCCAGCCTTGTCCTTGGCAGGGCCCAATCTTTTTCATGTTATGAAAGATCTTTTAAATATACTGATTGAGAGTCAAATTATCCCACATGGTCAGCAAATTAACCTCAACATTTTCCTACACATAAAACCAAGAACAAAGGGCATTTTTTAATTGCTTGATCTTTAAAGTACACACTGTAAATACACTGTATTTACACTGTAAATCATTTCGTGCTTCAATGTTTTTACTAATCAGAGTGGTCAGAACTCAGTAACACTTTCTCATTTTTAAGGTACTGATAGAAAATGCTTAATCAGTAAGGCACTGAAAAGATACGACTGGTTTTAGACAAAACAGAGAATGGAGAAGGAGGTGGCGTTAAAGGAGCCAAGAGCACCTTTGAGAAGCGGTGCTGCCACAATCCTGGGTGCCCAGCTGTACGAAGTGAACCCTCAGGGAGCTCAGGCAGAGAAGGATCCTCAGGAGAGACGGCCCAGAGGCCAGCTCCAAGAGTGAGCAGCAAGAGGGAACCCAAAAAGTCGATCAAATGCCAGGTCAGAACCAACCTCCACTCTGCCGTTGGCCCCAGAGCTGAGTCCATGGCAGGCTGGATACGGACTTGGCCCCTCTGGCTGTTGAGCTCCATCACTCCGACTTGAAAGGTGGATTTTGTTTCTTAAATCCACTCTTTGTAAGGAAACGCACAAATGGAAGGTAGCTCCCTCGTGGAGGCACAGAGGCAATAAGATCTTTTCAGCATTCTATACCAGCATCTCCGTGATGAGCAGGTGCTGTCGATTTGATAGACAAGTATAGAAAACCAGCGGCTTCCAGGACTCGGAACTTTAGTGGGCAAAGAACTCTCAAGAATTACATTACCTTTGACAGCAGGGAAAAAAGTTGCTGGGATGAAAGTGCGACTCACAGCAGTGTGTTAGAGATAATTTGTGTGACTGACGCACAAAGGTTTTTCAAAGATATCTTAAAGATTTCAGCGGAAGTAAAGAAAGAACCAGAAATTGGTCTAAAATTCATTGAACTGTCAACATCTCTGTAGGGAAAGAATTTGACCAAGAAGGATTTTTCCCCTTTGGCACTTCTTTCAAAAAAAACCAAAAACTGTGATCTGTTTTGGGCTAGTAACTACTATGAAAATGCACAGGGAGAAAAATCAAGGAGAGAAAATTACTGATTATCTGTTACTAAATTGACATCTGGAGGTCTGGTGGTTAATGTCCGATGCTGTCACTGCCGAGGCCCGGGGGTGTGTCCCGGTCAGGGAACCACACCAGCCGTCTGTCGGTTGTCGCCCTGTGGCAGCTGCGTGTGGCTGTGATGCTGAGAGCTGTGTCACCAGTATTGCAAACATGAGCAGGGTCACCCATGGTGGACAGGTTTCAACGGAGCTTCCAGACTAGACAGACTAGGAAGAAGGACCTGGCCACCCACTTCCGAAAAACCGGCCATGAAAACCCTGTGAATATCAGCAGAGCATCGTCTGATACAGCGCCGGAAGGGGAGAGGATGGCGCAGACAGACCCGGCAGGGTTCCCTCTGCTGTGCATGGGGTCACCAGGAGTCAGGATCCACTCCACAGCACTAACAACAAAAGTTGACATCAGGGGCCGGCCTGGTGGCGCAGCAGTTAAGTGCACACGTTCTGCTTCTTCGGCCCAGGGTTCAGCGGTTCGGATCCCAGATGAGGACATGGCACCACTTGGCAAGCCATGCTGTGGTAGGCGTCCCACATATAAAGTGGAGGAAGATCAGCATGGATGTTAGCTCAGGGCCAGTCTTCCTCAGCAAAAAGAGGAGGATTGGCAGCAGTTAGCTCAGGGCTAGTGTTTCAAAAAAAAACAAAAAAAACAAAAAAACCTGACATCACTTTACTATCCTCATCTAAAAAAAACCTTCCCAATTTACTATAGTCAGACGAAGTTCTTTGGTTATGTTATTGCTTTCAAGAGGTAATTCTCCAGGTCATTACTGAAAGTTAAGGGAAGACAGAATTTAGTGACTCGTTATGTGGGGTCTAAGAAACTGAAGCCAACCTAAAGATACTTTTTGTTTTATATTATAAGGATTTTTTTTTTGAGGAAGATTAGCCCTGAGCTAACATCTGCCTCCAATCCTCCTCTTTTTGCTGAGGAAGACTGGCCCTGAGCTATCATCCATACCCATCTTCCTCTACTTTATACGTGGGACGTCTGCCACAGCATGGCTTGCCATGCAGTGCCATGGCCGTGCCCGGGATCTGAACTGGCAAACCCCAGGCTGCCAAAGAGGAACATGCACACTTAACCACTGCACCACCAGGCCAGTGCCTGTTATAAGGATTTTTGATGAAAAGATTCAAAATTCAATTAGTGAACTTCCGATGAACATAATGAAATTATTTTGTCTTCATCTTAATATTTATAGATCCTTGATGGTTACCAGATTTGAATTGTATAACTCCCTGCAAATTAAATACAGAGTCTTAAAAGGGATGATGTAGGTATTTTAAAATAAAATAAACACATTTCCAGAAAGCTGCGTCCTCAGGCATGTTGGAGATACCTGCTGAGAGAGCTCCAGGACTGGTAATGCTGGCGTCTGGCCGCCGCCCGGTTGTGCGAGCAGTGCGGGGTAGGTAGCAGAGAGACAAAGGACAGACCCAGAGACAGCAGACGAGACGTATGGGTTTATTGGGATTTACCTATGGGGAGTGTCCAGCGGCGGCCGCAACCACGGGTGGGGAGGGGGCTTCCTATACAGGCAGGGGGCACAGAGGGGACGTGCTCCCTAAGAGGCCGTCCCTGGTTTGGCCAGCGTTCCCAGGAACCATAGCTCACGTGGAGGGGCTCCGTGTCCCTCTAAGACGCAATGTTCTCTGAGTGAGCTAAGGCAGGATCCAGGCTGGCCAGGCCCTGGATCGTCACAGCAGCTGGGCGGCCTGCCCAGAAGGAGCCAGAAGGACACGTGGTTGCAACGGGCTCGTGGGCTCTCGCTGAGCAAGCAGGCCCAGGCCCTACAACTGGAGACTGGAGGTGGAAAGGAGACGATGGTGATGACAAGGAGAGGTAGCAGTGTGGGGCACGGCCTCCAGCCACAGCTGCTCTGCTCAGAGCCCTGTCCTGTATCTGCCGCCTGGGCAAGCTCTCGACAGGCTTCAGCTGCCTCCTACGTCCTGGACCTGTTCTGAGGGTTAAACGAGAGTGGATCTGTGACACCCTCCCACTGTGCCAGGCTCACAGAAGAGACAGGAAGCGTGAGCTCTGTCCCCTGAACGCAGGACTGAGGCGGGCGAAGGGGGCAATGAAGGAAAAGGACGTGCAGGACACGGGGGGGGGGGGGTGACCAGCTACCCTGGGGGCCATGGGGCCGTGGGGGATGTTGTGCTGCTGGAGCCTCACTTCCCACGGCCACCAGAGCCTGCTGACCGGCCACAGCTGAGTCCCTTCAGGGCGAGGCCCTGCCAAAGGGAGGCGTCTCTGCGGAAGTCCTGCCCCCGGAGGCGGTGACCGGAGGAGAAGGGCACAAAGGATGTTTCAGGACGTTTCTGATGCGCCGTCCCAGCTTCGGAGCCCTGGTGGGACCAGCAGGGACTCGGGTGGAAGGGTGTCACAGACCCCCTTCTCCCCCCGCCAGCCCGCCTCCCTCCTTCCCACAGGGGTCCCTCCTGAGAGGCTCGCAGATGCGTCTCCACACCCAAACTTCGTCTCAGAGCCTGTGTCCCTGGGACCAAAGACAATGTGGGGGAGGGAAGCGGGATCTGTGTGACGGTGAAGCAGCAAAGGTTTCGAGATCACTAATGACTAATATTACAATTATGCTGGATCGTTTGCAGTTTTTCTCTTCAACTGCACGTGAGATTACCCCCATGTGACAGATTCAGAGAGGTCAAGGGATTTGCCTAATGTCACAGAGCCAGCAATTGAGTGCCCAGTAGATTTCAGCCCCAGTTTGTCCTCCCTGGAGCCTGGGCCCCCAGCGCCACGTCACGCCGTCCCCCAGCATCCCCATGAGTGGGGCGTGCCAGGCACACTGGCTCTGCCCGTTTCCTGACCTCGAGTCCCAGTTCTGAGAACGTGGCTCAGCCTCCACTTGCAGTTCCTTGTGCGCTGACGTTTTGGGGTTTTCTCTGAGGCTGTTTCTCATCCCCACAATCTCAGGTATTTAGTATGAGAATTTTCTCTCTGTGCCTTTCCTTTCTCTTGTCTGAACATCCTATTTTAAAGGAAGAAGTATTTTATAATTAAAAAATAGAATAAAAAGAGCTGAACTCCAGAGGCCTTGATGGGAGGTTAATCCCGGCCCTGCAGTTCACTTGCCATGTGGCCCCGGAAGAGTGGCTCCACCTCTCGAAGCTCTGTCGCCCCATCTGTGCACTGCAGGAACGACAGCGTCCGTGCGGCTGCGTGAGACTCACGTGAGGCAGCCCACACGGAGCACACTGCGCGGCGGGCGCCCCAGCACCCCAGCCGCGAGGCCGAGCTCTCTTCTGAAGAGCTCCCTGGGGGCCCCTCACCCAACCGCTCCACCATCATCATGTCAAACGACAGGAAGCACGTGAACACTGGGCCCCCATCCTGCACCACATCCCCTTGCGACGTGCCCGTTCTGAGTCTCAGCACGGGTGCCAACAGCCATGCCTGGCCCTCCAGGCCCCTCCCTCATGCCTTAACCAGGTCCTCGACAGAACAGAGCCCATCCCGGGTGGTCAGAACTTCTCGGCCACACTCTCCTTTCCTGGGAGGACGAGGGCTCCTCACTTCCTCTCCGCTCACCCCAGATGCTGAGGACAAAGCAGCCCTCCACCCAGGGCATCTGAGTCTTCAGAGGAACAGAAATTATCCTGCTCAGAAAAATAGCCTGGATTCCCCTGAATTAAACATTTGCAATCTCATATCGAGACTTAAACCCACAAGTCTGATTTCCGGCGAGTGGTGCACCCTGGAGTCACACCACTGGGGGAGAAGTGTCTGCCACTTTTTATTTTGGACTCTGAATTATAATGATATTTAACACTATGTGCTACACACTCTGCTAAGTGTTTTACATGCATCGTGTTACCAATCCCCACGAGAAGCCCACTCAGGTGCTATAACAACCCTGATTTTATAAAAGAAGGAAAACGGCGTCAGAGGAAGTGTCTTGCCCCAGACCGAGGAGAGATGGAAAGTTGGGGCCACCCTAGCGGTCAACTCAACCGGACTGGACAGAGAAGGACACGAGAGTCAGCGAGAGCCACCAACAGGAGCAAGCTTCTCCAAGGAGCAGGGAGACCTTCCATGTTTATCCCCATCAGCCGTGTCTGCACTTCCCCAGCACCTGCCGCGTAGCGTTGACTTTATTACGGAGGTGTTTTCCAGGACAGAAACAACCTCCAAGAGCTCAGTTCCTTTTTCAGCTTGAAGAAGAAAATAGAGAGCTGTACATTAGTCAACGGGACAGTTGGTTCTGTTAAAAAAAAAAAACATGCTCTCCAGAGGAAACAGACGCGGAATCTAGCAGAGCGGCACAGCAACGGGCTCATGTGGCGACTGAAGGCCGAAGCCCCAAAACCAGACGGCTTGCCTGAGTCACAAGCTTCAGGGTTCCCCATGAAGATGCTCTGCTGGGACGTTATTTCTCTCTCTCAGCCTTTCCTGAGTATTCACTTGGTTTTTCCTGGATCAAGAGAAGTTGTTTGTTTGAATCAGTCACCCCTATTTACTGAAAACCGGACATTTATATGTGTCACCAAGTGTGATATCATAAATCAAATTATGAACAAGTAAAGCTAATTTAATTGAAGAAAATGAGATCTTGCATTCTTGGATGATTCACTGAAATTGAGTTGTTCGTTTTCTCGCTTTCTCTCCCAACCCAAAGCACTGGACTGAGGTCACTCTAAAATCAGCCATCAGCACTCTGTGCGTGTAGTAGACGGGCCTCTGTCTGTAACGTAGGAGCGCAGGAACATCTTCGTCCCCAGTTCCCAGAGCCGGGAGAACCCGTGATCCTCCACTGGTTGGGCGATGGTGAAAAGCTAGTCACTTCCTCTCTACCCTACTAGGTGAGGCTGGTGGCTTCCCAGACACGCAGTCACGGCAGTATGGAGGCAGCGATGGAGTGAGCATCCTGGGCAAACAAGAGATTCATGCAACGGCAATGTCCCACATCCTCCCTGGTGACCCCTCTGCTTCACAGCCCAAAGCGGGAGGCAGACTTCTCCGCGTGGCTCACTTCCAGGGCAATTCTGGAGAGTCTTACACCAGCAGCTTGGTGACACAGAGCAGGGCACTGTGCCCCATCCCTCAGCTCCGTCTTACAAGAGGAGAATCTTGACTTTTCTCAACTAAAACATCTTCCAAGGGGACACCAGCCCCCCCACTCAGCAGGACCATCTCAGAGATGCTGCCGTCTCGTCTCGGTCTCTTTTCTATCCACCATTACTTCTCCCAACACTTATTCCTCAGTGTAACTCACAAAGCACGGTGGCCCAGCATCGGAAAGGGATAAGCTTTCCGTTATTTGGTCTGCCATGTTGGAAAATTTGCACCAATTAAGTCATATGCTTTCAACTGTCACCCTTATAACCAACACCGATAATCCACAGCACAATCCACTGGCGTTGGTTATGCCTGTGCTCAGAGACGAGGTTGTGACAACTAGAGGGAAGACAACTGTCCATGTAAGCACTGACTGCGTGGTCTTGGACCTGTCAACATGGTGTTATGACTGTGAGCCAGCCAGAGAAGGGCATTTTCTTCCAATTGGAAGACTTTTTAGTATCTGCTATGTGCCTGGCACTGTGATCTTTTTAACATATGGGCTTGATATTCCTGTGTCTTGCCTTCACTTTCTCCATTTTGGATTTCCTGCTTCAGAAAGATCCTAGATCCGAGTCAGCAAACCTTTTCTGTAGAGTCAGATGGTATTTTAGGCAAGAGCCATCCAGTCTCCGTCACCACTGGTCACTCCGCTGTTGTGATGTGACAGCAGCCCTATCGACGTGCAGACGAATGAGTGTGGCTCTGTCCACGTACAACTTCATTTACAAAACCCGGTGACGGCAGATTCGGCCACAGTCTGAGGATCCCGATAAACCGAAAGGCTGGTGAGGGCAGAAAGCTCTCTCTTCTTGGATCCCAGCACCCAGCACACGCGGTATGCAAATCTGTCAACTAAATGGACAAAAGTAAATTTCAAAGGACCAAGAAACTGTTCTGGATCAGTCACAACAGGAAACGTGTTTCACGCCTGTCATGGTGGCACAAAGGAACTTGTGAGGAGAGAAGCATTTGCTGAATAACTGACACTCAACTTTATTTCCCACTGGAGATTAATCTCTATCCTTTGTTCTTGACTCGCCCACTGGGCCATCTTTTGGAAATTTATTCCTGATTCAGAACAACAGCAAAAGATGCATAAACTTAGGCTGTGACCCCCATCTATGCGCCCTTTAAAAAGCGCTCCAAGTCGGAACAGGCGTATTGGAGAGCTGCTTCTTCTCCGTGTGCCCCGCTCACGTGCTTGTTACTCTCTCAGCTTCATCGAGGCAGGCAGGCTGCCATCTGGTAGATTCTTGACTCTTGACAGTTCTCAGGGGTTTTAGCTGAAACTTTGGCCATTGATTTTTTTTTTAATGAAAGCAGCCAATGTTTTGACAAAATTCGACCCTCCATCCCTAGAGAAATTTTTGAGTTTTTAGAACTTGTTCTCAGACCAACTTTTCCCAGAAAGGATTCATATCTTCCCTTCTCTTTCTCCCTTTCTGCAGTCAACTGTCACAGCTGATAGCTCACTGGCTATAAAGGGAGTTTTTAACTTTCAACACAAAATAAACAATGTGACATTGCAAATAAGCCATATGAAATGCTAAGCATAATATTTTTTAAAGGCATTTTCACAATATTTCCCATCATAAGATGCCCAGATGACAAAATAAATGAAATCAGAATTGTAACCACCCAAGATAAATGATTTTTCCTCTGATTCAATAGAGAAATGTTGGTTTTAAAGATTTATAAACAAAATTTGTCAAAGCAGAGACAGGTATAGTTTCTTTTTCTTCTGCTTAGCTGTTTTAATGTTTTTTTCCAGGTTTATTGAGGTAGGATTGACAAATAAAAATTGTATACATTTAAGGTGTACAACATGGTAATTTGATATATGTACACATTGTGAAATGATTACCTCTGGCAAGCTATTTAACGTGCCCATCACCTCACGTAGTTGTGTATGTACGGAAGCCCCTTCTTGTGTGTAACGAGGACACTTAGGATCTGCTGTCTCAGCAGGACTCAAGTACACAACATCTCGTCAACTACAGCCACCGTGCATCCGTCAGATCTCCAGGACTTACTCGTCTCAGAGCTGGACGTCTGTATCCTTGACCATCGGCTCTCCCCGCCCCCAACCCAGGGTGACCATCCTTCTACTCTCTGTTCCGAGTCTGCATTTTTAGATTCCACAGGTAGAGGCCTATATAGTCTCTTTACCAAAAATATCTCACTATTCAGGGGAGAAAAAATGTACCTGACTTCCATTCTTTTTTCTTATCTATCTTTAAAAAAAAAATTACTATTATGCCTTTCTTTTCTTCAAAAACTGTTTATCTGGAGGTTTCAGAAAATGCACCCTGGGAAAACCAGCGATGTCCTAAGAAGAATGGGCCGTGGCCACGGTGCCCCCCGCCGGAGCCCAGATGTGCCAGGTCAGCTTTGAAAGGACACGGTGACTGGGCCCGCCTCCGCTCGGGCTAGGAATCTGCCGTTTCTGCCCGGGGCACTGGAAGGCGGCCCTGATGGCATTTCAGATTTCGGGGCCGGTCGTCACAGGCCGTTTCCCAGCAAGGCCGCTGCATCGGGTCGGTGCTTCAGTGATGATCCGAGAGCCTCAGATTCCTCTTCTCAGCAGCAGCTACTTTCCTTTCGTCCTTTTGACCTTCACCAAAAATTAGGCGCCAGCCACAACCTCCTGTTTCCTCTGACGGCAAGCCCAGCGCCTGTCTTCACAAGCACAGACTCGCTTTCCTGGTGGAGCTGTTCCCGTCTTTGAAAACCGAGGTTGATGTTCACACACAGACTCGTACTTTTCAAAAGGCCACAAAATAAAGCGACTGCTTCCAGTTTTGACTGAAGAAAAACCATGTCAGTTTACATCTCTGCTGCCCTGATTACACACGTCAGCACGTGAAATATTCACAGAACCTAAGCATGGAATTCAGCGCGACGTGAGGTTCAGACGGAGGAGGCTGAATCAAAGTGAAGGAAAACAACAAGTTCTCACCGAGTGTCTGCTGGGCTGGCCGTGGGGAAATGAACAAAAACTTTCATTTTTTTAAAAAAATCAACTTTTAGCAAGTGATTTCAGTGCCATGATTAATGAAGTCACTCATTAAATTTCCCAGTAAGTATTGAAGTTCCCCCAAAGAAATAATATTTTAGCAAAGTGAATTATTCAGATGTGGTCGCAGTTGTTTTTCTTTTCTGTATTGCTGAGATTGTTAAGATTTTTTTATCATTGCAGACTCAACAAAACTGTGGCCTGTGTTTTACATCGCACTTCGCTGATCTTCTGTCTTTTCGATAATTCGGTCACGTTTCCTACGAGGATCAGATTCCTTCTTTCTCTGAAAGGTTCAGCGCGTGCTCTTGATCCCAGGTTCCCAGGTTAGCCCGTGGGAGAGTTTACACACAAGAGAGGTCAGTTAGAGAGTAACGCAGCTTTCTCGAAGCAAGAGGCTGAGGCTGAAACCAAGAGAGCAGCGATGAGACAGCACAGGGAGGCCGTGGAGAAGAAAAAGAGGTATTACGACGTCTCCAAGATCGTTCCTGGTTGGGAAAAACCTGGGAGAGTCATGACACCATATCTATCAAGGCAGGAAATACGTAAGGAGCCGCTCTGCTGGGACTCGGGGACAAACGCCAGCTCCATCATAACACGTTGCATGCTTAATGCCCTCAGGACCGGGGGCCTGCGGGTGAGACACTGCACTGGTAGAAGAAAACATCCCTAGCTGAATTCTCAGGAGTAGGGGCAAGTGCACCAAGACAGAAGTGTCCTAGAGGATTACGGACTAGCTCTGCGTTTGCCGCAATGACGCTGCGTAACAAACAGCTGATGTGGATCAAGGCTGCCCCAGGGAGAGAAGCCCAGGGCATCCTGGCCTACACGCCGATCTATACGACCCAATTAATATATACAGTTATATGACCACACAATAACCAGACCCCACCTGCACTGATACCATTTTCATGAGTTTTTACATCATCTTTCCTTTATCTGGTAAAAATAAGCCATGTACCCATGCCTTATAAATTTAGCCCTGACCCTCAATACATTGCAGCCTTTCACTGCACATGGGCGCCGTTCCCACGCCTGAAGCCCTTCACCGCCCGTGGGTCCTGTCCCCACGCTATTCTCTGAATAAAGGAACACTACTACCAGATCTTGAGAGTCCAAGAAATCTTTCTTTTGACTTCTTGGCTCCCCAAGCCCAGATCATAGCTACATAACTCAATGGCTCTAAATAGAAAGAAATTATTTAGTTCAAGATTCTGCTGGTGATGGGATGGTTCTGGTCCCAGCTAGACTCACTCATGCTTTTCTAGTCAGGTGCGAGCTGTCTTGTCTGGGTTTAAAGCTTTGGCCGTGACTGCTGGGCTGGCTCGGCACGGCTCCATCTCTCAGTGGGATCCTTCTCCAGGCGCTGGTGAGGTTGGGCTGGGAGAATGCACACGAGGCTCAGAAAGGTGCACATCTCCACTTCCGCACACTCTACTGACCAAAGCAAGTTGTAAGGCCCACTCAGATTCAAGGAGCAGAGAAACAGACTCTACTTCCTGATGGGGAGAAATTGAAAGTCATGTGCAGTGGACGTGGATACAGGGAGAACCTGGCCTTTCCTGCCATCAATGTGTCATAGGTCACAATCCATTTCTTTCTGATACAACCTGTTTCTGTTTCCCCAGCCTAGAAAAAGAGGATCCAAGACCCATAAAATTGTAGAGCTGAAAGGGAACTGAACGGTCATGCTCTCCAACCCTTGCTCAGCAGTGTGGACCCTGAAGCACAGGAGGTTTTCTGACTCACAGTCAGACAGTTACAGCGCCAAGGTGAAGCACAGATTTCTCAAATCCTGGAGCTACGCTCTTCCATCAGATCAGCCACTGGTCCCCCGAAGTGTTCAGCCTCTTTAAATAATGTGTAGTAATAACTTTTTGCTTAGGATGCATTTTTTTCAGAACAATATTTGGAGATTTGTAGTTTTTTAATCCAAAAAATGAAATCTTCATTTTCAGGAACTATTATGAACACAAAGCAACTTTTTACAAATGATTCTTTCTATCCATCATTGTTTAGCAAGAATATAAAGATAATAGTGATGAAATGACTACATTGCCATTGAAAGAAAATTATATAAATGGATTAGTGTTACTTTGTTTGACTTGGTGCCACTTAATAATTTCTTAAAAGAATAGAACATAAACCATTCTAATTACTTATCTAAGAAGGTTTCTGTAAATACTTTCTGACCAATAAAAGGTACTCTCATGCTCTTTGATTTTTCCAGTTTGTTTTGCTTTACTAGTAATTAAAGGACTCTTAATTAAGAGTAAAATGTCAACTAATAGATGATGACAAATGTCAACCTGACTCATGTGTAGAAAACTAACTCAAGAATATAGAATTTCAGTCTTTTTTACTTGAAGTACACTTTACAGTGTTTCATGATCAGCTATTATAAACAAAGCCCGATAAGAATGAAATCTACTTAGAGTAGCTTTTCACCAACTGAAAACATGAAAATAGCTAAATAAATAAACTGTAAACACAGGGAAATGGTTAAATAAACGCTGGGTCTTCCATACGATGGAATGTCAAACCAATGACAAGGGAAAATGCTCCAAAGGTAACATCAAAATCAAAAAAGAAAGAAGGAAAGACAACAGAAGACAGGAAATGTTCACAGGCACACAATCCCAATTTTTAGACAATATACACTAAAAATACCAAAAAAATCTTAACAAAATGTGAACAGTAGTTTCTTTCTTTGGGTGAAGGGACTATGAGTGATTTATGCTTTCTTCTTTATACTTTTATGCATTTTTAAATAAAATCAAAATAAGTAAAAAGTTACATTATTTAAAAGGTAAGTAATTGAAAAACAAGACATGAATGAAGACCACAAGATCAAAGTGATTGCAAATATCTAAAATGCAGCAAACCTTCTAGAAAATAATATACTTGAGCAAAATAATTCCTAGACAAAACATGTTCAATGAATATCATATTTTTCAATCATCCTGCTGTAGGGCCCGGGCCTCGCTTGCTCAGCAGAAACCCCAGGCCCATTGCAACCATGTGTCCTCTGGCTCCTTCTGGGCAGGCCACCCAGCTGCTGTAACGATCTGGGCCTGGCCCGTCTGCATCCTCCCCTATCCCACGAGAACAGCACGTCTTACATGGACAGAGAGCCCCTCCATGTGAGCTACTGTTCTGGGAATGCTGGTCGTACCAAGGACAGCCCGCTGGCAAGCATGCAGCCTTTGTTCCTCTCCCTACTTAAGCAAGCTTCTCTTGGGGGACGTTGCAGGTGCACACTTCCGTCCAGCCGGCCGCCACTGGACACGCTCCTGTAAGTCAGTCCCAATAAACCTATATGTCTCGTTTGCAGTCTCCAGGTCCTTTCTTTGGTCTCTCAGCATGATACCTTGCCACCCTAGCCCAGCTGGGCTTGTGGCCTTACACCTGCATTCAAACTTAAATCATAAAATTAAAGTCATTAAATCATAAAATTAGAATGCATGATGCATCAATCCCCTTTCACAGATAAGTTGATTCACGCCCAGAAAGGTTAAATGCCTAACTCACATATTTACAGTCAGTCCACTTTAGAATCAAGACTCACAGTCCAGTCATGCTCTATTTTATCATTCTGCTCTCTAAAGAGACTAAAAGAGACAATAAGTTAAAATACTGAGAGTTAACATATGGTGCTGTGCCAAATTTTTCAAACATATGATGTCCTGCTCACCTTCTTGCATTTCTGAGTACACCTCTAGAAACAGTAGTAACTATTTTGTTTTAAAACTTTCTTGCTTTTCCAGATTTGTATATGGGCAAGAATTTGATATGTTTAAAGGTTTCAGTATTTTATTATCCTGATCTCATTTCACACATTTTTCCTCTGGATAACCAATGACGATTTGCTTCCGCAGTCTTAGCTTAGGAAGAGAAAGTAACCCACAAAGCTGGGAATTGAAACATCTATTCCTTACTTACTAGTAAGTGAAGGACAGTAGGCTCCTTGAGAGCATAGGCCACATCTTATCATTGGGGAATTTGTAGGCTGTTTGAGATAAAAAGACGCATTTAACACAGTACTGATCTCAAAGAGCTTATGGTAGAGAAGAGACAGACAGATACACAAGTGACAACATAAGCATGGGTTGTAGTTACTATGGAAAACGTCTTTACAAGCTCAAAAGAGGGGCAGTCATTTCTACCTTGGGAAAATGAGGAAAGGCTGTCAGGAAATGCTTTGTAAAGTCAAAGCTTGAGCCGAAAATTCTTCAATAAAGTTTATGCTATTAAAGAAAAAATCAGGAGTGACATCAGCAACATGGCAGCGTGAGCTCACCCGGGACTCTCTTCCCTCCAAAGTACAACCAAAAAGAGCAACTGCTTTCCAACCAAAAAAACAATCCTAAGAACAGAAATCGTCAGAGACCCACAGCAGCCAAACGATGGAAGGCGGAGAGGCTGGAGCCGCCCTCGGAGGAGCTGGAGTGGGTAGGAGAGAACTTGGCTCCCACCCCCAGAGACTGGAATCGCTGCGCGGGTGCGGGAAGGAGCAGGGGAGGGGCCGGGTGTCGGGGGATCCTCCCGGATGCCCGCCTCCAGTGCAGCGAAACCCTCTAACAGGGGAAAGCTTTCGGGTCGGGAGCCCCAGCAAGACAGGGCCCCGGGGTAGACCAGAAAGTGAGAGCTGATCCAATAGGGTCAGTGTGAGTGAAAGGGCCCCTCCCCCAACCCACGCTGGGCGCCGCCGCCTTGGCTGAAGGCACAGGGCTCAGAAAGCAAGCCTCTCGACCCCCATCTAGTGGCGACAGGCTGTAATTGCAGCCAAATAATAGCGTCGTGGAAAAACCACTCCTCTACCATCCAGCAATTTTTAATAGCTCCAGTCCCAAAGGAAAACAATAAAAATACAGAATCAAGTCCTGAGGACTTGGAAATCAATAAACTAAGTGAAGATGAGTTCAAAATAGCTATCATCAAAATACTCAATGAGGTAAAGGGAAATATAGAGAAACATGTCAACGAGTTCTGGAGTTACTTCACAAAAGAGATTGAAATTATAAAGAAGAATCAATTAGAAATACTAGAGATGAAAAATACAATGGATCAGATAAAACAGAATACGGATACCCTGAATGCCCGTGTAGATACCATAGAAGAGAAAATTAGCATAATCGAAGATAGGCTGAATGGCTCCAAATAGAGGAAGAAAGAGAACTAAGAATTAAAAAAACTGAAGAAAATCTCAGAGAAATAGCTGACTCAATGAGAAAATGCAACTTAAGAATCATTGGAATTTCTGAGGGTGTGGAAAAAGGAAAATGGAGCTGAAAGTGTGCTCAATGAAATAATAGAAGAGAACTTCCCAAATCTAGGGATTGAGAGAGAAATGTGTGTGGAGGAAGCTTTCAGATCTCCTAAATTTGTCAATGCAAAAAGACCTACTGCAAGCATATAGTAGTAAAAATGGCAAAAATGAATGACAAAGAAAGAATAATCAGGGCAGCAAGGCAGAAGAAAATAACCTACAAAGGAACCCCCATCAGACTTTCAGCGGATTTCTCTACAGAAACCTTACAAGCTAGGAGAGATTGGAGTGACATATTCAAAACTTTAAAGGATAAAAATCTTCAGCCAAGAATACTCTATCCAGCAAAAATATCCTTCAGATATGAGGGAGAAATTAAATCTTTTCCAGACAAACAAAAGCTAAGGGACTTTGTAGTCACAAGACCTCCACTACAAGAAATCCTCAAGAAGGCTCTCATACCTGAGAAAAGAAAAAAAGGGAGTAAGGGGTCACAAAACACAGAGCAGGGAGACAAATAGACAGAATCAGAATAGGATAGCAAATATTCAACTATAGCGTTAGGCAAAAGGGAAGGAAATCACCGAAGCAAAGACAATCTTATCACTCTAACCACAAACTCACATCACAAGTTGGAATAAGAGATGAAAATAATAATTTAGGAGGGGAGGAGGAAAGGGACTGAAACAGTCTAGGCTAAGTAAATAAGAGACCACCAGAAAATGGACTATGTTATACACGAGATTCTGAATACAAACTTCAGGGTAGCCACTAAACTAAAAAACAGAACAGAGACACAAAACATAAATAAGGAAAAATCTAAGAAACCCAGCATAAGAAATTGCAGAAGTCAATGGACAGGCTAAAACACACAGGACGAGAAACAAAGGAAACACAGGAAAACCAGAAAACGAGCAACAGAATGACAGCATTAAGCCCTCATGCATCAACACTCACCCTAAATGTAAACGGATTGAACTCTCCAATAAAAAGACACAGAGTGGCAAAATGGATTAAAGAACAAGATCCAACAATTTGTTGCCTCCAGGAAACACACCTCAGCTCCAAGGACAAACACAGGCTCAGAGTGAAGGGGTGGAGGACAATACTCCAAGCTAATAGCAAACAAAAGAAAGCAGGTGTCGCAATACTTATATCAGACAAAACAGACTTCAAGATAAGGCAGGTAAAGAAAGACATAGAGGGCCAATATATAAAGATCAAAGGGACACTTCACCAAGAAGAAATAACGCTTATAAATATCTATGCACCCAACACAGGAGCACCAAAGTTCATAAAGCAACTATTAACAAACCTAAAAGAAGATATCAAAAATAACACAATAATAGTAGGGGACCTCAACATCCCACTCACATCAATGGACGGATCATCCAGACAGAAAATCAACAAAGAAACAGTGGAGCTAAATGAAAAGCTAAAACAGTTGGTCTTAATAGACATATATAGAACACTCCATCTAAAAACAGCAGAATATACATTCTTCTCAAGTGCGCATGGAACATTCTCAAGAATAGACCATATGTTGGGAAACAAGGCAAGCCTCTACAAATTTAAAAAAATTGAAATATTAACAAGCATCTTCTCCAATCATAATGCTATAAAGCTAGAAATTAATTACAAGAAAAAAGCTGAGAAAGGGACAAAGATGTAGAGACTAAACAATATGCTATTGAACAAGCAATGGATCATGGAAGAAATTAAAGAAGAAATCAAAAAATACCTGGAGACAAATGAAAATAATAACACGCCATACTAACTCATGTGGGATGCAGCAAAATCTGTATTAAGAGGAAAATTCATCTCAATTCAGGCACATCTTAACAAACAAGAAAAATCCCAAATAAGCAATCTTAAACTACACCTAACTGAATTAGAGAAAGAAGAACAAAGCCCAAAGTTAGCAGAAGGAGAGAAATAATAAAAATCAGAGCAGAAATAAATGCTATTGAACAAAAAAGGCAGTAGAAAGGATCAATGAAACAAAGAGCTGGTTCTTTGAGAAGATAAATAAAAATGACAAACGCCTAGCCAGACTTACAAAGAAAAAAAGAGAGAAAGCTCAAATAAACAAAATCAGAAATGAGCGAGGAGTAATAACAACAGACTCCACAGAAATACAACGAGTTATAAGAGAATACTACTAAAAACTCTATGCCAGCAAAATGGATAACCTAGAGGAAATGGATAAATTCTTGGACTCCTACAATCTCCCAAAGCTCACTCAGGAAGAAGGAGACAATTTGAACAGACCAATCACAAGGAAAGAGATTGAAACAGCAATCAAAAGCATCCCAAAGAATAAAACCCCAGGACCAAAAGGCTTTCCTGGGCAATTCTACCAAACTTTCAGAGAGGATTTAATACCTATCCTTTTCAAGCTATTCCAAAAAATTAGGGAGGATGGAACACTTCCTAACACATTCTACAAGGCCAACCTCACGCTGATACCAAAGCCTGACAAAGACAGCACAAAAAAGGAGAACTACAGGCCAATATTGCTGATGAACATAGATGCAAAAATTCTAAACAAAATTTTGGCAACCGGAATTCAGCAATTCATCAAAAGGATCATACATCATGATCAGGTGGGATTCATACCAGGGACACAGGGATGGTTCAACATCTGAAAATCAATCAACATAATACACCACATCAACAAACTGAGGAATAATAACCACATGATCATCTCAATAGATGCAGAGAAAGCCTTTGACAAGATCCAACAGCCATTTATGATAAAAACTCTGAACAAAATGGGGATAGAAGGGAACTACCTCAACATAATAAAGGCCATATATGACAAACCCACAGCCAACATTATACTCAATGGGCAAAAACTGAGTGCCATCCCCCTGAGAACAGGAATGAGACAAGGATGCCCTCTATCACCACTCTTATTTAACATAGTACTGGAGGTCCTGGCCAGAGCAATCAGGCAAGAAAAAGGAATAAAAGGAATCCAAATAGGGAGGGAAGAAGTGAAACTCTTGCTGTTTGCAGATGACATGATCTTATATATAGAAAACCCCAAAGAATCCATTGGAAAACTTTTAGAAGTAATCAACAACTACAGCAAAGTTGCAGGGTATAAAATCAATTTACATAAATCAGTAGCATTTCTATATTCTAATAACGAACTAACAGAAAAAGAACTCAAGAATACAATACCACTCACAATCGCGACAAAAAGAATAAAATACCTTGGGGTGAATTTAACTCAGGAAGTGAAAGATCTATTCAATGAAAATTACAAGGCTTTTCTGAAAGAAATGGATGACGACATAAAGAGATGGAAAGATATTCCATGCACATGGATTGGAAGAATAAACATAGTTAAAATGTCCATTCTACCTAAAGCAATCTACAGATTCAATGCTATCGAATCAGAATCCCAATGACATTCTTTACAGAATTAGAACAACGAATCCTAAAATTCATATGGGGCAACAAAAGACCCCGAATCGCTAAAGCAATCCTGAGAAAAAAGAACAAAACGGGAGGTATCACAATCCCTGACTTCAAAGCATACTACAAAGCTACAGTAATCAAAACAGCATGGTACTGGTACAAAAACAGGTGCACAGATCAATGGAACAGAATTGAAAGCCCAGAAATAAAACCACACATCTATGGACAGCTAATCTTTGACAAAGGAGCTGAGGGCCTACAATGGAGGAAAGAAAGTCTTTTCAACAAATGGTGCTGGGAAAACTGGAAAGCCACATGTAAAGGAATGAAAATTGATCATTCTTTTTCACCATTCACCAAAATAAACTCAAAATGGATCAAAGACCTAAAGCTGAGACCTGAAACCATAAGGCTTCTAGAAGAAAATGTAGGCAGTACACTCTTTGACATCAGTATTAAAAGGATCTTCTCCGACACCATGTCTTCTCAGACAAGGGAAACAATAGAAAGAATAAACAAATGGGACTTCATCAGACTAAAGAGCTTCTTCCAAGGCAAGGGAAAACAGGATTGAAACAAAAAAACAAGCCACTAACTGGGAAAAAATATTTGCAAGTACTACATCCAACAAAGGCTTAATCTCCATAATATACAAAGAACTCACACAGCTCAACAACAAAAAATTAAACAACCCGATCAAAAAATGGGCAGAAGACATGAACAGACATTTCTCCAAAGAAGATATACTGATGGTCAATAGGCACATGAAAAGATGCTCATCATCGCTGATCATCAGGGAAATGCAAATCAAAACTACACTAAGATATCACCTTACACCCATTAGAATGACAAAAATAACTAAAACAAATAGCAACAAATGTTGGAGAGGTTGTGGAGAAAAAGGAACCCTCATACACTGTTGGTTGGAATGCAAACTGGTGCAGCCACTATGGAAAACAGTATGGAGATTCCTCAAAAAACTAAAAATAGAACTACCATACGATCCAGCCATCCCACTACTGGGTATTTATCCAAAGAGCTTGAAGTCAGCAATCCCAAAAGTCCCATGCACCCCTATGTTCATTGCAGCATTATTTACAATAGCCAAGACATGGAAGCAACCTAAGTGCCCAGCAACAGACGAATGGGGATAAAGAAGATGTGGTATATATATACAATGAAATACTACTCAGCCGTAAAAAAGAACAAAACATGGACAAAACATTCGCAACAACATGGATGGACCTTGAGGGAATTATGTTAAGTGAAATAAGCCAGATAGAGATGGACGATCTCTGTATGACTCCACTCATATGAGGAATTTAAACCTGTGGACAAAGAGAACAGATTAGTGGCTACCAGGGGAAACGGGACGTGGGGGGTGGGCACAAAGGGTGAAGGGGTGCACCTACAACATGACTGACAGACAATAATGTACAACTGAAATTTCACAAGATTGTAACCTATCATTAACTCAATAAGAAATTTAAAAAAAAAAAGAAAAAGAAAAAACCAGCAATCAAGTCAGATGACTTTACCATCCACACCACTGTTCCATGAATCAAAAAGACAGCAGGAGAGATTTCACAGAAGATAGTTCCCTCAAAACAAGGTTCAGGGGCCAGCCTGGTGGCACAGTGGTTAAGTTCACACACTCCGATTTGGGGGCCCAGGGTTTGCTGGTTCACATCCTGGGTGAGGACCTACACACTATTTATCAAGCCATGCTGTGGCAGGCGTCCCACATATAAAGTAGAGGAAGATGGGCATGGGTGTTAACTCAGGGCCAGTCTTCGTCAGCAAAAAGAGGAGGATTGGCAGCAGACGTTAGCTTAGGGCTAATCTTCCTCAAAAGAAAAAAAAAACAACTTTCAACCATCTTATCTGATGCTCACAATTTTATAAACATAGATGCTTATGAATTGAAAACAATCTAATCAGCCCTAGATTGAGTATTATGGTGGGTACAAAAGTTTATGAGACACTTTGCTAGCCTGTGAGGGACAAGCAACACTATTACAGAGTCAACATGCATATGCAGGAATAGGGCAGTGTGTCAGTCAGGGAAATACAGCAGCTGTAACAAACACACCCCAAAGTTCTGGTGGCCTAACCAACAAGGAAAGTCTGTTTCACATCCATGTGAGAGTCCACCGTGCGTGTTCGGGGTTTGAAGGTGGCTTCCCCCATTTGACGACTATTGAAAGTCTGGCTACACTAGGCACAAGGTTGCTGGGGGACTTCCTTTCGTGTGGCCAAGCGGCCTGCAGGGGCTTCAGCAGACAGCGGCCCCTGGCTCGAGCACATGCCCTAAGCAGGAGAGTCACCAGTACCTGGAGTTCCCCATAAGACCCCCATCTGCCTGTGACAGGCACTCCCCCTCTCCTTCGGTTTGAACGGACCGTCGGGCCTGGGCAGGGGACCCAAAGCCCTCTGCGCTCAGACCCCGATGCCGCACGTGCGCCTCCTGCGCGCCCTCCGCGCGCCCTGCCCTGGCCTCCCGCGGGCCCCGCACTGCGCTCCGCGGACCCGGGAGCCGGGGCTTCCCTATTTCCGCTGCCTGGGGCCGAACCAGGGCCGCCCACATCCTGGCCCCGCCGGGCGACCCGATCTGACAGGTCAGGCCCCGCAAGGGGAGGCCCCGCCGTTTCTGCGCCGCTTGCTGGCGGGCGCGCAGCCCTCGAGGCCGCGGTGGCTGGGCGCTGACGGCGGGTCCGCCCGCTCGCCCCCTCAGTCCAGGGGCGCAGTCGCCCCGTCCCCGCCGCAGGGAGGGCTGGCCGGCGCTGCTCCCCAGACACAGCTCGACGCGGGAGGTCAGCGGCCGTTCCTGCCACAGATTTTTGGGGTGAGCCGGAGGGGAATTGGCTTTTTTCCATCCCATTAAAAAATACCTGATTGCAGATCTAATTGATGACTGGCTGTGGGTGTGAGGAAAACTTGGTCTTCACTAACACCTCTCTTCAAACCTTAGGTTTCCTAAGATGCGTATGATTTTAAAACTAGAATCCCACCTAGCCATTAACTCAGATGAAGTACGGTTGCATTTTGTTTCTTAGAACTACTTCATAGTTGAAACCACCTGCGAACCACTTTGGCCCCTGAGTAAACTGACACCCTTCTGGGTGCTTATTTATTCACTCAGCATCATCCATGGGGCATCAGCCAGGGTCCAGGACACACAGCGGTCAGGGAGTGAAGGCAAGAGAAGGGCTCCGGCCGCTGGAGGGAGCAGCTGAAGTCTGTGATTAATCTGCACCGAGATTCTAGGAGTCACTAAAAGAAGGCATTAAAACGATCTGTTGCACACTTTCAGCTTCGAGACCCACACCATGAACGCACCTGCAGCACCCACGAGGCCCAGCATGAGCCAAGCGCGGAGCGGCCGAGGGTGAGGCCGGCCCTGGGAGGGAAGGAGACAGACTCTACAGTTATTCTGGATATAGATTAACTAGATTCCACGATCAAAACCATGGCTCAGTGTCCCAGGGTGGAACACGGGGTGAGCGACCGGCTCCGAGGGGGCTGGAGGGGCCACAGGACAGGGCTCTGAGAGAGAACGCGTGTCACTAGAGTGTGTGGAGTTGGAGGTTAGTGTCGACGTCTGGACACAAATTCACCCCGATGTGAGGGAAGTCTCTGCCCACGAGCCACTGAGCTCAGCCTCGACTCAGGTCTTAGCCAGTTTCTGAGCTTGTTTTCTTAAATTAGTGCGCGGGGCAAAAAAGGAAAGAAAGAACACGCAAACGAAGGCAGATCCTATCACTGTGTCTTTATGATATTAGATTTGGCAAGATGTAGTCAAAGATTTAGTCTTTTTCAGAAATTCGAACTGCATTTTGCAAATCAAGTGAATTTTTTCTAACGAAGTCACGCGGCCTGGTGTCCGTGCAGACGCTGAGTCTTCGTCAGACACTTGAAATACGTAACTGAAGGCTCTTTTAACCTGCTCTTTAAAACCAAACCAGACAGAGGTTTCAACCCGGACGCAGCGTAGGTTTGGTGTGAAAACCACAAATGTGGTGGTTCCGTTTCTTCTCTTGGAATTTACACTCTGATTTCACTGTGCACTGTTTTCATTATCTAAACCCACACACCGGGACAAAAATTCAAGGTGAGGAGGGAAACAGCCTACAGACATGAGATTTTTTTAAAGAGCCTAACTTACACTTTCCATAAGTCAGGCAGCCAAGTTTGCGCCGTTTGATTTCGTGACCGTCAACGACAGCAGTAACACCTGTGCTGGGCTCAGAGCGCGGCAGTCTCCGCTCTAACACTTTACACGCATTAGCTCACAGAACCTTCATGGCAGCCCATGCAGGACTCTAATAATTGCCGCGTCGAGCGCAAAGAAACTGAGGCACAGAAAGGTGGGCAGTGTGCAGAGGATGTGTACCTGGCAGGCGGCAGAGGTGGCGGGTAGGCCCCGTGGTCGGGCTCTGGAGCCCATCTCGTCTACCTCACACACTGTTCCGCTCTTCTGCTGTCCTTTGTATGTGAAGGTTCATCTGAGACCACCGGGGCATAAGGTGCAGGACCCTTCACTCACATGGGATGTTAGCCTTTGCCAGCTAAGCCAGACACCAGCCAGCAGTCATTCCTTTTCCAATCATCTGATTAAAACATAGTGACTGCTGAGAGTTAACAGAGCTCGTCTGCCAGGGAGGAGGTGGAGGAGACGACAGAGCAGAAGAGACCCCCTCCAGCTGCTCCTCCCTCTTCTTGTGAGCCCTGAGGAGTCCAGGACCGCCCGTCAGAGAGCACAGAGAGGTACCAGAGGGGTCGAGGAGGCTGTGCAGACCCCATGCTGGGAGCTTCATGCCAGAACATGTAATTACCCTTTCACAGAGAGAATTCTGGCTCCAAGAGGATGAGTAACGAGCCCAAGACAACAGGATCAGAATCCAGCCCAGCTCTGCTGCACTCCGGCCCAGCTCACTCTTCCCTGACATAGCGGGTGCAGAGGTAAATGCCAGCCCCCAACAGCTGGACACCTCACTGAGTGGTAACCGTCCCCTGAAAAGGACGAAAGGAGTAACTGCCAACCCTGCCTCCTGGCTGTGCTCCTCCCGACCCTGACTGCTCGTTGCTGTGATCCAGCCTGAGCACACCGAGAAGCGGCCTCACGACGCCAGCGAGCACGTGGTGAGCAGAGCCCTTGGGGACGTCACAGTCACAGCCGCAGTTTATTAACTGCCTATGTTGCCCTGGAATTCTTTTTTCTTAAAACTGTCTCTCAATGCGAACATATGTTCTTAACTGACAGATATTTCCATTTAAAATAGTCACTTAAAGTTTGAAATAGCTATGCTTATTGTCTCCAGATTAATAAATGATGGGAAAGAGTTGGATACATTTCCTAAGAAAAAACAAGCAAATACAAAGCACCAGTTTTTAAATTTAACGAAATATCTGCATACGGTTGCCGTGAAAATAAATGTGTTTAAAGAGCATTCTGCACAATGTTTGGTGGGTTATAAATGGCCAATAAGTAGTAGAGATTTTTATTAGGAAACCACCGTAAAATTCAATATTAAAAAATTCAAAGCACCACTCACCACAAATTTATTGCTCCTTAAAATGTTTTCATAATATTTTAAGCAATTTAAATATTTTAACTATTTCATGTAAATAGCAAACAATACTTTTCCATTTATTTTTATACACAAATACATACAGTATTTTCAAATATTTTTTACTGCCTGTATCTATAAAATAAGTGTTTTTTATTTGTCATTGATACATTGATTTACCCAGATTCCAAAAGTGATAGCAAATAGTTCCAACTGGTCTTCTGAGAATAATATGGCCTTGCTCTCTGCATTTTAAAAAAATAGTTTGCAGAGATCCCAAATATATCTTCCTATTGCTTCTTCCTGTTCTCCAAGGCCATGAATACTCAGAAGATGCTGATTTTAAAAGTAAAGTTCTGAACGTATTTGTAAGCAAACACATTCTTGTGCTGCAGTCATTAGAACAGTGACCACATCCACACACCAGAACCAGGGTTGTTTGAGGGCTGTGAACACCCTCGAGGAGTAGGGACGGGGACAAGACTCTGCTGCCTTCGTGAGGTCCGGAGGCCCACGCAGACGTGACGTCCTTTATTCATTCAGCAGCGCCTCCAAGTACCGTCTTCAAGCATTCAAGATTTATAGGCTTCAGAAAACCGAGCAATTCAAGAGAAGAGAGATCCCACTGAAGGTGCATACGCTGCCTCGAACTAACAACCACAAAACACAAATTGAAATTTTGAACAATAATTTGAAAAAGCCTGAAACTCTTGGAAAACCTTCAGGGAAAATGAAAACCTTGCCTCCATCACAGTGGAGCTGTCCAGACTGATGACGCATTGCGAGTAATCACCACATTGAGGACGAACACAGTGAAATGCGCCCGTTGGACCTTAGAGTCAAAAATCAGTTCTAATGTTTGCTAGTTACGTGTCCTGGAAAAATCATCAACGTCTCGGAGCCTCAATGTCCTCCTTTGTAAGTTAAGTAGTCATAATAAAACCTACCTTACAGCATTGTTTGTAGATTAAATGAGATATAGTTTGGAATGTATCTTGAAAACTGTCGAGTACTAAACCAGTAGCACAAATTTCACTGTGGTTCTGACACTATTTGTTCAGATGCTCCCTTTTATCTCAAAATAATAATACTCTTTTCATGACAGTGATAAAACCAAGACAAAATATTTGTCCAATAAAGACTTCTTTAAGATAAAAAGATTTCTGGCCTGGGGTTGTTGACCCTCCCCGTGCGCTGTGTTACTGCAGCTCAGTCCCGATAACTGAGCAGAATCAAGCAGGGGGCAGCAAGGAGCCGGCTGCCCAGTTAGATTTATCTCCCTTTGTCAAAAAGATGGCGAACACGGTACAACCTCTGAAACGCTGGGGCATTTCCTCACTTCCTGACATGATCAGAAACGGCGTCCACCCACACAACGTTCAGGAGCTTTCTTCAAGGCCAAGCCTTCCCAGCCGGCCCCTTTTCCAGCTGGAGGAAGCCTGCGTGGCTGCACCTTGGCCCGTTCACACCGTCCGTCCGCCGTCTGGGAATGGCCGGGCAGAGGGTAGCCCAGGTGTTGCTGCAAAGCTCCCTGGTCCGTTCACCCCGTAAAGCAGGTCTGACTGGGCTGCCTCCCCTGTGCCCCTTCTGCCATCCACAGGACACACGCTGCAACACGGACTCAGTTGACATCACGCCACGCACCCTCCAGCTCAGCCCACGCCCAAGCCTGCTTGTCGGCTCCTCTCAGGCCTCACAATAACCTTCTGTTAATCTTCACTATTCACCTCAAACCTGCTCTGCCAAGATCCCCTCTGTTATTCTCAACAACTAAACCCACTTTCATTTTAGAGAGAAAATCAACGCCTCAAGACAGGAACTCGCTGAACTCCCCAGCACCCTCACCAGTGCGTCTGCGTCCACACCACTGTCCACCCCTGTCCTTCCTCCATGAATTAGGAGCCCTCCTGCCCAGTCGCTCTACGTTCAGTCACAATTCAGGTCAACGTAATTAAGTTCAACTGCAAGTGAAGGAGAACACAAAATAACAGTGGCTTAAACAGAATAGAAATTTGTCTTTTGCAAAAATTAAGACGTTACCTAAGCAAATCAGAGCTGAGATAGTGCCTCCACCATCATCAGAGATACGGCTCCGTCCTACCTGCGTCTCCACTGTTCTCAGCATATGGCTTCCACCTCATGGTCCAGGATGACTACTGAAGCTCCGGCCGAGGTGCGTACATTCCAGTCAACACACAACACATCAGCTTTCCTCCCACTGGCCAGAACCTGATCACAACGCCCACCTAGCTGCAGAGGAGGCAAGGACACACATTTTTTGTGATGGACAATTACGAAGCCAGCTAAACATCGAAGGATGCAGAGAAGGGAAGCACGGATGTGGGGGGCACAGTCTCTGCCACGGTCCTCTTCTGCCTGCTCCTGCTCTTCATCACATCTGCATTTTCTCCCCGCTCTGTCTCTTATTCTTCCCTGGTGAATCTTTCCCGTAGCCATTCAAACTTCTTCCCAAACCCTGTGACTCTCTCTAACTCCTGCTCGCTTCTCTCCTTCTCTTCACCACTGTGTTTTCTGAAAAAGATTTTACTCATTATCTTTACTTCCTTGCAGAATCCACTTCTCAGACCACTGCAGTCTGACCTGCCCCTGTTGTGGGCTGAATTGTGTCCCCCAGAAAGATATATTGAAATCCTAACCCCCTCCCCAGTACCTGTGAATGTGACCTTATTTGGAAATAGGGTCTTTGCAGATGAAATCAAGTTGAAATGAGGTCACACTGGATGGAGGTGGGCCCTAAATCCAGTAACCCGTGTGATTATAAGAAGGCCATGTGCAGACACAGGGACACTGAGACACACCTAGACAGACAGCGTAGGATGGAAGCAGAGACTGGAGTTATGACCCACAAGCTGAGGAACGACAAGGATGGCTGGCAACCCAGAGCTGGACAGAGGCAAGAAGGACGCCCCCCAGAGTCTGTGGGCTTGCTGACACCTTGACTCCAGACTTCCAGCTCTGGGCTTCTCTCTGTTATCTCCATGGGGAGGAGAATTTCCACTGTTGTAAGCCGCCGAGTTTGCGCACGTCATTCCAACGGCCCTGGGAAACTCCCGCAGCCCCAGCCATGGCACGGACTGGCCCTCTCCAGAGTCACAACAGTAAAAAAGAGGAGCTAAGAACAACAAATGCAAGAGACGCGATTTACTTACCGCAGGAACCCTCTATAGAGACAGAACGCATAAAGATAAATCAGAAACTACACAGTAAGTCTTATTTTAGCTGGGAAGCCACGTCTTCCTCAGCCACATGGATCAACGTGTGTCCGGTCGAATTTACGTGGAAAGGAACAAACCTAGACATTTACTGATGAAACTGCTGAATTTGAAGTCTGTAGGAAAAGAAAACTACATATATCCAAACCAGAATAGGGGATGGGAGGTGGCAAGAAAAGAGAAAATGCACAAGGGGGTCCGGCCGGTGGGGTAGCGGTTAAATTCACGCACTCCGCTTCACTGGGCCCAGGGTTCGCAGGTTTGGATCCCAGGCACAGATCTACACACTGCTCATCAAGCCACGCCGTGGAGGTGTCCCAGATAAAGTAGAGGAAGATTGGCACAGATGTTAGCTCAGGGCCTGTCTATCTTCCTCACCAAAAAGAGAAGAAAATGCACAAAGAGGAAAACGTTTGGAAACAGACATTTCGTCTACACTAAATGCTTTGGATGCTCTTAAAGACAAAGGCTGTGATCCAGCGACTCTGCATTCATTCACATTATCCTTCACATCTAAGGGCAAAAAGACCCTGTAAAGATTCAGGAAGCATATCACTTTGTGAAATAACTACTCTAGGAAATACTCCAGCAACAGAGACTCGAATCAAAGTGTTTTAAGGACGGAAAAAGCATAACCAAAAGAAATGAGTGAACAACTGTGGCAGGTCTCCCAATGTGGCTGTGACATTATCTCCCTCATGGCCCTGCTTCTCCCAGGAGGAGGTGCAGCCTCTCTCCACCCTCTCGCCTCTGGGTCAGGCCTGTGACTGCCACGTGGACAGACCTGCAGACACGATGCTGCGCACATTCCAGGCTCGGCCCTTAACTGACCTGGGGCTCCCGTTCCCTCCGCTGGGAGCCCCGAGCAGCGTGTGGGAAGACGCAGGCTGTGCTGGAGGGAGACCACGAGGAGGAGCACACGGTCCCCAGGCCGTCAGCTGACTCCGGCCTCAATCTCCACCCAACTATAGACACACGAGAGGCCCCACATGAGAACCACCCAAATGAGCCCGGCCAACCCAAAAACTGTGAGAGACAATATCAAATTGGTGGGTTTTAAGACACTAAATTTTGCTGTGGGTTGTCACATGGCAATAGATACTGAAGCAGCAATTAATGTAGTGAAATATAATGTATTGCCTAATTATAGTTAGTACTACCATAAAACTGCTCAAATTTTTTTTAAAGTCTCAAAAAATATGATACAGGATTCTAAAAAAAAATTTAGTAATAATATTCTGAATCTAAAATCTCAGATTCTTTTGACAAAACTCAAAAGTGGAAGGATATAGAAGGAATTAACAGTGCAATGCATTTCTCAATTTATATAGAAGATGAAAACAGTTTCTACTGCATTCTTGACATTGATAAGGAAATTAATATTCAATTGATTTTCAAAAGGAAAGTAGTTATATTGTACTTCTGAATCAAAATCAGTACATACTAATTGTAAAAGATGTATGTGATATAGAAAGGTCTAAAGAAAACCAGACATCATTGGCGAGCTCATTTTCCAGAGATGCCTCCAATATCCGTTTGGTGCATAATCTTAATTATGCAGGTTTAATAACTAAAATCTTGTTTGACACACGTTAAATGGTGTGTTTAAAAATGATCCCACAAATATTCCATTTCTATTTAAAGAAGTTCTCATTTCAGTAGTTTCTCTCTACAGCATAGTCATCCCCACCTCTCAAAAGTGCACTGTCTCTTCGCAACCCACCAGCTGAAGGGCAAACTCGCAAACTGCGATCCATCACCTGTGGGGTGGTATGAATGCAGCACAGTCTGGAGCTCTTTCACTGAGGCTGGACCGCGTCCTAAACAGATCACGGGACACCGCAAGCAGCTCTCGTTTGACGGCGATGTGGGGCTGCACTGTGCGCACTGGCATCCCCGAGGGACATGTCCCTAAATTCACCAAGATCCTGTTTCCCACCGCGAACAGCACGGAATACCAGTCCAGCCAGATGCTCGAGGAGTAAAAGAAGTTGGCGTTCAATGAGTTTAGAAGATTCCATCGCAAACGACTCTGAAGGATGACTTGCAGGCCTGTGCCGGTGTCCCCAGGCAAGACGTCCTCCGGGCACACCCAGCCACAGAGCTGCAGCGGCAACGGGGCTGTGCACACACTTTCCCTAAACGCTCCCGAACTGCCCCAGGATGGCTGCACCAGCTCACGCTCTGCCCAGCAGTGACCAGCGGTCCTCATTCCCACGTTCTTGGCAGAACTTGATACTATCCAACTTTTTAGTTGTTGCCATTCTCATGTGTAAAGTTTTAATTTTCAATTACCCAAGTTGAGCTTTCTTGATTTTCTTAGTTATTTTAGTTTCGCCTCCTGTGAATTGTCTCATATGCTTGCTAATTCTTCTGTTGTATCACCTGGCTTTTTATTGTGGGTTTGTAGGATTTGTTTATATTTAACCCTTTATTGGTTGTTCACATCCCAGATATCTTCTCCCATCTGTCTACAGTGTCCTACACAAAACAGAAATCCTTGAGGCCAGCCCAGTGGCGTAATGGTTAAGTGCACACATTCTGCTTCAGCGGCCCTGGGTTCGCCAGTTCGGATCCTGGGTGCGAACATACACACCGCTCATCAAGCCATGCTGTGGTAGGTGTCCCACATATAAAGCAGAGGAAGATGGGCACAGATATTAGCTCAGGGCCAGTCTTCCTCAGCAAAAAGAGGAGGATTGGTTGCAGATGTTAGCACAGGGCTAATCTTCCTCGAACGAAAAAAAGAAAGAAATCCTTCATTTTGATGTCACCAATGACACCAATTTTTTCTTGATGGCCTGTGCTTTTTTTCACCTCCTTTAAGAAATCCTTTCCCACTCTATTGTTACAGATATTCTCCAACATTGTTCATGACAGCTGTATGATTCTGTCTTTACCTTTAGCTCTCTATTCCAATGGGGGATAATTTTGTATTATTTTGTGCTGTGAGTTTTGGGCTATTTTTCTCCAAATACCTTGCCAGTTTTCACAATACTCTGCATTAAATAACCTACCGTTTCCTCCATGATCCTCCCCACAGACACACAGATTGTTTTGGGTTCTGTTCTGCTGTGTCCACCAGGCTCACATGGGGTTACTATCCAGTGATAAATTTCCCCACATTGCCTTTCTTTTGAAGAATAGTTTCAGCCATGTCTGGATTTGTATATGCCCAGTTCACTTCTGTTGGGTTTTTCCTTTAACTATATTAAATTTACGCTTTAATTTGGGAAGAATTCACGTTTCCCATGTTGAATGTTCCTCCCACAGGTGTGTCATTTCTCTCTTCCTAGGAAGTCAGCTCTACTTTTATGTCTCTTAAGAAGGTTTTAAAATATTCTCCATGAAGCTTCTGCATTTTTATGTCAGTTCCTAGATACTCCAGGGGTTTCCTTCTGGCTGTTGTAAACACCGTGCTATGGTCTAACTGGCTATTGGAGCCAAGAATCTGCTCATTTGCACTTGCTGAGCTGCGCTCAAGCACCCACACTGGGCTCCTTTTTCAGCTTTAACAGCTTGTCTGTTGGTTCTCTTGGGTCTTCTATGTAAATAATTAAATCATCTGCACACACTGACAGTTTTGTCTCTCCTCCTACGGTCTTGTCCCTTATTTCTTTCACTTCCCATATTTCCCATCCTTCGTTGAACAGTCACCACAGGCTCCTCGTTTGTTCCTGACCTTACAGGGGAGGCTTCTGAGGTTTCCCACCAAGTATGATGTTTGAACATTTTTACTGGACCTGCCACTTAGGCAACACAATGTCTAATGGTGTGTTTATTAATAAAGAAACTGAAAACCTCATTTTGAAAGACAGAATTTCTTGCCAACATAACACTAAGCTCCAAACTAAACTAAAAGTTTGAACACATTTTCCCAAAGTAAAATAGTTTTAATCATGCTTTTACCTCCCAAGTTTTCTCACTTCTCTTTGCTAAATTTTACCCGGGCAATAGAGTGTAACAGTACTGGCAGCCATCCGAAAAAGGACTGAAACAAGTGATGGTCTGGACTATCGGCCCACAAGTCCCGCACCCCTGTGCACAAGGTGTGACCAACAGGACTGGTGTGTGCTATCAAACATTAAGCTTTCACATCCATATTTTCAGGGAATATCAGGGTTTGAATTCTTTCTCTGCCCAAGAACTAACTAGCTGTGTGATTCTAGGCAACTTACTTAATCTCACTAAACTGACTTCTTCTGGAACCTGCGGATTATGTACTCGTCAACTCCTAGGGTTGTTGTAATGGGAATAAAAATAACACCTCCTAAGATTTTTGTGAGAATTGTATGTTCTAGCAATTACACTCACAAGCATGCCAGACCTACAGCTGTTGTTATTACTGAACAACTGCTTCATTTGAATCTCACAAAATTTCTACGAGGCAGGCAGAACCTACATGAGGGTATATTTTTTACTTATTTTACAGATAAAGAAAGTGAGATTAAATTCATAAACAGAGCTAGTATTTAGCGGGTGTACACTGGCACATTATTATCAGGTGTTAAGATGTTGAAACACCTCCATACGGATTCGCTGCCCAAACACGCAAGTCCCATAACCTGCTCCTCCCCGGGGCCCAGGGACCTCTCCATGGTCCAGCAACCAAAAGGCTGACACACAGCTCACAGAAGAGCTTGAAGACAGACCAGTGGGGACCACGAGTTCCAGATTATTAAATATCATCCTTGTTTATTGTAAATGTCAAACCTAAGATTCAAACCGGGTCTTCGTGACACCAAGTTCTATTTTACGTAACGGACTAAATAAGGAGGAAAACAATGGACCATCATTTCAATGTATCAGCCTCTCTAAGCAAACAACGTAAGAGAATCCAGAAGGACGAGAATGTCAACAGTGCCATCCTGTTGATCGAATTAAATTAACCAAATAAAGTTGTGAAGTTCAATATCATAAAGGCTAAACATTAATAGAAACATGCATATGCCATATTTATTACAAGATCCTTTTACTATTTTGTAGAAAACTTGAATGTTTCATAATAAATATGAAGTTATTATTGCTTTTATAGTTGCTGTTATATCAAAGCCTTGGAAACACCCTACAAAAGCAGTAGGATCATAGTAACAACCACCTGTTTAGTTGTACGTCTTAATTTTGAAAAGTGTTGCATTTTCAGCACAAAATTTAAAAGAAATTCTGGAAAAGAAAAAAAGATAAAAAACATGTTACCTGTTTGAAATCTCCAATATTATGAAGTCTTAAAATATAAATTACCTGTAGGAGAAAGCAGCTACGTGGAATCCAGGGACCCTGTTCCTGTGGGGAGCACTGACCAGCCTCTGGCGGTTCCACGTCAGTCTCACCAGGAGCTACAGCCTTGCTATCACAGAAGTGGACTTTAAAAGTAAATTGTCTCATTAAATGAAAATTCCTATCACATCATTTTTAGAGGGTTTATAACAAGTAAATAAACAAAGATAAACAAATAAATGTTCATTGGTGGCCTTGAGCTTACCACCATTTTGGGTTCCAAAAGTCTATGAGCTTGGAACTTACAAACTTGGAACTCAGAATATCTTTTCTCATTGTAATAATTTTCTACTTTATTTTCTGGCTCCTTGCATTTATATCATTCCCCACTTGAAATTATAAACTCTTTGAAATCGAGGCCCACATCATATTCCACATCACATTTATGGGACCTAGCACACTCTACTATACATAGCAGGCATCAACTGTGAAATAAATGAGTAATGAATTAATAACCAAACTAGCAAAAGAAACTGATTAATGATGATGAGATTTCTAGGCCAATGCAACTTAATTCCCCAATCAAATTCTATAAATATTGACTGATCATCTACCCTGAGCCAGGCACTTTAACCTTGTAAAATACAATACCAAATAATCTAATCTGCATTCACGATGGGGTTTTAAGTTCCCACATCTCTGGAGTGGAAAAACAGATCCTTGTTAATTCCTTATTTAATATTCAGTATTTTCATAAAAGAGAGTGACTTTCCACATCTCCACAGCTTCTGTTCAGGAAACACACATATGTCCCACACACACTGAAAACTAAGAAAAAAAGATACAAACAAAAAGGCACCTATTGGTCAACCACCCAACAATATTTTATAGTTCTCAGTGTACAGAGCTTTCACCTCTTTGGTTAAGTTTATTCCTACTTTTTATTCTTTTATTTTTATTATTTTTATTTTTATTCTAGTATTTTATTCTCTTTGTTGCAACTGTAAATGGGATTGTATAATTGACACTGATGAGTTTACTGCTCAGATTTTTGTTTACGTGGCCACAATTTCACTCTCCTAAATAAATAAAAAATAGTTTCCAATCATACCTAAAAATAGGAGAGAAAGCTCTTCCAGGGAATTTCATGCCCTCTTTCACCTACCCCCAAAACCAGTTTAAAATAGCAAGTAATTGCCAACCAACCCAACCAGGAGCCGTAACCAGGACCACAACACCACGTGCTCAGCCCTCCTCATGCTGCTGACTGATCTGTTAGTACAGGCTACACTGCCGTCGTTAACAAGTGTCAGTCTGCTGAGAGTCATTTCCTGCATAACTTCCTCTCTAAACAACTCTGGGAAATCCAAAAAGTGTTTGAGACAGAGAGTGACAGGATGTACAATTTCCCACTTACAGCTTTATTCCATCAGACCAGCACACGTGCATTCTCATCACTAGCGTCAGAAGCTCTGTAAACGTATCATAAGTAACTGAAGGTTCCATGGTTGCAATTTGCTGACAGTCACATCAAAAGACACTCCACGGCAGCTGCCTAGGTCCAGGCAGGACTGACCCACATTACAGCCAGAGTCGGCAAGGACGTGAGCAGAGCTGACAGACGCCGCGTGCGAGAAACTCACGGCCACGGGTGGCACTTGGCTGACCGTCAGTGGATATTTGGGCAGAAATCAGCCTACACCTGCCTTATCCAAGTGCATCTTCTGAGTTCATCCAGCTAATTTTTGGGTGATATTTAAAGATAAACTCCTTACTGTCTCTCCACGTTGAGAGATGTCTAAACACAGGGCCTTTTCGTTCATGTGGAATTACAAGACTTCGTAAAAACCTCTATTTGATGTTGTATGGATTTGAGCCATTTTTCCTGGATCTCTAGTTCTATAATCTATTTCCTGTGAAGCTTACTATGGCAAATTTTCTTAGGAGAGAAGCTCAGTTTCAGGGACTAATGAAGCCTAAGTATCAAATAAAGTCGAAAGTAAGCAGTCCCCACGAAAGAACGTTGATTGACAGATCTTCAGTCATTTCAAAATTCTTAGTGATACAATTTGTTGATCACTTTTGTGATAGTCATCAGTTTCCTGGTTGTATTCCTGGAAAATATTATTAATGCACTTGTCCACAACCTTTTTAAGAATCATAAAAATGATTTTTATGTTAAAATAAAAGCAAAATAACTATTTAGGATGGTCGCAATGCTACGTGGGACTCGGACCTGGCTTTCACGGTGGCCGTGCTACTGGTCTTCCTCTTAGTCTCCTGCGCTCGTCCCTCATCAACTTCCTGATCTCTTAACACTTACCAGGAGTATTGCCCTGCTCATCCACATACTTCTCCGTATACATTGATCACTGCAACTTTCAGGGCTTCCAAGACCACCGAAACGCTGAGGACGCCTAAATCTCTCTCTCTAGTTCTAACTGTAAACTCATCCATGCAACTGCTTACTCAGCGTCTCCATTTGGACATCTAACACACAGCTCAAGACGTACGTGTCCAAAATTGAATGTCTGATATTCTAACCTCCCTGCCTGCCGACCCGTCCCCTCATAGTCCTCCCCATCTCAGGGAACAGCAACTTCTCGTTGGACTTTTATTTTTAAGAATTGCATTTAGATCTTTGATCCATTTTGAGTTAATTTTTATATACGGCGTAAGGCAAGGGTCCAGTTTCATTCTTTCACATGTGAAGATTCAGTTTTCCCAGCACTGTTTGTTGAAAAGACTGTCCTTACCCCATTGAATGGTTTGGCACTCAGCGAACGTAGTTCCCTCTTCCTCTGCTCTATTTCTACCACCATCATTACATTTATCCAAATTTTCGGCCAATCACATACAAATATTGAGTAGAAATAAAAATCATGAATGAGAGGGATCTGGTTACATCGCCATGGCTTTATTTTTATGGAGCCAAACTGCCTCTACCGCCCTTTAGATAACTTAGTGACTGAAGTGTACCGAATTGTGACTGAGAAGGTTATGGGAACTCCGGGGACAATGCGGGTAGAGTCCAGGGTGAATGATGGAGCCGGGAGATCTGAGGAGGAAACACAGCTCAGTAGCTCTGGGCTGGTCTTGAGGAACCAAGTCTGACTAATGGAGGAATCCAGACCACTGACTTTAATGCTCTTTATCCTCCCTGTTCTAGGTGGGTTTTCTTTCTTCTGTGTTAAATTTAAGGACGTTTCTTTAAGCACTCGTTGTACTTGACTATGTTCTTTAGAAGTCTGTCTGTCTGGCGTAGGAGATTTATAATGATGTATAGTGAGGTGTGTGGCAGCTTCAGAGGCAATAATTCTAGAAACGAGAGCACGAGGCAGCAAGTGCAGGGGTTCCCAGCCCTCCTCACAGAGCTTTACTGCGTGTACTCACCCCAAAGAAGCGAATTCATTATTCCATGTAATAAGCTGCAATTTCACTATCCGATACTTATAGCAGAATTCACTATAAAGTGCGTTAATTAAAACTTCCAGTGGAAATTCTTTTCCATTTCTCCCAATGCCCATCAGACTTCCTCCAGCATAGAAGTTATGTGATAAATTCTTGCTGAATTAAATTATTTTCTATTCATACAAAGATCTCATTGATTTCCAGAGTCATAGGGTGGTCATAATACAATACAAGTCAGTCAAGGAGGCAGAACAATCTGTTTATTGACAATAATGATACTTCCAGGGAATATATTGCAATGACTAAGGTCAAGGCAGTATTCCACACATTTTAGAATGAATTCCATGGAGGAATAAATGGCATCTCATTGACTCAGAACCTATAAATATTTTTCAAGTAACATTGACACAGGATGTTGAATTCCAAACAACTTTTGAAAACCACTAATCATTCACATTCTTACCCAAACGTCACACAGTGTAAAACTGATGGATCTTTCGTGACCTGATGACATTTCTCTCCATTCCTGAAGGCATTACAATGGAAATGTGGTCTTCTATCATCCTGCCACGGTTGGTATAAATCCACTAGATACTTTTAAAAAATATTTTGGGAACACACAGTCATGCAAACCAATGTCTGCCTGTGCCAGCAGGGAGAGTAAAAGCCTTGACCAGCACCAGACGGGATTTGACAGCGTTGGTAAAACGCAAAATGCTCCAAGAGTCCTAAGCCACCTCCCAAAGAACTCAAAGCAAATATATTTGATTTCCATTGTACATATTTTTCTTTCTTAAGAAAGTCTAAAATTTTCCAATAAAAGTTTTAGCACAATCCTTTGACATTTAATTTCTCTTAAAATTAAATTGTAATTGCTTACCCTTTGGATACTATGCACAGATTGTTATTTGTGGATAGATTAACAACTTTCTAACTTTACCACAAGTCTAGAAGGTACTGATTTCTAAACAAGGGTTCGCCTGATTTCAACACATCCAATGCCTGCTTCACCGGAATCCAAACAACCCCCATGACTTCAATCTGTTAACTGTGCGGTGTTGATACTTTGATAAATATTTATAAAATAGTAATTGCTAATCATTATATAAAATATGACCTAGAAACACCTTATTATTTAATTTTTTTCTTTTTTTAATTTTTATTTAGTTTATTTAAACTAAAAAAACAACAGTTCACCCATTTCTCCCACCCCCAATCCCCGCCTCTTGTAAACATCAATCTTTTCTCTGTATCTGTGAGCTTGGCTTTTTTTTTTAGATTCCACATAAAAGTGAGATCATCCAGTATTTGTTTTTTTCGGTCTGACTTATTCCACTTAGCATAGTGCCCTCGAGGTCTATCCATATTGTCGCCAATGGCAAGGTTTCGTTCTTTTTTATGGCTGAATAATATTCCATTTATATACGTCTATCTCATTTTATTCATTTACCCACTGATGGACACTTAGGTTGCTTCCATATCTTGGTTATTCTAAATAATGCTGCAATGAACATGGGGGTGCATATATCTCTTCTAATTAGTGTTGTCATTTTCTTCGGATAAATACCCTGAAATGGAATTGCTGGATCATATGGTGGTTCTATTTTTAATTTTTTGAGGAACTTCCATACTGTTTTCCATAGTGGTTGCACAAATTTACATTCCCACCAACAGTGCATAAGGGTTTCCTTTTGTCCATAGTCTTGCTAACCCTTGTTATTTCTTGTCTTTTTGATAATAGCTATTCTAACAGGTGTGTGTGAGGTGATAACTCATTGTGGTTTTGATTTGCATTTCCCTGATGATTAGTGATGTTGAGCATCTTTTCACGTACCTGTTGGCTATTTGTACACGTTCTTTGGAAAAATGTCAGTTCAGAGCCTTTGCTCATTTTTTAATTTTCTAATTTTATTTTAAAAGAGAATTTTCTTAGACTCTTCAGGGAATATAAGATCATGATTATAAAATAGAGTCAATTTTCTGTTCAAAGTGAGCAGAAACACAGATAACCTCTCCCCTCAAAAAATAAAATCATTTATGCAACTGGATTTCATTGTGTGTTTTGCTCAAATAACGAACAGCCAGGTTGGGATAAGAAGAGACAGGGTGGGGCCAGCCCGGTAGCATAGTGGTTAAGCTCATGCTCTGCTTCAGCCGCCCAGGGTTCGCAGGTTCCCGGGTGCCGCCCCAGCTCCACTTGCTAAGCTGTGCTGTGGTGGTGCCCCACATAAAACAGAGTAAGACTGATATAGACGTTAGCTCAGGGCCAAACTTCCTCACAAAAAAAAGAGAGGGAGAGAGAGCTGGGGTGTCTACAACTGTTCTTCACTATTGTTTTATTTAGATTAACATTAAAAATGGTTTGCTTTACCTAACCAACTCAGTAAATGGTTGCCATCCAGAAGAAAGCAGTTGAAAGTCAACCTGAGATTAAATTTTAGCTGCATTTAGTATATTAAGTACATAATCCACAAACAATAAGGCAACTCAGGAAAAGACGTGTTTGTGTGGCCCAGGCCATGGGCCGCAGCCGCGTCTGTGAGCAGAGCCACCTTTCCATCCTCCAGACTTTTCTCAGATGGGGGAGATTCAGAGCAGGAAGAGGTTACAACAGAAATCAGAGCAGCAGGTGCTGCATACCTGTCAGCTCATTGATGACAGTTCCCAGAACAAAGAGGTCAAGGTCAGGGACTTGCTCAAACTCAGGGTCAAGAAATGGTCTCTGTTCACAGACAGCATCTTCAATCTCAAGGAGAGTGAACGTCACAAAAAGCAAATCTAATTATGTCACTCTCCTACTTGAAACTCTTCGATGGCTCCCCTCTGACCTCAGGAAGAAGTTCAAACTCCCTGGAAGGGCACCCAAAGCCTGTGGGAGCTGGGCTTGCTTCCTTCTCCAGCTGGGTCTCAACCCCCCTCCCCACAGCAGTGCAGCCACATGCAACTCCCCACGAGCACACAACTCCTTTGAACTGGCACACCCTTCTCTCACCTTCTCCTGACTTATTCCACCGGTAACTCAAGCCTCCGCTCAGAGGACAGCTCCTCCAGGAAGTCCTGCACCCCCAAAGTTCACGTCCCATGGACCTCACTGTGTTCAAATTTCAGGGTGGTCTGTTTGCGTCCGCTACTGGCCCATATCATTAATCCTCTCAAAAACCAACGAGGTAGGCCTTACTGTGCCATCTTACAGACCAAGAAACCAAGACTCGGAGATAACTTACTCGAGGTCACTTAATTAGCAGTGGAAGAAGAGCTAAAACACGGCACCTTCCCTTAGCCACCACGTCATGCAGCCATGCAAGTAGAAGCGTCAAGCCAAACATGACGAGCTGTTCTTATATTGAATGAGATCAGGTATCTAGGAAAGGCTGAACACAGGACCTGTGACACACAACACACGCTCAGTCAGCACGAGCCATGATCACCACCATCATCATCACCACCACCATCGTCATTACTATTATCAGCATTAGCTTTACTACTGTTCAGTCAGAGCTCTTCTTTCAAGGCAAAACTCCAGGAATCCTGCCAAAGCCAGGATCCTTCCAAACAATGACAGCAACCACAGGTGACAGTTTTCTCAAGCTCCTTCCCCTCCTTGTTTCCTCAGAAAGCTTTAAGTCTAACTTGTATTGTGCTTCCAAGGCAGACAAAACGGGATTGCTCTCACACAAATTCCCTTTCACTTCCATCCACCTGCAATTAAACCTCGGTCACTGAGAGCTACATTAAAGAGTCTGAGAGAGTACGTGGTTCACATCTTCGGTGTCGTGTTTCTATCACTGTTTTAGCTGATCATCTTGATCCTCTTGGCCTGACTTAGGCCCATTATGCGTGAGACCAAGGGAGAGCGAGCCTTTACACAACTCCTTATTTCTCCAGGGACGTGAAACTGAACCCGGTCGCAGTGCAGCACCATCTATTTAAAGACAATCTGATTTTGCAGGAACTTAGATGGAAAACAATGAAAACAGGAACTGTCTGCTATTAAATGTGTTTCCTGTAACCCAAGCTCCGTAAATCGAGTCCCTCGGTTTTGCCGTTGCTCCACCTCTGGGAGCCTTGTTTAAATCAACAGGGTTTTGTGAGTACAAATCAATGGCAAGATTTTTGGTTTCACAGAGAAACAAAGCTTTCCGGGAGAAAGAGTCAGCCAGCGCACAGCAAGCACAGTGTCTTAATGGCAGACACACTTGGAGCTCTGAAGAACCGCGTTTGTACACTGAATCTGGGCCTCATTCCTCCACACTGAAAACTAAGTGCACAATTTAACATACTTGGCGTTTTCTCTTCGAGGGCAATCCAAACTTTGAAATGCTTCTTGCATTACAGGTCCAAGGAGCCCTCATGAAAAAGTAAAATAAAATCTTTGGTTATCATCTTATTCACAGTTGCAGACTGCAAGTGCAGTTTCCAGCTTTCAATTCCCTGAGAGTAAAGTTAACATATTTAGCCACAAAAAAATTCCTATTTATAAATGACCATACAACCTTTTCAATCAGCTCCCATTTTGGAGATTCAGCTTCCTGATTTAGAAGTCAAGGTTTTATTCTAAATCTGTGGGTTGCAGAGTGAAGAGCTCAAACTTGGCCACGTCTCTGGAGCCCAGTTCTAGACAGAGTCCACCCAGAGCCCCCAGGTATAGGACGAGCAGGTCTGGAATCCCACATGCAGGGCTGGGGGTTTGGGGAGGTGGGAACTGAGCAGGCAACAGAGTGGACGTCCACAAGGAGGGCAAACAGAGGGAAAGCCATGAGGTATCATCCTCAGCTGTGAACATCTACATAAAGATGAAAAAGCTCCCTCGTTCCACCTCTGACCTCAATCCCACATGGCAAGTTCTGGAGACAAAGTGGGAACTCTTCAGCCAACAAGGAATGAACCTCAAAGCACCTGGGCACTCTCCGCCTGCTCTGTCCTCGAAGTCCCAGAGACTCTGGCAGAGCTCCAAGGCCTGGGAGAAGATTCTGGACGATTCACAGGTCCCAGGGCTCCTGGAAACCTCAGAGGGGACCACAGAATGCCCCCGTCCCTTCCAGCAGGGGGAAAGGCCATCACACTCTCCGTCCTCCTCCCCACCCACCCAAGATGCTCAAGGCTCTCGCAGACACAGACCTGGTTCTTCCGCGGGGCTCAGGAACCTTCATCCACATGGGAGCCATGCATCGTTCTCTGAGGATCACTGTTTTTTGTCTCTGCTGTGCCAAGAACTTCAGATTCATACCATCTTTCCCTAAATTTCACGAGTATAATCTTTCTTTAAAACTGTGGGGGGAAAAAGTGAATTGGCCATTTTAATGGTTCAAGCACAGTGATTTACATGGATTTTTCCAAGTTTTCTGAGAAAAATTGGAGTAAAATATTTTAAAAGGAAAAACAAAGTATTTCAGAATGCTTAAAGGGGGTGACATAAATAAGTAACCCTTCACGTCTAACGAAGCACTTACTGACACAGACTGCCGTGGCCCCGATGCAGGAGTGCATGACCACCCAAAGGTGTAGGCTAATTCTGAGTATGTGCACATATGAGCATTTTATACAGACAGGGCCATCGCTTTTACAAGATTTTAAATAGGGTTTGTAGCACGAAAAAAAAGATTTAGGGGACTTAAATTAATAAGAAGTCTTTATTTCATCCTACTTTTCAGCCCTTTAATGCCGCAGAATTTTTGCCGAGGTCGAGCTCTTTGCTTCTGAAGACAGAGACAGAGATTGAGGAGTTCGCACTTGTAGACGTCGATACCAGAGCAGCCTCTTGATTGCCTGTTCTTGTCCTCTTCCTACTTCCTGAAGGAGCTGTCACTTAAGGAAGTGCCCGTGCTCTTCAGGAGCTCTCTACACCTACAGACCTGTTTATTGTTCCACTGCCTGCTTCAGAGACTGAGAGGAGCAACGACGCTCATCACAACAGCCGGCGTTTACAGAGCTCCCGGCACCGTGTGAAGCCTTTGTCTCATTTAGTCTCCACAGCAATCCTGTTAGGTTACTACCATTGACATTGCCATTTTAGACATGAGACTTGGGAAGTTAAGTCCCTGCCCAAGGTTATGCAAGGATCTAAACTGACAGCCCGACGGCAGAGTCAACACTGTGAGCCACAACAACTCGCTTCTCCAGAAGGAGTTTCACCCCATGTCCTAGAGGAAGCTAGCAGGCAAGACAGAACCTTGTTTTTTCATTCTGACCTAATATTTTTGAGCTGAGTGGGAGCTTGGACATCATCTCATCACCGCTCTTTACAGGGGAGAAAATGAGAGAGATTTTGTAGTAGTAATGGGGAAGAAGAGATAGACTGAGCAAATGAAAAGCAAATGGGGCCATGTAAAGTGCATAAATAAAACAGAGAATGAACAATGAACATTAAATTCGAGTTCTCTTTGTCTTATGCACTACTTTTGAAATCCATCCCAAAAACCATGTGTGTGAGAATTGCAAAATGGTACCCACTTTGGAAAGCAACTTGGCAGTTTCTCAAAATGTTAAACACAAATACGAGCCAGCAATTCCACTTTTCAGTATATACTCAAGAAAATTGAAAACATGTCCACATAAAAACTTGTATACTAATGCTCATAACAGCATTACTCGTAACAGCCAAAAAGTAGAAACAACAGCCCAAACGTCCATCAACTAATGACTAGATAAACAAAATGTGGTACGTCTATAAAGTGAAATATTATTTGGCAATACAAAGCAATGAAATATTGGTACATGCTACAATATGAGTGAACCTCAAAAACAGTGCGCTAAGCGAAATAAGGCAGTCACAGAGACCATAAATTGTATGCTCCTCTTCATGCAAAATATCCAAAGTAGGTAAATCTATAGAGTCAGAAAGAGGATTCATGACTGCCAGGGGCTTGGGGCAGGGGAGAATGGGATGAGGGGTGAGGAGTGATGGCTAATGGGTAGGAGTTTTTTTCAGGGGTGATGAAAATGTTCTAAAGTTAGATTATGGTGATGGCTGCGCAACTTTATTAATAGACTAAAAACTATTGAATTTAAACAGGCGACCTTTATGGCATGTAAATTAATCTCAATACAGCCATTAAAACTATTTACAAGGAGTACCGTGCTTCATCCTTTTCCCGAGGGAGATGCAGCAGTGGGAGGAAGAGTCACCCCATCTCGTAGCAATACTTGCATGTCTGACATCTGTCTTGGGCTAAAAAGCATCACCCACCACCAGCAGAGGGAGCTCAAATGATAGCTTACACAGTATCTGCTCCCAATCACGCACCCGTAGGGACAGAAAAAGAATATTTTCAAATTCAGAGAAAATAAAGGATAGCTGAGTTTTATCCTTCCTTATCCCTACCAAAAGATTGAAAAGTTGATATGAATATTCATCTCTTTAAAACAAACCCACATTGATCCACTGACACATCTCAGCTTCTCGATTGCACGCTGTTCTCTGGAGGAACATCCAGATGTAACAGGATAGAATGTGATGTTCGACCCCATCCTTCTGTGCTGTCCCTGTCACCTGCAGTCAATGAAATCCAGCAGCAGAACAAAGAGCGAGCTTCCTGTCCACAAGGCGTCTTTGTTGTCACAAGCTGCCCACATGCACTGTGCCCCTTGGCTCCAGCTCTGGGACTGACCCAGTTGAAACATCATCACAGAGCTTGGGATGTTAGTGCAAAATAAATGGTACCTATGTTTGTTGCATTTCAGGCTGAGAAAACCGTTTGTGAAAGGGCATTAATTCATTGGAGAGAGTGTACTGCAAATCTACTGTAAGCGGGACAGTGTGAGAAGAGCAGGGACAGAACCGTCCCCACGTGGCTCGTGCTCATGTGGGGAAAGTGATTTCAAACAAACCTATAGATAAAATGCAATTCCCAATCATGACAAGTACTCTGAAGGAAGAGGACAAGGCAACTAGAAGGTGGCCACGGGCTGTAACTTAGAGTGGGGGTCGGGAGCCTCTCTGAGGAGGCGGCAGGCGGGAGAGGATGTTCTAGGCAGCCGGACAGTGGATGTGAGTCTGGAGTCTGGAAAACACTGGGAGGAGCTTCAGGAAGGCCTGGGGGCTGGGGCAGAGTGGGCCACCGAGGGAAAGGGGCTTGCTGAGGCTGGAGAGGGGCAGGGCCAGGTCGGTCAGCGCGACCCTGCACTTCACCTTACGCCCCGTGGGGAGGCCCGAAGAGCTGTGAGCACACAGGTGTCACCAGAGCTGCATTTCAACGGACCATTCCAGCCCCAAAGTGGAAACTGATTAAGAGGCTCAGCAGTAGAAGTGGGAAGGGCATGCCAGTCTAAAGAAACCAACAACCGTGCTGAGAATGGAACGTGCACCCCGGGGGATGGGAAGCTGTAGAGTCGTCTTGGAAAATGACAGCGCACTCTCCTCCCCGGCTCAGAATCCATGCGCAGTGTGTGTCCCTCCGCTTCTGCCCACACTAGTCCCAGTTACAGCCCCAGAGAGGAGCCCCAAGTTTCGAGAGCACAGCCAACGGCGACGCAGAACCAACCCTAACAGAGAAACTCGACCCGCGGACGCGCGTCCCGAGAAGCCGGCGGCGTGTCCCGTGCTCCGGAGGCCGCGGGCCTGCGCCCCAGCTGCCAGGGGCGCCGCGCGCCTCCGGGAGGGCAATCGATTGCACAGACGGCAGAGAGATGGCATTTCAAGCCGAGCTTCGGAATTAACTAAATTGATGTGGACGTCGTAGTGGAAAGAGCAGGGGGTGCAATTTTGGAGGACGTGGGCCGGTCCTTGCTCCACCGCTTACAAGCTCTGTGACTTCGGGCAGTTGTCTTGACTCTCCAGCCCTCTGGTTCCCGCGTATAAACCGCAGACAAGAACGCCCACCCACAGAGAGGCTGCCACCGGGAAAGGAGCGTGTTCCCCCCTCAGTGGCTTTTCATATCATCATTTTAAGAACGCACTTCCAAAAATTGAATCCAGTTCCTCAAAATAAACTTCTATACAAAAAATAGAAATCATTCTAGAAAATTACATTCTCTTTCATAACATTTTAACGTGATTGGCCATGTTAATGTAATTCAGTGAATTGAAAAATTGGGGGTAATTCTCTGCATCAAAAAAAGCAAACAATTATTAAGCAACTGGTTATAAATTTTCAACGTTGTAGAAGTTGAATAGGATGGAATGAAGAAAAGAATAAATAGAATGAACACAGTGAAAGAATGATCGCTTCTAAAGAATGAGACTATTAATTTCCAAAAACAATAGATATACCTTGGAAACAAAATAATTGTCAGCTCAAGATTGCTACACTCCCAACTCTGACACTTACTCATGGCTCGACTTAGAAAAGCCCCTTAAACAAGGCAGACTTCAATCTCCTCACCTATAAAATGGAGATAGCAGCACCTAATTTACACATTTATGGTGGAAGTCAGAGAAAATAGGTGTGTGGAAAGTACTTTTGCACAGTGCCTGGCACAAGTAGGTGCTGAGTAAATGTCAGTTGTCATTTTTGTCTCAATATCTGAAAGTATGTCTTAGGTCTTTTGCATAGAGAATATTTTTGAGTGTTTTTCTGTCTCAGATATTTTCAAATAGATTAGATCACTTCCATTTCTATTCAAATAGGTTAAATGAATCCGCTCCAAACAGACTCTGTTCCCTTCACTCCATCAAAACTGTTCTTGCAAAGACTGCTAATGACCTGCCAGTGCCAAACCCAGGAGATGGGCCTCGCTCCTCATCCTAAACCTATTATGAGCGTATGCTTCTTCCCACTTGAATATTTTCTTCCCCCGGCTTCCAGAGCACTGCTGTCTCCAATCTTCTCCTACCCCCAACCCCGTCCTCACACTGACCCCTCTGGGGAGACTTCAGAGCTCGTCCTTGGGTCCTTTCTCCTTTCTGTCTGCTCTCACTCCCTTAATGATCTCGGAAAGTCTGTGGCCTTTAATACCTCCTCTTTCTGACAATTGTCCACCTGCAATTTCCGGCCTGAGGCTCTTCTCTGAGTGCCAGACACATATATTCAGCTACATGCTCAGTGTTTCCATTCAGACGTGTAACATGCTCTCAGGAGTAGCGCGCCCAGGCCCAACTTTCTCTCCTTTTCCCCAAACCTTTTCTTCCCACAGGCTTCCTCATCTTGATTAATGGCAACTTCAATCCTTCCAGTTGCTCAGGTCAAAAACCTTGAATTCCTCCTTGATTCCTCCCTCCTTCTCACAAATCCCACATCCAATCCGTCAGCACTTTCTGTCGGCTCTGTTCTCAGAGTTTATCCAGAACCCAACCCCAATCCAGACACGGTGTCACTTCCGCCGCTGCCAGCCTGGCCGGAGCTGTTGCTTGGGTTACAACAGCCCTGCCTCCTTGTAATCCACCTGTTCCCACCCAGCAGACAGTCACTCTTTTCAAGGCAAGTTAGACGGAGTCACTTCTCTGCTCAAACCCTGCAGCGGCTCCCATCTCACTTAGAGTAAAATCCCAGGTCCTCACAAGGGCCATTGGAGGCGCCTCTGCCCTGCGCAGGGACCTCAAGCAGCCCGGCCTCCGTGCCATTGTCCCCTGCATCCTCACAGGCCTGCCCCTGACCGTCCAGGGGCCTCTGCAATTGCTGTGTCTTCTGCCTGGAAGCTTCCTCTGCAGACGCCTGCAGGGCAGCCCTCCCCTCCCTCAGGTCTTCACTCCAGTGTCACCTCTCCGTGAGCCCTCCGGCCACGACTCACCGCCTCTGCCCTCACACTCCTACCTCCCAGCCCATCCCTGCTTCAGTTGAGCTGATCACCACCTGGCACCCTATGCATTTTAGTTATCTATTTGTTAACTGTGTGCCTCTCTAGAACATAAACTCCTTCTGGAATGTAATGGGCAAGAATTCATGTCTGTTTTGTTTGGTTGCTGTGTCTCTGGAACCAAGAACAGCGTCTTGCCATAGCAGGCACGAATAACCACTTGTTGAATAAGTGAAAATGATGAGGGTGGTTTTCCTGGGCCAAGGATAGATGTTAATTAACCTCCTAAACGTAACCAAAGCCTTAGGGCTTTTGGCACTTAAGTAGACCAATTTTAAATTTTAAAAACTTGCTTGTGAAGCAAACCTATTCCAGCACACATAATAGCCGGTCCCTCAGCACCCAGCACTCGTGTGTGTGCATGTGTGTGTGTGTGTGTGTGCACACGTGTGCACACACACACACAGACATATATAACCCACCAGGCAAACACATTCCTTTCATGGCATCTCACTAAGTTTAGCTTGTACATCTAACTAGAATTTAAACAGACTAATATGCTGCTCTTTTTCTGCTAAGAATTTCTATTCTTGCTTCTCTCTGGGGGTAACAATAAGACATGTGTTTTGCAAAGCGGCCCTTTTTTGGAATTATAGGTAATGTGCATAGGAATTTAAATTAGAAGTCAGGGAGCAGCTCCCCTTCTTTCATAAGAGTTTTCAATAGAATGTAAACAATCCATTTATTCGTCCTAGAACCCAGGACGTGGGTGAAAGAGCCAATAAGGAAAGAAATCACAGGATGTGTGAAATTCGCTCACAACTTTTTTCTTAACCACATTTTTTGGTTTTTAGTGTTTGGTTTTTCTTTTTTACTATCCTCTAGTACTTCAACAAATGCTGATTCTTATTAAAAAAATCCTAGAGCTGTGACCAGTAAATCGGCATAACTTATATTCTAGCAGCCAGAGATATCAGTAAATATTATTGTTAGAATAAACATTTTCCTTTACTATTCTAAACTTACCACCCAAGGAACTACTCTTTGTAACACTATTCTGCCATAAACTTTTTTGACTTTATTTTTTTATTTCCAGTCTTACCCACATTATGTAAAATAAACAAAAATTTTGCATGTTAAATGGCTTTCAGTGAAAAAAAGTTGCCTACCTTGACGGTTTCTAAGGAAAGACAAATTAATTTTAGAAATTTAAATTTTCCATTTATACCTCAGAACAAACTAAGTTCTTTCTTTTTTTTCTTTTCAAAATGGTCTCTTCTTTTAGTTTTTCTCCATTTCCAAAGTCTGTGATATTCACTTTTTCTTTCTTTGTAACTAATAATACCTTTTTCTCTGAAAAGGACTTGCGAGTTTTTGCCACGTGTTTTGTCCTGGGCTGTGAGCACAGGCTCTCAGGGTGAAGCATTTGGCAATGAAATAAAAAGCACATTGTCAAACATTTTGAATTTCACTGAAAAATACCTCTTCTGACTTTTCATATATAGACAAACCAACATGAGAGGCTGGCATTAGCGTCGATGACAATTGACTGTCCACGGAGACTTGGCACAGAAGTGGTCACTCAAGAGATGTGTGTGTGTGTGAGGAAGACTGGCCCTGAGCTCACATCTGTGCCCATCTTCCTCTATTTTGTATGTGGAACACTGCCACAGCATGGCTTGACAAACAGTGTGTAGGTCCGTGCCGGGGATCCAAACCAGAGAACCCCAGGCTGCCGACATGGAGGGCATGAACTTAACTGCTGCACCACCGGGCCGGCCCCACAAGAGATTTTCTTAACACTAGAAAACATCATTCTTGTTCTTAAAAGCCTTCACCCTGTATCTGAGTATCTGAGGAAGTTAACGTAGCCAGTATCCCACCCAGAGATGACACACACACCTTCACAACACCCAAACAGCCTCGAAATCGAGGTGGTGGGGGGCCCACTCCAATTATTAATAGGATTCCTGCCCCATTTTCTTTGTCCGCGTGCCACTAGAATGAGCCAGCGACCAACAAGCTGCCACCACAATTACACAGCTTCACAAGCAAAGGAAAAACAGGGAAAGAAAATCCTAAAGGAAGAAGGCAGATGAAGACTAAAGCAGGGTCCCGCTAATGGAGAAGGATAACGATGCGTCAGCATTAGGAATAGCGTGCACTCCCTCTGCCTGTGGAAAGAGTTCGCTAAACAAATCAATGGTATAAAACTGTTCCAAGAAATGTAGCCCAGGGCTGGCCCCATGGCCTAGTGGTTAAGTCCACGTACTCCACTTGGGCAGCCCAGGGTTCACAGGTTTGGATCCCTGGTGCAGACTTACACACTTCTCATCAAGCCATGCTGAGTGGCATCCCGCATACAAAATAGAGGAAGATGGGCACTGATGTTAGCTCAGCGACAATCTTCCTCAGCAAAAAAAAAAAGAAGAAGAAGAAGAAGGAGGAAACGTAGCATATATTTGCATACTGCTTTATTTTGTTCTCTCATTGGTAAATCTTGTTTCCCAAAAAGATCATTCGTGGCACTCACATCAGTTTGTAAACAAGTATTTACTTGTGTGCATCTGTTTCTAATCGGCGTCTGTTGCTCCCATAAACCTTAAGCTCCTGGAGATCAGGCATCCTTTCTGTCTCCCTCACCATTCTATTTTCAGGGCCAAGCCGAGAGGAGTTCTCAACAGATATTTACTCAACAAATCAGAGAATGCCCCTTTCACAGCTCTCTCTGGACTTAGCGCGGCTTAAATCTGCAAGAGTGGTCAACAAATTCCTATTGAATCACGTTAAGAGGGTAATCTTGAAGGAGGTGGTTCTAGATTTACAAATTTATTCATTAAACCACTGAAACAATAATTGTAAATCATTTGCGACTTTTCTTCAGGCCTGTGCTTAATTTGACACAATTTCACTAAAACATAATTCCAGTTGTAGTTTTCTCTTTTGTTCATACTCTAAACTAGCAAACGTATTTCTTTTCAGTGAAAAGCACATGCGTCAGACTTTTCTGTCCCTCAAATGAGTGATCCCCCCAGCTATTCAAAATAATTAGAGGATGTGCTTATGTCAAACGTCCATTGAGTACTTAGCCTTGGTCTTGGGAAACTAAGGATGTGGCTGTAGACCGTATCAACAAAGCAGGTGCCAGCTGCTTCATAACCGTGTTTCTCCTGGATACGCCTCCCGGCCAAGGCCCTGAACGAAACCTTGTTTCCAACGTGCAGATGTAGCCCGAGACTCGCCCCTGCTTCGCGCCGACAGGATGTGCCGCTCACAGACACAGGTGCCTGGGCATTCGACCCCGAGCCTGCCCTCCCTCCCGGCCACAGCCTCTCTGGGCTTCTTCCCAAAGCCTTTTCCAACACTCCTCTTCCGGATTTCTCCTCTAAGTGTTGGTATTTCGCAGATCTGTCTTCGCTGGCTCTTCTGTCTGGAAGGTGGTATAACGTACGCCTGACAACATAGGCTCAGAGCCGGCCCCGTGAGATCAGGTCCCAGATCGGACTCTGCAGCTGTGTGATGGTGGCCTCAGTTCATCTGTGAAATGGGGTCTCTCTAAGCGGAGATGTTAACAGAACCCGCCTCGTGGGGTTGCACTGAGGATTAAATGAGATAATGCGAGCGCAGTGCTCAGTCACAGAGGCGTTCATCCACGAGGCCCCAGTCCCCACACTTGCATCCATCACCTCTCAACATCGACATCACCCATGACCACCTCATCAACCAGGCCCCAGACACAAGGACAGCCCCCTCCCCTCTCTCTGAAGCCCCAGCCTGAACATCCAGTTGAGGCCAGGGCCACTCAGACTCAAAATACCCAGATCTGGGCTTTTCTTCCCCAAAACTGCTCATTTTTAATAGCACCACCTTCCTCCCAGCCAGCTCGGAAACGTCACCTGCTGTATTCTTCCAGCTGGTACGCACTGAATCCGTGGTCTTCCTGTCCCCAGGCCCTGCTGCCGGGCCGGCCTCTGAAGGCCCGACTCCTCATCCCCCCACAAGGCATCTGAACTTCACTTCAGCCTTCTCCCAACTTTCAGTGTAAGCTTTATTCCTCACTGGAACTTCTCAAAAGCCCAAAAGTCAACCGAATTGGATTAGTCACAATTTCCCAAATGGGTCCATTGCGTAATCTTCCTTCAACGTCAAATTAGGGCGCAGCCTTTCGGGCCCAGCTCGAGTCTTCAACCTGCTTGTAAGCCTTCCCTGATTCCACCAGCAGACACACTCTCCCTGACTCCCATCTCCTACAGCCCTTTGAGCTTCTCCTCATGAATATGCTACGTTCTGGAATGGTTATTTCTCTAAATTTTGAGTCTCCCTTGCTAAACTCAGAGGGCACAGAGGGTATAGGACAAGCCACATTTGCTTCATACTTAGGGAGGTTTTACAAGTTCTTTAAGCCTCAATTTCCTCATCTCCGGGATGAGAGAATAAACTATCACAAAGACATAAAAACTGGTGTGTACAAACATATTAATAATGAGGGATAACATTTTCCCATTATAAGCGGAAAATTATCACAATTAGGAAATACATATGTGTGTGTGTGTGTATATACACTAAAAAGACTGAAAGGAAATAGACAAAAAGTTAACAGCTCTTGTCTCTTGTCTTCATGTGGTGGGTTGTACGTGATTTTAATTTTGTTCTATACTTGATTATTTTCCAGTATTTCTACAACTAGCGTGTATTCCTCTTGTAACTGACTCATCAAACAAACATTTATAGAACACCTTCAGAAACTATATTATGGCCAGATGATACAAAAATGATTAAGAAAAAAGTTTATAAAAGGAAATGTTTTTTAAAAAATTACTAGGGTAACAGATGAAGCTCAGTACCATCAAAAAAAGGGGGAAAGACATTTATGCCTTCAAAAGGCACCACATTTCAGCCATAATGTGATCGGAAAAGGCGGGTGTAGAATAGAGAACCTTAGAAATCACTTGCCAGAAATACTTGCCACCACAACTAATCAGACACCGACACAGCTCCTGAGTTTGGTGTTGAGAGCCCGCATCTGCTCTGCTGCTGGGAGAGGCAGCGACACACGCACACATGGCGGTAAGCCTGTCATCGAGAGTTTGGGTCTCACTCAAACTGAAGAATCCGCGTCAAGAAAGATTTGAAGCTGCAAAGGCTCATATTACAGTTAGCACCCCTCCTGATTTTGGAAACTTTTTTCAACTGCACACTCAGCACGTCCAAAGTTAAATGCACAATCTTCTTTTCAAAGCCTTCCCCCTTCCAGGCCCACAAGATGGCTCGGGAGTCCAGCAGACCACAGACCCAACAGCAGCTCTGCACTTACTGGCAGAGTGACTTTGGAACGGTATCTAACTTCTCTGAGCCTCATTTTCTTTATTTGTTTACTAAGGGGGATAACTTGGGCCAGCCCCAGTGCCCTAGTGGTTAAGTTCGGCACGGTTCCTGGCGTGGACCTACACCACTCGTCTGTCAGTGGCCGTGCTGTGGTGGTAGCTCACGTACAAAAAGAGGAAGACTGGCAACAGATGTCAGCTCAGGGTGAATCTTCTTCAGAAAAAAAAAAGGATAATTACATTAATTATATTTATCCTACAGGTTGTTGAGAGAAACAAATGAAAAAGAGAATGTGTTTAAGTCTCTTCACACAGCACCTGGCACAAATAAGGACTCGAACATGGCAACAATATTTGCAGCAAATAATCCCCATCTACCCAGCTTCCCAGGCCAGTGGCAGTGGAGACGACAGCTGCTCTGTCCCCTGCACGTACCACAGTCACCAAGTTCTGCCCCCAGAAACACCCCAGGAATCCAGCACTGTCTCCTCCTCACGTCCACTGCTACGTACCGACTGTGGGCTTCTCGCCTCCTGCTCAGATCTGCACGCTCGAATCAGTGAGAACCCGTTTCTGACTTCTCCATGCTGACACAGAAGTTCTCTCTTGGCAGAGAGAAACTATGGCAATGTCGTTCCCCTGCAAGAAGACGGCCTAGCCCCTTACACCCCAGATCAAGCCCAAGTCTATAAGGCAGCACACAACACCCCTTTCACAGTCCCTCGGCCTCAGTGTACCTCTCCAGCTTCACCCCATGCCAGTCCCCCCAGCTTCACGTGTTCACCCGAAGCTACGGCCACACTAATTGTTCAAAAACTACACTTTGTCTGCATCCAACTTCCGGAAACGTCCTTCCACTTCACATAACGAACGCCTGCTGTGTCTTCAAGAACTCGCTCCAAACAACGCCTTTCCCAGGAAGCCTTCCTCTGAGGCACAGTCGGTTGCTGCCTCCTTTTTACCCTAACAGCATTCTTTTCATCCCTATATTTTCTATGCTGCATTTTAATCATCTGTCTCCCACGTCTGTCTTCTCAACTCGCCCGTGAATCACTGGAAAGCAGGCACCATGTGTATGGTCCCCGGGGTCCCCGAGCCGGCCTCTATCGGGCATGCAGCAGATGCCTTTGAACAAATGCCTTCTAATCACAACTGGAAACTGAGGCCTGCTGGATGCGCTGAGACTGCCCCACCAGCACACGTTCCCCACCACAGTGATCTGCACTTGACTTCCATGCGAAAGCACATTAAATGTTCAAAGTACCCGTGTCATTAGCAAAAGAAAAAACAGCGAAAGATCTTTTTCTCTGTTTCAGTCCTCCAGTCTCTAGAGGTGAAAAGACTTTGGTTTTTTGTTTTTTTTAAAGATTGGCACCTGAGCTAACATCTGTTGCCAATCTGTTCTTTCTCCTCCTCCTCCCCTTCCGCCTCTTCCTGTTCCTCTTCTTCTTCTTTTCTCCTCCTCCTCCTCAGTACATAGTTGTATATTACAGTTGTGAGTGCCTCTGGCTGTGCTATGTGGGACGCCGCCTCAGCATGGCCTGATGAGTGGTGCCATGTCTGCACCCAGGATCCGAACCAGCGAAACCTGGGGCCGCTCGGCCACGGGGCCAGGCCCTGGAAAGACTTTCTTAGGAAAAGAATGGTCAGTCCCTAACTGCTACCACTTATTAAGGGCTTTCCGCATGCTGAGCCCTGTAACATGCTAGCCCCCCTTTTGCTGACAGTCCCACACTCTCCACAGTGACCCTCACCTTGCAGAGGAGGAAACTGGCCGCAGAGATGAGGTTGCTCAAGTCCCACAGCTGGTAAATGACAGAGCAGAGACCTGGGCCCTGGTCTGCAAGGACCCACACCCGTGCTGTGCTGCCAGCCACTCCGCCCTTCTTGCCGGTGACTGCCCACGGCCTCACGCATCCCACCCATGCCCAAGAATCCTGATAGGAAGTCCGGGACGAAGGGGAGTGGGGAAAACGAGAGAACTGAACAAAGCAGAGTGAAGATGGGTCAGGAAACTAAGGGGATCGTCTCTTAGAAAATGTATTTAGAATACATATTTTTTGAAGCTGCAATGAGTTTTCTTTCTGTCAAATACCAACCTAAAATCTATGCAAAAGAAGAAAAATCTATGAAACTTGAAATCACAGTGTTAGTCCTCGTTAAAGAAAAATTAAAACAAACAGGCTCATTTTATTAGTCCACAAACCTAACAACACCCAGCGGACAGTCTCCGGACTTTCATTCAGCGTCTGGACGGTGCCGTGTTGACTCGCTGACTTGAGCTGCACGCTTGTGCAACGTACTTTGCCTCCTTTATGGGATTGCAATTGCAGTGAAACACTACCACGCGTACTCAATTAAAACACACCAGACTCGTCAAAATAAAGCATTTTGGAAATAACGTGTTCTGTGTTTGTTTACTCTACAAACCCTGTAAATCCATAGGTTTGTTCTTCTAGCTGAGCTCTTCAATTCCTTCTTCTTACTTTACTATTTCTGCTCAACACCTCTGGTTTCCTTGTCTGGAACATCCTTACGGACTGCTATTTGTGCTCTGGGTTTGAGAGGCTCATCCTGACACACAGACGTTCTCCGCTGGCAGCGCCACACACGGGCGGAGTGAGGAGGGAAGTGTGCCCATGCCCTGCGTGGGATGTTGCAGCGAGGCCGCCCGCCCTCACCGTCCTCCTCTCTCTGCGTTTGCTCCTGATGGTACTTCCCCCTCTCCTCATCCAACGAGCTCTGATGCTCCTTTTTCCTGTCCTTCTTTTTCTTCTGAAAATGGTTTATGAGATAAATATTCCAAAGTTTGCTGATGTTTACAGGTCGATAATCCCTTTGTCAAAAACGTCAGGGTCACAGATGTTGCCAGATGCAGAATTTTGGAGGATTTAAAAAATAGACAATATTGAGAACAATATCCCATATATTGCAGAAACCCCAGTGGAGTCTGGGGAAGCACCCTGCAATCAAGTATGACATTTCTGCGGCAAAGTGGGTGAATATTAACACGAAATGAGAGAAAGATAGACTCACTTCCGTTCGGTGCAGATTGTGCCACCAAATTGTTTCAAAAACCCTTCCCTTTTCAGAGCTCTTAGCATTCACAATCGCAGGTGAGGGATTGTGGGTCTGCATACACTCCAGCAACGGGCCTTGGAGGGGCAGCTATGGGAACAGGTACCTGCTAACACCTCATAACCTTGGAGCAAGGCCGATGCTCTGTCTGAGCGCTGCCACTTAAACGTGAACAAATGGACATGGTAGACGCTTAAAATCCCAAAACTGTGCTTCCACACCGACCAGGAAAAGGTCCATCACACTGGGCACATGGAGACTTTGTCTGGACACTCAGTGTTTAATAGAATTAAATAAAGCATGTGAACAAGCAGTAAGACCATTTAGTTTCAAGTATTTTATTGTTTTTTCTCATTAATTTTATTCTTAGTTTGATAAGAAAATCTATCCCTGGCTGGCATGTGCGTTTGACTGACACCTGCTCTCAGGCAGCAGGCCGCACACCAGCAGAGCCATCTCCATTATCACATGTGAGATAAGACAAGGGGGTCGAAATGAGCTGAGAATTGATAATATCACATTCCACTGTCCTCCCTTGAGGCATGCTGTGAACATGTGGACATGTTTAAAGACTTCCTTTATGTTGGATAATATCATAGACAGAGCCAGTTGGTTTTATATAATAGGCTATTTCAAAGTAATGAATTAGCTGAACTAATGCTTTCTTGCAAAGTAAATAATTCTGAAAGAAAATAGATCTTTATTCTTAAATCCTCCTCCTTCTCAATTAATTAGACTTTGTTGGTGAAAGGAAGTTAGGCAATTCAGCACAAGGCTGATTATACCATAAATGTAAAATGAGCAGGGAAATAATAGCTCTCCACTCTTTCAAACAAGCCAGGTCTGTCCGTAATAGCCCACCGGTTGTGTAAACACGATTTCACTGCCTCGCAAAGGAAATATTGACCTACCTGTTAACTAGAATTACCCTGGCATGCTTCAACGAAGCTTATTAGCAATTCTTGTGGTGCACATGAATGTTTTTAGTTGTGGACTTTTATCAAAGATTAAAGAAGTAGGAAATTATCCATTTTGCAAGCCCAGAAAGTAGACATGTACCAGACTGCACTTCACCAGAATTGATTTTAAAACTTGCAATCTAAGAGTCTAAGAAGTAAAACGTGATTTCATTCCTGGCATGAGACAATTACACGTCAGCTCATTAATACTGAGAGGCCTCCCAGAACCAGAACTGAGAACATCCCTCAGACAAAACACCAATGACTCTGCTTCAGCCCCCTAGCCCGACTATCAGATGTAGGAGCGCTGTTGTCCTCTGACAGACCACCAACACGTATTCCTGTAACTGGCTATCAAGAGAAACTAGAAATATGTGTATTTAAGGGAAAAGAGGATTGAATATATACTTGTCCCTTCTATAGAAAACCACCATTCTCTGCTCCAGCTGGCTGCACTGCAGTTCAAAAAGACTACACTTTTCTTACAAAAATACATGAATTTCTTTCTCAATAAAATAATAATAAACCCAAGATCCTACCCAGTTTAAGTCGACGTGCAGCTGGAATTCCCAAGGGATTTGAAAAAGGGTACAGGACTTACAGTCAGAAGACTCAGGTTAGGATTTTGGCCCCATCGCTGCCTTGCTGGCCACACCGGGAAAACCAGCTGTTTCCCATCCTCAGGCTCGGGCAAGAAAACCCCGCTTCACCAGGTCGTTGTGAGGACCCAGGGAGAGCGTGAGGGTGTGCAAAGAGCTCTTATTATGCAATCTGAGAACCTTATCCTACAAATCAAATGGTATTTGCCACAAAACAAACCACTGCTCAGTGGGCTCACTAGAACTTTCTTTTTAGTGTGCAAGGAATCTAGTTTGCTGTGTTTTCATCTTTATGAGCTAAGATAAAGCGATTAACATGCACACATGCCGACAATAAAATCACCATTAGCCGAACCATTCTTATTTTCGACCCGTATGATTTCCTATGTCCTAATGTCTACATGACCTTGAGGCTTCATCAGGTCCCTCTTAAACGTTCACGCTTCCTGGGCTTTCAGGTTTTTTCTGAGCACTCAAATGTGAGTGGTCACAGCTAAACCCTCACCCTCTGCCTCAAGCGACAAAACCAAACGAAGTGGACTGGTTTTGTTTGGAGGTTGGGAGGTGGTGGAGTAGAAGCGGCTTTAGATCCAGGTGTTTAAAAGATGACCTAAGGTTTTGCTTCTCTCCTTGCAGATGCTAATGTTCAGTTTCTGGTGAGTTTTCTCCACAAGGCAGAAGGGCAGCCCCTGAGCTCCAAATTTCCTTGCCCTTAGAGCTCATGAAGCTAGAGGAGAAAACCTCCTCCCCCTGGGGCCCATGACAATCCCCCAAACAAACTGGGACTGCTCTGGTTACATACCCACCCCAGGCGCTGGGAGACACAGCAGGTTGGCACCCTGCTGGAGTCACCTAAGGTATGGGAGGTAGTTTCTCAAAGGAAAAGTGTGGAGAGAGGAGAGAGGAGAAATGTTGGACCTGCAAAAAAGTATCAGATGTTCATCACACCCAGCTTCATCCAGCAGAGCTGTCCTCCTCCGTTTAACTGCATCAGAAATCCCTCTGTTCTACACGAATTTGTTAGCAAGCCTCAACTCCTGAAAGGACCAGGAAAGGCACTAGCACAGGTTGGACATCAACTTGGCTCCAGGTCAAGTGCCACACGTCCTAACCTTTAGAACAACCTGGATGAGTAACAGCCCCCTTCACAGAGAAGGCACCTGAGACGGGCTCATTCTGCACCTCTGATCAAACAGCCTGAAACTGGCAGAACCCGGGTTCCAATCCAGCTGCACCTGACCCCTTCCACAACCATAACGCCGTGTTCTCCTCAGCAACCCTGCAGTCAGAGACAGTGTTGCCAGATGGTGGACACAACCGTGTTTGGATGCCTGTTGACAAGTCGAGTCCATAAATCCTTGTTGAGTTCCCACCACCGTGAGTCCTGCAGGCAAAGATGAGACAAGTGGCCTGGTCTCCGCCTCCAGAGTCACCATCATAAAGTTGGCAAAACAAGACAAATATGCATTCAAGAAAACTTTAGGGCTAACCTGTGTGATTTTTATACATACCCCTCAGTGAGATTCCTGGGATCCTGCTCAGTCTATCATCCTCTTTAGGCCACAGGCTCTGGGCGAGAGCTGACTGGACACACTGCATCCGACTGCAGCTTTAGACCATTTAATGCAGACACTGGGCACGGAAGGGTTCACAGAAACAGCAAGTCTTTTTTTTTTCCACATTGGTACCTGAGCTAACAACTGTTGCCAATCTTTTTTTTTTTTCTGCTTTTTCTCTCCAATTCCCCCCAGTACATAGCTGTATATTCTAGTTGTAGGTCCCTCTGGTTGTGGCACATGGGACGCTGCCTCAGCATGGCCTGATGAGCAGTGCCATGTCCCATACAGGATCCGAACCAGCAAAACCCTGGGCCAAGGAAGCCACGGGAGCGAACTCAACCACTCAGCCACACGGTCAGCCCCAAGAGTAAGTCTGGAGTTGCACTTACAAGATAACTAATCCGGAGACAGGTTGAAAAAAGGAAGGAAGAAAGGTAATTGGTAGGCATTCTGTAGACGTGGAAGGAATGGCTGGGAGAAGCAAGAATAAGGTGGGAACAAGCCAAGGGATGGTGGTGCCTGTGGCGTGTGAGGGACAAGAGAGGGAACGGCCAGAACTGGGCACTGCACCCACGTCCAGAAACCCGGGTCAACTCAGGGTTTTCAACACTGCCGTCAAATTTTCCAAGATCCCCGCGCCGAGGTCCTTTATTTGCAGGATGAGGAGGATGGAGTCTGTAAATCTCAGCCACTCTCTCCCTCCATCTAATCCAGACTCACAAACTTGCTCAGGATGGGATTCGCTGGAGAAAAGAGCTGCTCGGCACACGGACAGAGGTCCAGGAATCTACGCATCTTTGAAAGTTCCACAGGTGATCAGCCAGGTTTGGGGATCACTCCTTAAATGAAGATCACTTCACAAAGAAAGAAAATCTTCCCAGCTGGAGCATTCAGAAGTGTGCGTGGGAAATCCGGCGGGACGGGCAAGGGAAGACGAGGAGAGGCCTTGAGAGCCTTCGAGGCCGAGGCCGAGGCCATGCCAGTGCCCTCGCCGTCCCCGGGGGCGCACCCCCCAGCCCCGGAGGCCGTCCTCTCCCTGCCGCGGGCTCACGGAGGCCCTTGCCAGGCGTGGACCGCGCCCCGTCGGAGAACCGGGGACAGAGGAAGAGGCCCGCGAACCAGTGCAAACGGCCTGCCTGTCCGGGGGACCCTACACACTTTGAAAATGGTCCCTTCGACTTCTCGCCGCGATGACTCAGCAAGGCTGCGTGGGCGCTCGCTCCCCAGCGCAGGTATTTAGCGGTTGACCCAGAACTTCGACTTTAGGTGAAGAGCGGGCCAGGCAGTGCGGCGCGAGGGAAGGACCCACGGCCGCGAGGACGCCGGCCTCCTCACCTCATAACCTCGCTGTTTTTCTGGACTGGATCTTAGTCTTCTTTTAAGCACTCCACGTGTTCCATCCAGCACTGAAGTGGGCTTGGAGGCAGCGTCTGCATCCTCGGGCCCCGGGTCGGGTCTCCAGGACGCGGGGGGGGGGGGGTGTCGGGGGGGGGTGCCCCGCCGTCCGCGGTGCGGAGCTCCAGACAGTCCCCGCCCCGCTGCCCCAGGCAAAGCTGGACGCTCGGAGCAAGAGAGCCACCCCCCGCCCCACCAGGACTCGGAAAGCGGGGAGGAGGGAGGGAAAGAGGAGGGCGTGGGGAGGGGGAGGCGGCGGGCTGCCCGGAGCAGGCTGCGCTGACGTCAGCGGGCGCGCAATTGGGCGGCCGTGCTTAAAGCGGGCGCGGGCGGCGGAGATGCCGCTCAGTCCGGGCAGCCCCTGCGGCCGCGCTGCACCCTCGCTGCCCCACCCGTTCGCGCGTTCTCGGAGCCCTGCAGGCGCCTCGCGCTCCCCTCGGGCCCGGAGCCGCGGGAGCAGCAGGAGGAGCAGGAGCAGCAGGAGCCGAGGGGCGCGCGGCGCGGCATGGACGCCCCCTCGGTCGGCGCGCTCCTGGCCCTGCCCGCCCTGCTCCAGCTGGCAGCTGCGGGCGGCTCGCCGGGGCCGGGCGCGCTGCTGCGGGGCTGCCCCGCGCGCTGTCGCTGCGAGCTGGACGGCAGGACGCTGCTGCGGGTGGACTGCGCGGACCTGGGGCTCGCGGCGCCGCCCGCCGACCTCAGCGCCTTCACCTCCTTCCTGTGAGTGCCGCGCCGGGGGCGGGCGCTCCGCGGGTAGGCGACCGCCGAGGGGACCCGGGACAGGACGCGGGCTCAGGCGCCGCGCCTGGGCTCCTCGCCAGGGTGCTCTCTGGGCGGTGCGGGGGGCGCTCTGGGCTCTGCGCCGGGAGTCGGTCTAGGCGCGGGGAGAGCGGGGGGCGCTCTGGGCTCTGCGCCGGGGGTCACTCTCAGCGCGGGGAGAGCGGGGGTCGGGCGGGCGCTCTGGGCGGCCTGGGGCGCCATCCGCGTCGGTGCACAGCCCGGGAACGACCCTGGAAGCTCCCCGGGGGAGAATCGGCTGCCCCCTTGCACTGTCGCGCGATGTAACCTTTTGCTCTTCTTTGCTTCTTTCTTTTTTTAACGACGTGATTAAATGTGGCGGCCGCAGCCCCACGGGAGCTGCCAGGACGTTATCTTTGCTCCGGCGGCCGGGCGCCCTTTGAAGTGCCGCGGGCGGTGTAATCTTTAACCGCCCGCTCCTCCAGGGAGGGGAGTGGGCTCGGGCGCCCTATCCCCCTCGGGGGTTCCCCTGGTCCCCCCACAATGTCCGAAGCCCCACCGCCGGTACCCAGGCCGGGGGCTAACAGGGTCGCGTGGACGCAGTGACCCAGGAGGACCCGAGTCTCGGGGACCAAGGCGACTCTGTCTCTCCCCCGATGGCGAATCTGGGCTCGGTTCCCCGGGCAGAGACGGGGTCGGGGGCACTCGCGACCGCAGGGGACACGGCTGGGTCAGCTGGAGGCGCGGCGGAGCCCACCCCGCGGCGCGCAGCCGGGTTCGGCGCTTCTGATGTGCTGGCAGGCGCGGGCCGGGCTGTTTGTGAGCCCTCTCCCCTCGGAGCCGCCGTGCGCGGGGAGACTCGAAGAGGCTTGCGCAACGCTGGCCACGCGGTCGCGGCGCTTCTCTAGACACGGAGCGGAGGGAAAAGCTCTCGCCTGCTTCAGTCCTGCGTTCAGAGAGGGCAGCCCGCCTGGCTTGCGGTTGGCAGAGGGCGTCCCCCTCCCGTCGGACGAGCTCGCCGCTTTTCTTTTCTGGGTGGGCTGCGGTGACCTGCCTCCGCGCCCGGTTCCCGTCAGTCGCGTCTTTGCAGACGGAGTCGCGTTCGCGGCCGTGGAAATTGCTCGCCTGGGGATCCTTCTCTGAGAATTCGGGGTTCCTCCTCCGAAGCAGCTGCCCGAGGTTCAGAGAGAAGAGCACGCCCAGTGTCTGGCCGGACTGCTGACCTCAGCGTGTCACAGTCCTGTGTCGTGTGTGAGTTTCTGAGAGCAAGCGGCCGTTCGCTTCAGCGCCCAGAACTCTCCTCCGTCACCTGAAGAACTGGCCAGCGACGGGGCAGGCGCTCTGGCCCCCACGCGCCTCGCTGTGCGAATCGTACACTTGTTATAGGGTGTCGGAGACACGTTTACGAACGGTGCCGGGACGCGCCTCTCTCCCACTACGCGCGTCCCTTAGGCTTCCTTCCCGGAAGCTGGCGGGAAATGCCGCTGCTCATCTTTCCCGCGTTCCTCCTGTGCGCCCTTGTCCCGTGCGCTCAGGAGATGTCGCTCCTCGCTCCCCATCTGCCTGTCGTTATGGATAACCCGCTGGCGTTAAGGTGCCATTAAGAAGTTCGTGGTCATCTTTTTCTCGTGCTACTTGACGGCCTGAACCGTGGCCTAAGGGGAAATTTTCTCAGTGCCCTATAAAGTCTGAAACTCCGAGCGTCTGTGGCAGGTGTCACGGTGGGTGTGAAGTCCTTGCTTCTGACGGTTAACACTGCGGGCGGCGTGGGTGCTGAACGCGGAGTCGCTGCAGAAGGAAGTAGCAAGACCCTGTTCTTCGCAGCGGGCGCTTTCAGCTTTGTCCATACAGAGTACAAAACGCCGGAGCGCGGGACCCCTTCCCTGTGGGTGGAGGGGTTGGGGTTTACAACCGCAGGAACGTCGTGTAGACGCTAAGGGTAGATGGTGCCCTCTTTTGGTGACACCTAGAATTGTTCGACCATTTCTGCCTTCACTTCACTGGTAACCTAAAAGAGGAGTCTTGACTCGTCTTCAGATAAACAAGCATGTGTTTTACTGGCTTTCTTATTTTAAGAAATAGTTTCACTTTCCTCTTGAAAGGGAACACAAGGCCACAGGCCTGCTCCAGGCCGGTGGTGACCCAGCGGTGACGAGAAAGCTACCATGTGCAAAGACCCGTGGTGGGGGGGGCAAGCTTCTGTCTAACTGCAGTCGGTTATCACCATTTGAGTCAAAATGTAATCTCACCATCTTCCTCCCCACAAGAGAACAAGCATTTCATTCTATCGAACAGATTGATGATGGCGAGTTCCAGCTGCACACATTTGGCGCATAGATTTGCCACCGTCTGGTGGCCGGCTGGTCAGACTGGGAGGAGAAGAGAGTTTCCTCTCTCTCCACAGAAGGCGGGAGCTGTTCACGTGCAGTTTGATAACCTTTCTCCCTCAGAAAAGCTGAATCTCAAGCCAGTCCCAACATTGATGTTGCCTCACTAACTTTTCTTACTGGATGGCATTCCCAGGGGAGGCACGGGGCGCCCCGACACGGTGGAAGCCCTGGGAAGCCTGTCTGCATCTCCTCCCTCTCAGTCTCTCAGTCTTTCTCTCTCAGTCTCTCTATCTCTCAGTCTCTGTGTCTCTCTCAGTCTCTCTGTCTCTCTCAGTCTCTGTCTCTCTCAGTCCTTCTGTCTCTGTCTCTCTGTCCTCTCAGTCTCTCTGTCTCAGTCTCTCTGTCTGTCCCTCTGTCTCTCTCTGTCCTCTCAGTCTCTCTCTCTCTCAGTCTCTCTGTCTCTCTCTCAGTCTCTGTCTGTCTCTCTCAGTCTCTGTCTCTCAGTCTCTCTCTCTCAGTCTCTCTGTCCCTCTGTCTCTCTCTGTCTTCTCAGTCTCTCTGTCTCTCAGTCTCTCTGTCTCTGTCTCTCAGTCTCTCTGTCTCTCTCTCAGTCTCTGTCTGTCTCTCTCAGTCTCTCTGTCCTCTCAGTCTCTCTGTCTCTCAGTCTCTCTCAGTCTCTCTTTCAGTCTCTCAGTCTCTCCATCTCTCTCCTCTCTCCCAGTGCTTGTAGGCTCTGAGTTTGCAGCAGCGGCTAATAAGCTCAGCAGAGAATAAGGAACACCCCGAGGTTAAGACGTAAGAGCAGCCAGTGATTGTCTACAAGGTTTAATGCATCTGAACCCGTCAGGAGCGACCTGTCAGAAACAGTCACTAGCAGCTAATCTTAGAGGTCAGTTATTCTGATGCATCAGATGTGGGCATTTCTCCTAATGAGGTCTTTAAAGGAAGCTCCCCTGGCTGCTTTGATGCGTCTTCATCCAGTTAGTGTGGCATCCAGACAGAAAACTGAATCCTAATGCACATCCTCATACAGTGAACCTGCTTTTCTTCATTAATCCAGAAGACCATTTTATTTTTAAATGAAAACTGAGTTTTTCCCTGCTGTTGCTTAAAGACATGAATATTTCATCCACAAGCAAATTTATGTCACGTGAATCAAAGGAAGTAGGAGAAAGAACGTTTTTAAAAATTTTATGTAGTTTGGATACTTTTCCATAGGTAACCTTGTAACAAAATTTAATTTTACGCATAATTAATAAAACTGGTGTTAACAGGAACTGATTAAAAACATCAATTATAACTAATTAAGTGCAGCCCTGGTGTCATATACATGTTTTAAGCATTTACAATGCAGTTTCAAAATTAAAGAATATTCTTAGAATCCTCTTTGAAAATGGTTTAATATATTTCTTACCCTTCAAGCTAAGAAAAGTATTTTAAATGAAGAAAAATGTTTGTACTTTAGAAATGATTCCAAAAGCCTTAACTGTTGTACCAGCCTTAAAATTTAGATCAATTGCAAAATTTATGCAGTTTGCTCTACAATCGACTTTCAAAATTGTTTAAAATGTAATGACGTCCATGACTTTTCTGCATTTTAGTGAAGATCTTTCCTTTTCTCCAGTATTCCCAGGGTATTCTTAGTAGTGTTTTGTTATGGGGGCCAATATTGAAGCTAATTGACTAAATTTGTTGGAGTGATTTTTTTTAAGTAGTGGTTCTGATTCAAACAAGTTTGTAGCGTCGATGTAGAATAAATATTTTAGGGAACATGTTCAACATGTACACAGCAGAGTTTGTATGACAAGAATGAATTTCTCCATATAATAAACGTCATCTTCGGTCAGATCTTCAATCTTTTCCTCCTGCATTTTTGTCACAGTGAAGGGGTTCTGATAAGCAGGAAGAGGTAGCAGTCACAAACAAGTTAGAAGATTGGAATAAAAAATAACCTTTGTAGTTAAATTATGTTTTGATAATGGAGCCATTCCCACTGGATGTGTTTAAAGAAGTTCAGAAACACAAAACTGGTCTGCGATTTCTCATAGTTAAGTTTTTTATCTGGTTTATTTGATTGTTTTAAATTTCTAAAACATATAACTGTCAAAGGCATAGAAATAATAAGCAATTAACCTAATAAATCCATCACAAAATAAAGACATTACAGAATGTTCACAAATGTGTAACTGAGACCTAGTGTCTGCCTACCTTAGTAAAGTGTTTTTGATATTTCTTCTATTAAACTCATACGTTTAAGTCATTTTAGCCATAAATTGAAGTATGTTTACAGTTAATCCAGATCATGTGCCTTAAGACAAATGAAAAACAGTAGTGAGCTCGGCACTGAGCAATTTTCAAGGTACTTTGTTGGTTTTGTTCAGTTATTTATATAAATTCAGAATAATGCTAAATGGCACGTTTCCTTACAAACACCCCACGAGTGGATATTTCTGGTAAACTGAATTCTTCAGAGAGGGCAGATCCCCTCCTGTGAGGTCTGGCCTCCTTGCTCTTGTTGCTGTGTTTCCCTCATGGTCTCACTTGGCAGAAAGATGAGGCAGACGGGCATTGGAGCCGTGGCGGGTACCTCACACCCCAGAGAAGCAAGGCCATTGTCTCCACCTGTTGCTGTTTCTGATGCATCCTGGGAGAATTTCCTTTGTTCATCTCCCATGGGTTCCAACCTACTACAACTCTTTTATTCCCAGATCCGTCAGCTTCAATCCACGTTTTTATTCATTCATTGTAGAAGCCGACTACCTGCTCAGTTTCACTGGCGGACCTCATTATCTATGAGGAGACTTTTCCTGGACTGTAAGGTCATTCCTTGTAAAATTTTTCGTAATTCAAAGTTAGTTTTGTTCTCCAAGTTTACCTGGTAGGAAGCAAGCCATTCTTGGAATCCCTGGCATTTTCTCCCACCTCTCTGGTTGATTTTTCTGTTATATTGGTTCAGCCCAGTGGAAATGGCTTATCTGAAACTGCTAGGTGGAAGAACGTTAGTCGTTTGACTTCGAGAAACGAGCTAACGTTACGTAGAGGTGATGCTGAAGGCAGTTGACAGCGTTAGCGCTGGTCAGAGGCTGTTCACAAGACGCCTCCCTAGCAGGACCCCGTCCTCGTGCCCCCACGTGTCGCCCCCGTGCACCACATCTACGTCTGTGATTGGAGTGTACTCTGAGGGACGCAGAGGCACCTGCCCGTGTCCATGAAGCCGCCTCCCTTAGAGTCAGGTGGAGTCGCCCTCCAGGGTGTGACGAGGGGCCCCTCCCTCCAGGCTTCGTCTCCTCACTGGACTGTGAGCCCCTCCAGGCTGGGGAATTGTCCGCTTTGGATCCCAGTGCCCACACCGGTGCCTGACACTTAAGGATGTTCAGTAAATAGTTGTAATGTCGCATTGAATAGAATTGGCTGAACCAGCACTAGAATCCCAGTGGATGAAAGGAATCAGAGAAAGATGGACGAGAACTACTCACTCGTGAGTGACGGCACAGAAGGCTGCTTGTCTCTGTCCCACAGTCAGACCCAGCCTGTCTGAGATGCAGCTGAATCGTATTCAGCTTAAATGAGTTGTTTATTTTAACACACCATCAGGATTCACATGTCTAAATTACTTTATTAATTTAGTAACAATAATAGTAACAGCTGACGTTGATATTGTTTTTCCTGAGTGCCAGGCATTATGCCAAGTAGTTTACTGCATCATATGTCCCACAAAGACCTTATGACACAGGTACTATTATCACCCTAACTCGGGGGTCTGTCAGCTTGTTCCAAGGACATTTCCATTATTCAACATACTTTTGGATCTCTGAAATTATCGGAGAGCCAGTTTACCAGAAACACAGGAAAACCAGCCTCCTAATTTATAGTTATCCCTCATAGTAACTGTAGTTAGTGCTGAAACATTTCAGCACATTTTTCTTTTCAGGATCACAATTTATGAAGCTCTAATAGCAGAAATATTTCTCCAGGGACTCCTGGGAAATGCGGTTTTTAATTTTCAGTAAAATGAGAATGTTATAGCCTAGGGCCAGTGTCTTAAGTTTAGTAGATACCTTTTCATATGTCCTTTTCTTACTACCACAGAAGCACTTTCTTGTGTCCACGTCAAAGGTAAACTGTGGTAGCTGCCACATCATAAAGAATGACCAGTGGACTGATAACTTCCCAGTCAAGAGTAAAAACTGGGGCCGCCCCGTGGCCGAGTGGTTAAGTTCGACGCTTCACTTCAGCGGCCCAGGGTTTCGCTGGTTCAGATCCTAGGTGTGGACATGGCACCATTGGTCGGGCCATGCTGTGGCGGCGTCCCACATGCTACAACTAGAAGGTCCCACAACTAAAATATACAACTGCGTACTGGGGGTATTTGGGAAGAAAAAGCAGGAAAAAAAAAAAAAAGGAAGATTGGCAACAGTTGTTTGCTCAGGTACCAATCTTAAAAAAAAAAAAGAAAAAGTAAAAACTCGTTTTCCATGACCAGATCTATGTGTCAAGCAAGTATTTGCATTCTTGGGCATTACTTCCCAATTCAGAGAGACATGAACTTGCTGAACAAGCCAATATCGTCTGAGTCTGTGTATTTCATCTTCTGACAGGACCACGGTGGTCAGGGGAGGTAGCCATCTCATACACACGCACTCAACACACCAACAGGACACGCTTTCTGTTGTGGGTCACTTGCTGGCGGGAATGATCCAGAGCATTGACCTGGCCGGCAGTGGGGAGCCAGCCCTCTGAGGGGAGGCCGAGGGCCGGCGGTGGAGGCAGCCGCAGTTCGGTTCAGCACTGATGTACAGAAGACAGGTCTCCTGGCAAAGGACCTCCCTCGGCAGCCCGCCAAGAGCAAGCTGTCCTCCCGTGGTCCCTGTCAGCCCAGCCTTGCCCAGTCCTGGCCTGGCCCAGTGTCGTTCATCTTTCACAGCTAGAAGCCAAGTGTTTCAAACTGTTATTCCATTTTACAGCCACATTCCTTTATTTCCTCCTCCTTTTCCTCTCTGTCTCTCTCTCTCTCTTGCTCTCTCTCTCTCTCTCTCTCTCACACACACACACACACACACACACCCGTGATGGCTCACCTTCTATGCATGCCTTCCTTTCCAAAGTCTATGCTAAGAAGAGAACCTAAGAATTTTTGTTTCTCTAAAGAGCTAATAAATATACTTGTGCTTCTTTTTTCTTGAAACCTTGATTAGGTAGAACAGAGACCTCTACAGAAGATGTATTTTCAAAAATAACCTTCCTTTGATCAAAAAGCCACAGAAGTGTACTTCCCAGGAAAGTAGAAAACCACACATGATCTCAAGTGGAAAAAGTATAAAGAATTTGCTGAATTTTTAACCTTAGTACATAACAAAGATATTATTTTAAAGTTGGTTGGTTAATGTGGGCTGTGTTAGACCTTTAATGTGTTGTGTTTGGGTGGACCCTGTGTTATTTTAATGAGTTTATTGGTTTGACACACAAAACGCCACATGGTGCATGAAGTTTTTAGGTTGTAAATTTTCATGTGAGGTACTTAGTTGAAGAACTCTGTTACATAATCGATTGGTCTTTAAATCTATCAGCACGAAAATAACCTTTCACTTTTTGTATATATATACAGTGAGGATTATTTGGTTATAAAGACAAAGTAAAAATTTCTGTGGAAGGAGTTACATTCCTTAATCATCTATTTTGTATGTATATTGAGACTTTTAAAATAAATGTCTACTTCAGAATGTTTGTTGAGTGAATCCACAGAATGAGTTTGGAGTCTTGCAGTAAAGACTGAGGTAAGAAATATTCCTGTTCCAAAGGATCCCCATCAGACAGGGCTGCTCTGTAATTGTCAGTAGGGTCAGCTGCCCAGTAGAGTGAAGCCTAGAGAGGTGGGCAGTGTGAGCCAGGAACAGCGTGCAGACCCGAGAGACTGCTGCCTCCCCGGGCATAGTCGCCCAGGGGCCCTTCCCCCGTCTCTCTCCTTCCTTCTCCTTCGACTGAAAGGCTGCATTTTCCTTGTCTCAGACACTTGCCCCCAGGGCTTCAAGCTACAAGACAAGAGAAGTTTAGGAAGTAGAGTCTCCGGGACTAAAGCATCCCACGCTGGGGTCTTTGATTCACTTGGAGAAGCTGTCACCACCACTTTGTGGGACCCTCGCTCCCACAGCCCCGCTCCCCAGCTGCCGTGGTGCCCTGGGCTCTTGGCGGTGCAGCACCGGAGGAAGTTCCAGATCTTCTTTCATTGCGTCTTCAGGCTCGGGTAGCAAAAGGAAATCCTAGTGAAACCAGACTCTCCGGGGTGGAAGCATATCTCATTTGAAGATCTGAAAAGTTTCAGCAACATGATTAACTGAGGGCAAGCGGCCACCCTCCACCTACAGCTGCCTGTCTTCCCTCCTGGTCCACGTCCCCAGGGGCTTGTCATTGTGACGGGTGTTAAGGGACGTGGTCTCTTCCAAAATGACTGTGACATAGGGATTTGAAGCCCCTTAGCTGTAGAAACTCCTCAGAACATAGTCAACTGTATATTGGGAAGGAAAGACAAATTTTGGTAGATTTGTGTGAATTGTAATAAAACCAATTCAGAACTTGATCTAATAGCTACATTTAGAGTAAGTTCTGCTGTGAAGAACTGGAAGGATAATCTTTCATCCACAAATTACCCGGACGACTCAGCTGCATTCCCAACATCAGGTTACGCAGCGCAGGACTGAATTAACCGTAATTGCCAGCGTCACCTGGTTGTCCACGTAAGCAGAATTAAACCCCCTTGGACCTGTGACAGAGGTTTCTGGTGAGTCATCAGCTGTGTCTGCCCGTGGGGTTTAGAGTGAAAGAACCTTGGAAATGGCTCCTCCACGCCTTCGTTTCACAGACGGTGAAATCCACGCTCATAAGAGGCAGGTCACATTGGGCAAAAGCGGGACTGCAGCCCAGGTCTCCTGAGGCCCTGGGCGACGGCTCCTTCTCGTCACCTTTTGCTCCAGTGCCAGATGCTCAGACGAACTCTGAAACTCCCAGGCGCTTTTCAGATGTTGCCAAGCAGCCTGTTGCACATGCCTGTTCTCTGTGTCCCTATCCAGGATGTGCCTGAATTTTAACTTTTCTTTTTTTGGCCCCTTATAGATACACGTAAAGTCTCTGTATCACCTGAAAATCTGCAGAGCAGAAGGAAATACTCAGATGAGTTTGACAAATAAATAGTTTCCCAGATTTCTATTCAAAGCAGTTAAACGTGTTATTGTGATTTAAGTTTCGTTTGTGGCCTTAATTGGAACACTGAGGTGGCTCCGGGCCTCTGGGCCTGCTCCCTTTCTCTTGGCCCTGTGATGGGTTCAGGCGCTCCCCGCTTTTCCCTCCGGGCTTGGTCTCGATAGGCCCTGAGACGCACACACTCCCTCCCACTACATTAGTGTGTCCATGGGGCAGCGCTGGGCAGGTCGCCCGTCTGTGCAGTCCTTCGGCGCTTTCCTGGTAAAACTTCACTCCTCCGTTTACCCTGGAGCTGGAGAGTTTTCTTGGACCAAAGAAGAAAGGCGTTTCCCTGGATGTGGATCAGAGCACAGATTCCCTGTGCATCAATCACGGTTTTCATTTCTTATTCTGTGATGCTCTGCTCTCCTGGGGCCTCGCTGACCCAGGAGAGACCCCCCCCCCCCCCCCCCCGCTGCAGTCCCCCGGCTGTCTGACTCCTCTCCAATGGCCTTCCGCACAAGCCCGCCAATCCAAGCGCCCCACCTCTCATCAGGCTCTCGCAGGCCTCTGGTGCTCTGGGCTGATCCTTCCTGTCCCCATCACCTCGGGGCCGGACCCGACAGCTTGGGGAGCCCCCACACCTCAGACTGCTGATGTTACTCAGACCAGCCGATTGTAAGCCTACTTGGCCTGTCCCTTCCTCCCCTTGGGAACCACAGTAGCAGCTCCTGCCCACGCTCACCTCCCTCTCTTCCTCCTGACGACCCTGGTGCCCCCTGTGGCCCTGGCAGCCTGTGGCCCCCTCTTGGGACCTGCGAGGAGCACACTGTCTTCAGTAGCGGTCACTTGACCTGTTAGCTGCCCCATTCCCGAGGAACATTAAAGCTACATCTCATGACACCCTGAGCCATACATGCCGGTGCCCAGGGCACGCTCGAGGGAGAGCCAGCACTGCTTTCTCGCCCTGGACATTCAACTCTGTGAAGACTCACACTGAGTCCACACCTGACGCTAAGATGCCACTTGTCCGGCCGCCAAACATCTAACAGAGAGTGAGATGGGCCGACAGCATCTCTGGTCAAATCTCAAGACATGGCGGGCTGTGTGGTTGGTGAACTCCCAAGACAGAAGAAAGTTCAAACAGTGCTTTTAACTCTTACCCCCAGGTTCTCATTTGACCCCCATAACAAACGTAAAATAGTTTACTTTAGAGATGAGAATGTCTCTTGACAAAGACCACAGCCCAACTGGAGTGACCTCAGCTGGTTATTCTCTGCCTCAGAGTTCTCGTCCATAAAATGGCAGTAATGATGACATCGACCTCACTGGGCTGCTGTGAAGACAGGGAGACGATGCGCGTCATGCTTGGCACGGGACTCCTGTGAGCACGTGTTCAGCGTGGGTGCTGCTGTGTGTGTTGGTAAGGACGATGCTATAACACTGAAGCCCATGCTTTTCAAACACACAATGTTCCTCTCATTATTCTCCAAAACAGCTGAATTAATTGCCCTGAAACTACAAGTGTAAACGTAAGTTTGATTAAACAAGGTTTTTTTTTTGGTGTGCTCATAATAGCTTATAACAGTGAAATTTCAGTTGTACATTATTATCTGTCATACACAATATAAGTGTGCCCCTGCACCCCTTGTGCCCACCCTCCACTGCCCTTCCCCCAGTAACCACTAATTTGTTCTCTTTGTCTGTAAGTTTGTTTATATTCCACATATGAGTAAAATTATACAGTGTTTGTCTTTCTCTGTCTGGCTTATTTCACTTAATATGATGCCCTCACAGTCTACCCACGTGGTTGTTAATGGGATGATTTTGTCTTTTTCATGGCTGAGTAGTATTCCATTGTACCACATCTTCTCTATCCAGTCATCAGTTGACGGGCACTTGGGTTGCTTCCACGTCTTGGCTATTGTGAATAGTGCTGCAGTGAACACAGGGGTGCATAAGTCACTTTGGAATGTTGATATCAAGTTGTTTGGGTAGATACCCAGTAGTGGGATAGCTGGATCACATAGTATTTCTATTTTTAATTTTTTTTGGAGTCTCCCTACTGTTTTCCATAGTGGCTGCACCAGTTTGCATTCCCACCAGCAGTGAATGAGGGTTCCCTTTTCTCCATACTTCCTCCAACATTTGTTTAAACAAGATTTTTTAATGTGAAGAACAAGGAGAGGACAGGACCTGGCCGTGGGAATTGTCTGCCTCTGGTCCCCAAAGCTGGGTGTCGAGTGGATGAAAGGTCTGTGTGTTGAGTGGCGTTGCATCTTTCCACGTGGGCGTGTGGTGTTGTGTGGACACTGCGCAGACTTCCAGGGTGGCTGGCACTGAGCGAGTGCTTTGTCACAGGTGGTGGCTGGTAGCCCAGCATTCGGAGTCTGCTCCTCAGACATCGAGTGAATGAATGGCCCACAGGTTGTGGTCCTGGCCCTGTGCTTTGATTGTCACTGTTCATCACGCCGTCCCCGTGATTTTTCCTGACTGTAGGAAGAACTCAGTCTGGTAACTGTGTGGGCTCTTGGCAGCTCCAGTGTCAGCAGCTGACCTGCTATGGAGCAGCAGGAGGTGGTGGATTCGGGGCCTGAGAGGAGGTAGGGTCCGGCTTTCCTCAGCCAAAGATGCGCTCAGCAAAAACTGGATGTTCAAGACAAAAATGCATTTGATTATTTTCTTTGTATTAACGACTGAAAAGGTAATTCTACTCTAAGGAAAAAAACCTAATTTAAGGAATAGTCTTAGTCTGTCTGAAGGTGCATTCAGAGGAGCTGAGCTTTTGTGAGGACTTCCAGCTGCCTGATGAAGCAGCGGCTGGTTGACACAGTTGGAAGCAGGATCTTTGAGCCAGTGGTGACAGCCAGGCTGAGATTATTTCTTGGGGGATAATCGATGCCCGTGGCTTGAATCTGTGACGGGGAGGGATTCAAAGTTACAAAGGGAGTCAAGTACCCCTTGTCTCCATCCTAGCAGGGGCTCTAGAGCGAGGCCCCGTGCCCCCAGCAGTGAGGGGTGGTGGCAGGCAGTGACTGGACTGACAGTCTCAGGTCTGCCCGTGAGCCGGTGTGGTGTCACCTTCTGCAGGAGATCGAGCCTCTGCGCCGTGGCTGATGAGTCAGAAAGCAGCTCTGAAGGGCCGAGGGAGCCCCCGTAGGAGGCCCTGTGTGTCTTCCTGCACGTGAGGAGACAACTCTGGAATTCTGCGTGCCTCCTGAATGCCTAATGCCAGGAGCTGACCCATTTTGCAGCCAGAAAGCCAGACCTGATGGGCCTTCTGGCGTGTGGCCGTGGTGTGTGGTGTGTCACCAGTGGCACGCGCTGGAGGAGGTGGCCCAGCCTTGTTAAGCAGTTTGCATAATTGCTAAACCAAGGGGGTCAGAAGCAGCAGAAGTCAAGCAACTTCAAGTGAAGCGTCAGAAGGGTCTCTCTCAGGCAAGGCGAATTCTCCAGGTGGAGAGGGGCTGAGAGGAGATGATGGCCAGACGAGACTGTGGCAGATGAGAGAGGAATGAGAGAGGGTCAGAGGGATGCACAGGGGAGGCGAGGTGAGAGCCGGCGGAGCCAGGCAGGAGGGGTCTGCCAGGCACGGTGGGACCGGCTCCGCTGTGGGGTCGGCTCGCTCACGGGTGGGTTCAGGGACTGACGTGCCCACGCCCACACATGCCCTCGGGCACATCTCTGCATTTACACAGGGAAAAGACGGAAACTCATCTGTGGACACACCCTCCATGTTGAAACACGTGCGTCATCTATAGGATGCTAGGACGACTGGCACGCTGCCGGGAGCAGGGACACCATGAATACTGTCACACAGCAGAACAACAAAGCCAGGAACGGGAAGCGTGCGCTGGTCGGAGGTCCGGCTCCGCGGTCCTCAGCCTGGTCTGCTCCCGCCGAGGCCTCATGTCAGCCGGCTCCAGGCGGGTCACACGCATCCAGCTCGGGCGGAGCCTGTAGGGAGACCGCGCCGAGTTTTCAGTCCCCAGGCGAATTCCACGTGCGGTCGAGTCTGGGGACCTGAGCAGGGTTAGGGATGCGCGGGCTCGGCGCTGTCCTCGTCTGCGTCTGCGCAGCCGCGAGCCGGGCACACGCGCCGGCCGAGTCCGAGTCCGTCCTCCGCGGGCCTGAAGCCGGTGGCGGGCGTTGCGATGGGGCAGGTGTCGTGGGGCTGCGGGGCCGGGGTTTTCTGCGTCCCCGCCCCCGCCCCCTGGCCGCACGCTCGTCCCGCCCCGGCTGCTGCCTCCGCTCCCACACCAGCCCCCACACCTGCTCCAGTTCCAACTCCCGCTCCTCCACCCTCACCCGCTCCGGCTCCCACACCCGCTCCGGCTCCAGAACCCGCTCCCATTCCGGCTCTGGCTCCCGCCCCCATCAGCGCTCCCGCACCTGCACCCGCTGAGGCAGCCGCGCTGGGGCGTGGTTGACTCTGAAAGGACCGTGTTTGTTTTGCGGTGTAGACGGCCTCTATAGGTCGCCTCAGGAGCGCATTCATTTCATTCGCGTTAAATCAACAAGCAGCCTTTTCTGCCTCTCAGCAGGGTTAATGGATTTGGGCATGATTTGTGCATCTAGCAGCAGACCTCGTGCTGACAGAGCTGGAAGGCTTGACTAATTCCCAGGAGCTAACTTCGTAACTGACTTTAAGCTTTTAACTCTGGCTGCAGACGAGAGTAATGACTTCCCGCTGTTACGTCTGAATGCGTGATACTCCAGATGCGTAAAGACTATGCAAAATGACAGACCATTTGATAAGTTAACCTACGTGTGTGTGAGTATATATGTGGTTTCACGCTTATGGAAACACTCGATTCTGTGCATGTAAAAAAGGATCTTCCGAGGACATTCGTGTGACAAGGAATCGTTACCCTAAACAGGGAATTGACAGATGCGGATGTGAAGCGAGACAGGAGGCGCTGGCAGCAGGATGTCACAAAGGTGCCATGGAAGGCCCAGTGCATGAAGCTGTAAGGTGATGGACTGTGGAATAGGAATAATTTTCCAAGAAGCAAAATGGTGCTACTCTGAGACCAATTATTGCCTATAAAGAATCCTACATGTGACTATGCGCATACTTCTCTCTTCCAGACAGTCTTAAATTCAAAATTCAGAGAAGTCGGCATGAAGAAGAGAAAAGGGGAAAATACAATCTTTCCAGCCCATCTGACAAGACTGTATAAAAAGCTTTTGATCAAAGGGTCTTAAGTACACTTTACTGGTGTGACAAACAACATTTTTATCCCTTTATTACATTTATTTTCTTCTGAAAATTGCAGTGACCAGGGTATGGTTTGTGAAAGAAAGCTGGCAGGGTTGTGTTCTTTGATTCCTAATTAACACCTTCAGCCTCAAAAGAGAACTAACAGAAATACCATAAAATGTTGCAGCTGCATTGTGATTCCACTTGGTTGGTTTGTTAAAAGTCGCCTGGGTATTGGCAGCCGTGATAAAGGGACAGCTCAGTGGCTGTTTTGTGTTGTGCCTACTGGAGTGAAAGAAGGCAACCATTTTATTTTTCAAATGGGCAGCTGCAGAGAGAAGTTTAAATGGATCTAAATACAAGATTTACTGTTAATTTATAGTAAATAAATAAAATAAAACCTAACTTTCAAGTTTTTATAGTCACATAGAAATTTTGGGGAGAAATTATTAAGGAAAATAATTTTGGAGCTTTTTGGCAACTGATTTGGGGAATCTGGTAACAAGCAATAGCATTCATGATTAAAAGCAAAATAGCCCTTTCGAAAGAGCTCAGCAAGGCCAAGCTTTAGAAACTGACATTTCCACTCTGGAAGGCAGAGGTGCATCTTTCCTGTCTTTGGTAATGTAACTCCCTCGTCCCACTGTATTGAAACCCTAAAACGTGTCCAGATCGGAATTAAGATTCCATACTCCCCCACCTCGCTGTTTTTAGGAGCGTGGAGTTGAATTTTGCCTTGGGTAGGGTTGAATAAAGGAGGCATTTAACTCTGGTCAGATAAATCTCGCTCACATTCAAAAATGTAATTAAGGAAATATGTAAATCTAGATGTTTCATCAAATGCTAGCTGAGAGGTTACTAGTTCTTTTCGAACACAATGACTAAACTAAAGAACCTTAGTGTCTGTGTGAGAACCATTGTCCAAGGCACAGTCCCCGTTGGAAACAGAGCCTGGCCGGCCGTGGGAAATACCTACATATTTGACACAGACCCTGTGTCTGAGAGAAAGGGGATGGAGCAGAAAGTATGGCGATTTTACTGTTGCATTCTACTCAGCCATGATCTACCTAATTTGCTTTGATCAGGAAGATAAACTAATTTTTCTGTGGGTGGGATAAGAGTAATTAGCAAGCCAAGGCTTCATGTTATTTCAAAAGAGCTAAAGTAAAGAGGATCCGAAATTGTAATGTGGGAGCTAAATCTTTTCAAGTCGTCTGAGCGCATTGTTGGTTCAGAATAGGGTACTGATACGGGAGAGGAACTCCGGCTAAAGACAGTTTCACGGGCTGCACAGCCTTTGTAAATCCTGGGGTCCACAGTGCGACGTCACTGGACAGTTAGCGAGGGTGCCATATAGCTGTGTCTGTGCCATACAGCCCTGTACTCTGTGGGGACGCATCTACCTTCATGCGAAAGGTGTGATTATCACCTAGTCCTAAAACATTGTTGGCTTTTCCAGAAGTTCTGCATTGAAGTTGCCATACTTAAGTTGTTGGGGTGGTTGGATATGTTTATATGAACGCTAAGCCGCTGCTCCTGTAAAGTGCACACACCAGCTTGGGATTCCACGTAGGAGACCGGGGTCTGAGATCGACCTGGGAACGCTGATCAGGACCCTGACTCTGAAGCTGACGCCTCCCAGCCTGGGGCGCCAGGTCCTGTGCCAGGGACCAACCTCAGTGACGCCATGCCCTCCTCTCTTGTGTTTTCTAAACACCAAAACACACGTGGTTATTAGATGAGAAAGAAAGATTTTGGAATATGGGATTTTGTTTCTTAAAAAAAATCTGCTATTTTGTGTTGCTTTTTTTCTTTGTGATATAACCATGTGTTACTTACTTCTCCAAGCTCTTGTACCAGATACAGTATCCGTAACCCCACTGTAAACTTAATTGCATTTTTGGCTACTGATCTCCTTTGCTAGGGTTCTTAGATACCAAAGAGTGCATTTCATGTCAGACTCAATGTGTCTTATGAAAGAAGTGGATGTTTTAAAAGGATCTCTCTGTGGGGTTGGAGCTCACCAAGTTTCAAGGTGATATAGAAACTATTGTTGCAGAATAATTCCAAAGGAAACTACAAAATAAGACCACCATTCTACCTTGTTTTTAAAATGATTCAAAATAATTTATTTACTTTTTCTCATATTTTTTCTCCTCTTTTTGGGAAGCAGCAGTCAACAAAGATTTTAACTCTTTTATCATTGGTTTAAAAGTTCTTAGGGGCCAGCCCTGGTGGCCTACTGCTTAAGTTTGGTGTGTTCCGCTTCGGCAGCCTGGGTTCAGTTCCTGGGTGCAGCCTGCACCACTCGTCTGTCAGTGGCCGTGCTGTGGCAGCACCTCACATACAAAAAGAGGAAGATTGGCAACAGATGTTAGCTCAGGGCGAATCTTCCTCAGCAACAACAACAACAAAATGTTCTTGGGAATAACGGTGTTTAAAAATGCAAATGAGTCTGTTTTCACTTTGTTGCTGTCATAAAGTCTAGAAAAGATGGCAACTCTTAAGAATGAGAGTTCAGTCTGTGGCTGTGAAGAAGATCTTTAACAGGATCAACTTCAGGTCCATGCAAATTCATTCATTGACAAAATCAATGTTCATCAATTGCACACTTTGTGCTAGATGCTGAGAGCATAGCTGTGCACAAGATGGGCACAACTCCTGCTTTGCAGGGGAGAAGCAAATGCGTATTTAAACGTACATTATTAAGATCATAAAAGGGCTCTGAAGGAGGATAGGTGTGCACTGAAAGAGAGCCTGTCTGGTCTTGGTGGGAAGACTTCCACTGGGATGCGACATTTTTCTTTTTTAAAGATTTTTATTTTTTCCTTTTTCTCTCCAAAGGCGCCCCCCCCCCCCCCCGCCCAGTACATAGTTGTACATTTTAGTTGTGGGTCCTTCTAGTTGTGGCATGTGGGACGCCCCCTCAGCATGGCCTGATGAGTAGTGCTGTCAGGATCCAAACCAGCGAAACTCCAGGCCGCCAAAACGGAGTGCATGAACTTAACCACTCTGCCACAGGGCCAGCCCCCTGGGATGTGACATTTGATCTGAGACTTGGAAGACAAGATGGAGTTGGCCAGAATACGGAGAGCGAAAGAGCACTCGAGACAGACTGTGCCCTTTGAGTCTGAGCACTGGCTGAATTCTCCTCAATGCACTCAGCACCTGTAACAAACAGCGTGACCCTAAGGGCTGGGGGACCTTGAATGCACTGCGGAAGGTCCTGACACGGTCACCCTCTGGGGCAGCTCCTCCTCAAGGTCTGACCTTGCATCCCTGGGATCTCTCTTGTGGGACTATATTACTGCCTCTCTGTGGCAGGGGGCTCAGTGGTGTTCTGGTACCTTCTGCTCCACTAGCCTGTGGGTTTCCTGGGCATCCCGAGTTCCTCCTCAGTCCTCCTGAAACATGATCACGAGCTGACTCATTTGCTCCTCTCACACTTAACTGAAAAGAGGGCATGGTAATCTCACCATGTGAACCTGCCTGTCTTCCCTGGGTGAGCTGCAGCCCCGATGTAGAGGACAAGAGCTCCCTCTGTCCTTCTCATTCACAGGGGCTCTTCCAGTTCTGTTCACAGCAGGAGTGGACCAGGCACACATCTATTGGTGTTCACAGACCTAGCACACATCTATTCGTTCTCTCAGTCATTCACTTAACGTCTGCTCGGCACTTCCTGTCCCACAGGCGCTAGACAAAGCCCCAGAGAGGGGTGGGTTGAGGAGCAGCCTCTGCCCTCTGTGGGTCACAGGTGGTACAGGACGGCAGACAGGTGAGCCACAACAGCGGCAGAGACCTCACCTGGGGTCACACCCTCTGCTTGCGTCCTGGCACGGCCACATGTTGCCTCGGTCAGCTTCCTCAGCTCTGCGTGGCATCCGTGTCCTGCTCTGTAAAACAGCATTTCTCGTGCGATCATTCCTGAGGCCTGTCACCTGCAGAGCACTTGGAACCGGGCCCGGGAGGGTAAGCCATGCCGAGTGAGGTCCTGCCCAGGAGCTCGGAGGGGAGCCGTTCCCTCCACGGGAGGGTGTGCCTCACGAGGGGCCTGTCCTCCAGACGCAGGAGGCGCTTCAGCAGCCGCAGGCCGGGGAGGCCCTGGAGCGACATGTTCAGGGTGTCTGAACACGAGGCGGCCAGGAAGAGCACCAAGAGCTCTGAGAGAAGACGGGCGTCTGAGGGGCCACAGCAGCTCTCAAGAAGAGGCAGTCAGTGCCGAGAGACTTCCCAGTGTGTTCCAGTCAGGACGCACGCGGCCAGACAGCCTCAGGACTTTATTCAGGTTTTCTTGGAAGGACCGCGCCCCCAGCGGACCAAGCCTCCGAAGCCCGGGTTTCAGTCTTGCCTTGAGTAATGATGAGACTGAGGAATACTGTTTACCCTTCCTGATCTGTTTTCTCATCTGCTAACTGAGAGATTCCATCCGTGTCCACTTCAGTGTGAATATCACCCCGGATTAACCATATACAGCAAGGAGTGTTTGACTTGCAAATTAACAGCCCCACCCCATTGAAACACAGGCATCGCACGTCCACGAGCCAGTGGAAGAGCAGCAGGGAAATCAGACCCAGGGCTTCCTCCGCAACTGACTTCTCTTCTCAGGAGTCAGCCAGCCCCGAGCATTCCTCCCTTACAGAACGGCTTCCATTCCCACCTGCCTCAGATGCCACTTCCGTCTCCAGCTCTAAGACGCGTTACTTTCTTCCTTCCCCACAGCCTTTTCCACCCCCCCCGAAATAGGAATGAATGAATGAGTGGTTTCTGGACGGCACTGTCGGCTCTGCCGTGTCTGGGAACTCAACCGCTGTCACTTCCGAGCCCCCTCGGCCACCACAGCCTCTGCTGAAGACAGGAGTGTGACAGGTCTTCCCCAGGAATCGCTCCCATCTGCTCTCATTGCTGTAATGTCAGCTCTTGCACCTTTTCTGGTCGTGAGCACTGTAGCTGGAATCCACAGTGGCTTATCTAGACCCCCAGGCTTCTGAAGGCCCAGGAGGTCCCCCTACCCACCTCCCCTTCCCTCATGTCTCAGAAGGGTGGTGTCCTGCCTCTTTTCCAGAGCTGCCCCCCACCTTGGATTTCCTTCTTATCCCCTGGGACCCATGGCTTGTTCATTCAGCAAACTCACTGACAGTGTGCTATGCGAGCTAGTCCGGAGGACATGAAGGTGAGACAGTGTCAGTTCATTTTCTTCTAGAAGCTTGAAGTCTAAAAGGTTGGTATCATTCCATATGGTATTAAGTTTGGTCACCCGGCATGTTCCCCGTAAAGGGGCTTCCATTTAAAGGTAGTTGTTGCCACAGTGTCCTCTGCCCCCTCTTCAGTCTGTTTATCGTCACGTCCCCACCACCGAGCAGAGTGCCCGGCACTTGCACGTGTCGTGTGAAGTCTTCTGTGGGTGGAATGAGGGCTTGCTCCCTCTGTTCTGCTGCTTCCCTTCTCTCTTTCCTCTCACTGCCTGGATTCTTGAAAGAGGCTGTCTTCACCACTGCTGCTTCATTGCCACACTCACTCTTTCATTCCTTTTGAAATCAGCCTGCCCCCCACCGTCCAGCTGGAGTCATGCTCTCTCAAACACCACTGACCTCCCACTGCCACTCCAGGGGGGTCTTTCCTGCGCCCCCGCTTCCTGACCGCTCTGCCTGGGACTTGCCCACCACCTCAGCAGGGGTGTGCTCCAAGGTCCCAGCCTTGAAATGCGTGTGTTCTGGAACCCGCCAGGCCTGGGTCTGGCCACAGTCTGCAGCTCAGTTCCCTTATCTGTGAAGTGGGGCTAATCAAGCTGCCATCTGTGTCTGGCCTCATAATCTCGCCCCTCACCACTCTCCTCTCACATGTGCACCCCTGCCAATGCATCTTCCTGAACGTGATGATGGCCATGTCCCTTCTCTGCCAGGAAAGCTCACTCCCCGGCCGCACACGAGAGTGCAGTCCACTTGGATCGTGGCCCGCTGTGCCACCGCAGCAGGAACCATCTGGAGATAGCACCCTGGTGCCAACCTGGCCTCTGACCATTGGCATCTAACATCTCTTTATCTCTGTGTCTTCGTTAGCAAATTGAAATAGCAGATTAATTTAAAGCTGAAGGCCGTTCAGCTTTAAAATTCTATGATTTTACGTTTCAGCCTTATTTGTCCACACTTTCCCTTCAAGCTTCTTCTTCTTCGAGCAGATTGGATAACACCCCATTCCTTCACTTGCTCGTTGCTTCCTCCCTCTGTCCTCTGCCCTCAGCAGTGCCCCTGGCTGGACGGGCTGCTCTCTTGGCTTCACGTGGAGAGACCCTTCCTTCAGACTTTTCTCAAGTGCCGTCTCCTCTTCTGGGGCCGGGTTGTCATCCCGCCCGACAGATGCCCATTGTCCTCTTCCCTGGGGCGTTCACCTTAGATAAGCCCCTGCCTTGTTCTCCTCGCTCCTTCCCCGGCCCCAGGCCCCAGCCACCTGCCTTCACACTTTGGTCACTTCTGTCTTCCTCTTGCCAGCTCTGGCTGTGCCGCCCTTATGTAAAGATCCACCATGCCTTAACCTCATCCGGGGCCGCAAACCAGACTTCAGAAGACGTCACTGAAACGTCCCAGGTCACTGTGGTTCTCTCGCCTGTCAACCACTCTTCAGGGCTAACTGAAGCCAGCGTCCTGAGGTCACCCATGGAGGCGAGTGGGCTGTGAGGGGCTTGAACTGTGAACATTAATTGTGTCATGGACTACGATAATGCATTTACAAGTTAGTATAAAATCAGCAAATAAGCAAAATTGTACTTAACAACACTTCACCGTGGTTACATTTTATTAAAATTTGGTCACCACATTACAACTGTAGCACTTTTAACCACTTACCAATAGGTGAGGTGAAATTCCATAAATGTTAGAATGCGTTCATATTCTGGCTCAATGGTTCACCACTGGGCAAACCTCAGAATCACTCCAGGAGATTGTTTTTAAAGTCCGCATTCTGGGTACCACCCAGAGATTCTGGTTTGGCAGATCCAGAAGCGAAGCTGGGCACCAGTGTTTGGACAGCCCACACGGCGCTTCCTCCACCTGTCTTTTAAACAAGACTCTGTCTCCTAGGATCTGGGGGGGGCGAGTTGGGGGCGGGGTGGGCGGGTATGGAAGAGCCTCAGAGTACCACCGTACTAGCTGGACTGCATCCCCCAGCTAGCTGCACAAGCTTCCCCTCCTCCTACATTCATATTCTGCTCCGTCCTGTGAGCCTCCTGCCATCTAGCACCTGGCAAAAGTATGCTTCTCCATCCCTCTGTTAGGACCGTACCTCAAAACTCACTTTCCAGGTAACATAAACTGATTAACTGGAAATGAGAAAACAGGCAGTCTCTGGTAATTCACAGCACAGAGGTTATCAAATGGCCACTTCCTAACCACTCAGAAAAACCTAAACAAAAATAATTCAGTGAAACAATAGCAGCAAAGACCTTTTGTTGGTCTTCAACTGTGACCTCTTGAAAGGCAGCAGCAGCACCTGTCCCTGCGCCTTTCCATTGCACAATGTCTAGCACACTGTTAGAACTCAGCAGAATGAGAGAATTTTTACACAGTGCTGCACCTGGGAAGGCTGGCAGGTTGCCACCAGCTAGACGGCTGGTGCACTTGAGCGATTCCTGTGCCTTTATGTAGAAGTAGAAAGTCATGAATTACAGCATCTCGGCAGACGGCTATGAGGATTATCCATTGAATAGAAGTTTTGTGTTTGTATTTTTTTAATGAGGACAAAATATACTGGTATAATCCTCCTTTATGAATCAAGAGAAGAACTGAAGGAACAAACAGGATTATGAAATTACGTTACTTCTGTATCATCAACCCTGAAAGGGCTTCACATTCCTTCATTTCATTTTAGCAAAGATTTTCTTTTACTAAATAGAGCTCAAAACATTCTAGTTGCTCTTACTAAGCTTGCCGTAATTCAGGACTTCTTGCCTGGTAAAGTACTGGATGGTATGGAACTGAGGGCACCATGCAGAGAAATCTTCTTGCTTTGACGCCTTTAACCTGAATAGAAAGATGATGAAGAAAAGGAAAGAAAATGTAGCAGACTAAATAAAAATCTATTTATTTGGGGGATAAAAAGAAAGTAATACAAAAAGATGTTTTGCATCTGTATTCTTCACGATGATACCATTTGGCATTTGGGTTACTTGCCAAAAGAACAAAAATGGATTCTACATGGGATTAATAATTTCCTTTGTCTGCCCTGGCCTTTTATGAGTAGTATCTAAGGAAGATCTGGCAAATTATAAGGAACTGGAAAATTAAAAGGCTTTCTTGGGTATCTAAGATCTGCTTGTCATTTTCAGATTTTCCGAATTTAAGGAAAATGAGGAGATGAGAGCATAACTATAGCTCTTTGGGGAGCTTTTATTTAGTGAAATTGGCAACGTGTCCTCCTTGGAAATAAGGAGAATGCAACTGATTTTAACATTGCAGTGAATCTTGAGTGATAATGAGAGTTACCAAAATAGTTATTTAAGGCAGTGTCGGAATACTTAGAGGATGAGGAAGGCAAAAAGGAAAATAATGTAGACCAGATTGTTTTTAACAAAAATAGCCATCATTTATGATGTGCCAGACTTCCCATATGTTATCTTATTTACTCCTGATATCAGTCAGTGAGATTTGTTATTTCTATTGTATAAATAAAGAAATCAGAGTAGTTAAAGAATTTTCCAAGGTCACAAACCTAATAAATAGTGGAGACAGGGGGTTTGAAAAGAGGTCTGTCGGATTCCAAAGTGTGTGCTTTCCTCAGGTGCCCAAGAAGAACTTCCAAACAAGAAACTTGCCTCCATATCAGCTGTGAGCCTATTTCAGCTCGCTTTCGGAAGGCTGAAGTTTTAATCAATAAAAAGTTACTTTAAAATGTTGTGAGGGAAATTGTACATTTGAGAGAGAATTGTTCAAGATTTCACTGGTATGGAAGTACCATTGGAGCGAACTTGGCCTGAAGAAAAGGGGGTACAATAAATGCCAGGGACCTCAGTGCTGAAGAGACCATACACGTCCTGCTGTTGTCATTTTTTACGTCTGCATCAGGAATGGCTGGTTGCCATTTCACCTGTGTCTCTGATTACTGGGATCCTTTCTGGCATAGTTAAGGTGTTTTTTTGATGTTTTGTTGTTTTTTTGTTTTTGCTGAGGAAGATTCATCCTGACTGCTGCCAATCTTTCTCTTTTTGTACGTGACCAGCCACCACAACATGGCCACTGGCAGACAAGAGGTGTAGTCTGTGCCAGGGAACCAAACCCAGGCTGCCGAAGCAGAGCACACTGAACCTAACCACTATGCAACCAGGGCTGGCCCCCAAAGTGGCTTTGTTGGTTTGTTGCTTTGACAGTTAATCGTGGTGTTTCCTAAGGAGAGTGTTGTCTGCATGTAACTTCAGTGATAATTAGTAACATCAAAAAATATCTTGGAAGAAGTGACGTCAGCATCATGGTGGAGTGAGCTGTTCCCTTTAAGTTACAACTAAACAGACACTCACTAACCAACAGCGACTTCGCACAGCACCACAGGAAGCCTGAGATCCACACAGCCATGTGCCTAGAGGTGGGTGGACTGGATCCCTGGGAGGCAGTGGAACTAGGTGAGCACCCCCCCACCACCACCAGTAGCAGCGAGGCAGGTCACAGAGCCTCACACAGCAGCCAGCGTGCTATAAGAGGAGGCAGGGCAGCCCAGCCCATGGAAGTGCCCACCATGCCCAAGCAGCCCCGTTGTGGGAACCCTCCCCACCAAGTGACAGTGGCTCAGTCCCTGTGAAGTCGTCCACCCACTGAGCACAGTGTAGGTGAGAAGGTGCCCCCACCCGTGGCACACAGCAGCTCACAGGACCCACTAAGGAGGCACCCCCACTCACAGAGCACAGCAGCCCACAGGATACACTGAACAGTGGCTCAGTCCCTGCATGGGCACCCCTCGTCCTTAGCTCAGTGCAGGTGAGAAAGTGCCCCTCCTGCCTAGTGCACAGCAGCTCAGCTGGTCCCCTGCCAAGGACAGAGTCCCCACCTATGGTGCGCCACCCACCTGCCCAGTGCAGAAGCCCTGCCTGTGTGAGCACAGGCTGCAGAGCAGCTGTGGCCAGCCTATGCAAAGACAACGCTACCCACACAGCTTCCAGCAGACGGGCCAGGATCAGAAACACAGCTCCTGCTCCCCTAGCCATGGCAGGTGGAATCTGTGACCCAATACTACCACAGATGCACTGGCAGAGGATCAATTCATCAAACACCATGAGGAACTAGTGACACTTCACAGCAAAAGAAAGTGACCAGCATCCAGAAACCAACCCTGAACTCACAGAAATTTAGAATCTAAATGACAGAGAATTCAAATTAGCTGTCATAAAGAAACTCAACAAGTTACCAAAAAACTCTGACAGTTCAATGAGCTCAGGAATAAAATTAATGAGCAAAAGGAATACTTTACCAAAGAAATTGAAACACTAAAACACACACACACACACACACACAAATTCTGGTTATGAAGAGCACAATTAATGAGAAAAAATAATCTAGAAACCATAAATAGAGCAGATGTTATGGAAGACAGAATTAATGAACTAGGGGACAGAAATATAGAAATGCTACAGGTAGAGGAGGGGAGAGAACTAAGATTTTAAAAAGATGAAGAAATTCTTCAGGAAATATCTAACTCAATTAGGAGAAGCAACATAAGATTATAGGTATTCCAGAGGGACAAATGAGGGAGAAAGAAGCAGAGAGCTTGTTCAAAGAAATAATAGCTGAGAATTTCCCAAACCTGGGGAAGGAACTGGACTTACAAGTACATGAAGCCAATAGAACTCCTAATTACATCAATGCAAAGAGACCTTCTCTAACGCATATAAAATTAAAACTGGCAAAAGTAAATGACAAAGAAAAAATATTAAGAGCAGCAAGGCAGAAGAAAATAACCTACAAAGGAACACCTATCAGGCTTTCAGTGGATTTCTCCACAGAAACCCCTTACAGACTAGGAGAGAATGGAATGATATATTCAAAATACTGAAAGACAAAAACTTTCAGCCAAGAATACTGTATCCAGTGAAACTATCCTTCAGATACAATGGAGAAATAAAAGCTCTCCCAGATAAACAAAAGCTAAGGGAGTTCATCACCAGTAGACCTCTCCTAGAAGAAATGATGAAGGAAGCCCTCCTACCTGAAACAAAAAGACAAAGGTTTAAAAAGCTCTGAGCAAGGAGATAAATAGTCAGACAAAGTCATAAAATTGCAGCTCTCTATCAGAACAGGTTAGCAAACTCTTAATTATAACATAAAAGACAAAGGGAAGGAAAGCGTCAAAATAACTATAAACACTTCAGTTTAGTCACAAACTCACCACACAAAAAAAGAATAATTTGTGATAACAATAGCTCAGAAGGGGAAGATGGAATCTGCTTAGGCTAATGGACATATGAAGCTATCAGAAAGTGAACTATCTCATCTATGAGATCTTTTATACAAACCTCATGGTAACCACTAAACAAAGAATCAAAATAGACCCATAAAACATAAATAAAGATAAAACTGAGAAAACCATCACAGAAAACTACCAAACTGAAATGGCAGTCAGAAATACAAGGGAAGAGAAATGATGGAAATATAGAACAACCAGAAAACAAGAAATAAAGTAGCAGTATTTAGCCCTCATGTATCAATAATCACTATAAATGTATATGGATTGAATTCTGCAATCAAAAGACATAGAGTGGCTGGATGGATTAAAACCAAAACACAATAATATGCTGCCTCAGGAAACACATCTCAGCATTAAAGACAAACATAGGCTCAGAGTGAAAGGATGAAAGGCAATACACAAGCAAATGGCAAACAAAAGAAAGCAAGTGTTGCCATACTTATATCAGACAAAGTAGACTTCAAGAGAAAAATGGCAATGAGAAACAAAGAGGGATAATACATAATGATAAAAGGGACATTCCACCAAGAGGACATAACACTTATGAATATATATGTACCTAACACAGGAGCACCAAAGTATATAAAGCAACTATTAACAGACCTAACGGGAGAAATTGACAGCAAGACAATAATAGCAGGGGACCTCCACACCCCACTTCCATCAATGGATAGGTCATCCAGACAGAAAGTCAACAAGGAAACAGTGGCCTTAAATGAAACCCTAGACTAGACGGACTTAATAGATAGAGAACACTCCATCCAAAAACAACAGAATACACATCCTTCTCAAGTGCACATGGAACATTCTCAGAGACAGACCATATGTTGGGAAACAAGGCAAGCCTCAGTAAACTTAAGAAGATTGAAATCATATCAAGCATCTTTTCCAACCACAGTGCTATGAAACTAGAAATTAACTCGAAGAAAAAAGGCTGGGAAAGCAACAAATATGTGGAGACTAAATAGTGTTCTACTTAACAACCATTGGATCATTGAAGAAATCAAAAACTACCTGAAGACAAATGAAAATGAAAATACCAACTCTTATGGGATGCAGCAAAAATGGTTCTAAGAGGAAAATTTATAGCAATACAGGCCTACCTCAACAACCAAGAAAGATCTCAAATAAGTAATCTCGAACTACACCTAGCAGGACTAGAAGAGGAAGAACAGACGAAGCCCAAAGTCAGCAGAAGTAGAGAAATAATAAAAACTAGAGCAGAAATAAATGAAATAGAGACTAAAAAAAACAGTAGAAAGGATCACTGAAGCTAGACGCTGGTTCTTTGAGAAGATAAACAAAATTGACAAACCCTTAGCTACACTCACTAAGAAAAAAAGAAGGCTCAAATAAATAAAATTAGAAATGAAAGAGGAGAAATTACAACAGATACCACAGAAATACAAAGGATTATAAGAGAATACTATGAAAAACTATTTGCCAACAAACTGGATAACCGTACAAGAAATAGATAAATTCTTAGACTCATACAACCTCCCAAAACTTAATCAATAAGAAATAGAGAATCTGAATAGACCAATCACGAGTAAAAATATTGAAACGGTAATCACAAACCTCCCAAAAAAACAAAAGTCCAGGACCAGATGGCTTCTCTGGAGAATTCAACCAAACACTCAAAGAAGATTTAATACCTGTCCTTCTCAAACTATTCTGAAAAATTGAAGAAGACAGAATGCTTCCTAACTCATTCTATGAGGCCAACATCACACTGATACCAAAGCCAGATAAGGACAACACAAAGAGGGAAAATCACAGGCCAATATCACTGATGAATGTAAATGCAAAATTCCTCAACAAAATATTGGCAAGCAGAAAACAGCAGTGCATTAAAAGGATCATACACCATGATCAAGTGGGATTTATACCAGAGATGCAGGGGTGGTTCATCATCTACAAATCAATCAATGTGATGCACCACATTAACAAAATGAGGAATAAAAATCACATGATCATCTCAATAGATGCAGAGAAAGCATTTGACAAGGTCCAACATCCATTTATGATAAAAACTCTCAATAAAATAGGTAGAAAAGGAAAGTACCTCAACATAATAAGGGCCATATATGACAAACCCACAGCCAACATCATACTTAATGGTGAAAACCTGAAAGCCAGCCCTCTGAGAACAGGAACAAGACAAAGGTGCCCACTCTCGCCACTCATATTCGATATAGTACTGGAGGTTTTGGCCAGAGAAATTAGGCAAGAAAAAGAAATAAAAGATATCCAAATTGGAAAGGAAGAAGTGAAATTCTCACTGTTTGTGGACAACATGATTCTATATATAGAAATCCCTAAAGAATCCACCAGAAAGCTATTAGAAATAATCAACAACTACAGCAAAGTTGCAGGGTACAGAATCAACTTACAAAAATCAGTTGCATTTCTATACACTAATAATTAACTAGCAGAAAGAGAACTCAAGAATACAATCCCATTTATAAAAGGGAACCCTCATACACTACTGGTGGGAATGCAAACTGGTACAGTCACTATGGAAAAGAGTATGGAGATTCCTCAAAAAATTAAAAATATAACTACCATATGACCCAGCTATCCCACTACTGGGTATTTATCCAAAGAACTTGAAATCAACAATTCAGAGATTTATGCACTCCTATGTTCACTGAAGCATTATTCACAATAGCCAAGAAATGGAAGCACCCCAAGTTCCCTCTGACTGATGATTGGATAAGGAAGATGTGGTGTATATATATACAATGGAATACTCCTCAGCCATAATAAAAGACAAAATGGTCTTATTTGCAACAACATCGATGGACCTTCTGGGTATTATGTTAAGCAAAATAAGCCAGAGAAAGAGAAACACGATATGATTTCTCTCACATGTGGAAGATAAACAAACACACAGACAAAGAGAACAGATTAGTGGTTACTAGAGGGAAAGGGGGTTGGGGGGGTGGGTGAAAGGAGTAAAGGGGCACATATGTATGGTGACAGATAAAAACTAGATTATTGCTGGTGAGCATGATGCAGTCTATACAGAAACTGAGATATAATAATGATATAACTGACACCAGTTTAGCAAAGGACATTATGTAATATTGATGTGTGATAAGCAGATTAATTTTCACTAGACATTGTGAAAGTTAAAAATGATAATTGAATGTTATTCATGCTTTCGCCTCCATCTGTTTTATTTATTTCTGTGTTTGATTGCCAGAAGCTGTGCTGTAAATGATGAGCCGGTAAGACAGTACGTGTAGTCAGAGCTGGACTCCTGGTGCACTTGGAAAAATAAAACACAACGTTGTCTGTTCTAAATAGTAGCAGATGTAAAATTGTCCATCTAAGGCTTCTATTTGAACTGAATTACACTTGACAAAAAATAACAAGCTGTGACAAATAGAAGGGCAAGATTTCAGTAATTCTCTAAAGAATGTGTCTACTCAAAGCTTTGTGGCAAAAATGCCTTGTTTGGGGCACAATTGCAGAGTTGGAATAACAGCCCATGAATACCCTGGAGAAATGACTATGTGCCCAAAGTGAATGCCAAAGCCGCCCTCGTGAACGAGCCTTTTAATGGGGGCTTTATCTGGGCTTTGAAACGGTCTTCATTGGTCCTACATAAAGATTAATAGGAAAAGCCGGCACTGAGTTGGCCTATTTGCAGAAACAATTTTAAAGGTTTACTGATGGTTGACAAATGCCATTTAAGCTTTCAAAGCCAGCCATATGCTTTTGAAAAGGATTTAGAGGAAATCCCCCACTACAGAAGGGTCTCTGGCCGCCTCTGGTTTTAGGTGTGTGGACATGTTGCTGACTTTTCTCTTTCCTGCCTTTTTTCCACCTCTTTACTGAATTCCTAAAACATGTGGCTCAGAAAAAGAAGACAGTGAGTCTTCCTCTGATATACTTCTGTGTTCAGAAGGTGCCCACATAGTTTTGTTTTTCAGGGAGAATTAAGCAGACTCTTGCCAGACCGCTGCGCGTTCAGTGTCTTTCTCAGTTACCTTGCTGTTAATACAGGAGCAGCACACAGCGCTGGTGTCGAAAGTGTAGTGTAACATTCAAATATGCAATTAATGCTCTTTAAAGGTGTTTGGATTTTTAAAGTGTTTTTGTCGATGGATATATTTTAAACTTCTAGGATGTCCCAGCTATATATACATTATAAATCAGATTTTAATGAATATGGGCATCGTTTTCCTTCCACATTCATTCTTTGCATCTCACTGTTGGTTTCTGGCCCAGGTAAAGTTTATTCAGCCTGAAGAGTAACACATCTCCAAAGAGATTGTGTACAAAACATTTCTTCACAGGGTAAAAGTCCGAATGCAATTTTAGAATATTACCTGTGGCAATGTGGATTCAAACTGGCCCCCTTGATGCTTTGCCATCACCTGCGTCTGCTCGCTTCCTGAGGTCTTGGGGTGATCTCATCAATGGCAGGACCTCCTGTCTTCCTGACGAGCCCCCAGGGCCGGAGGAGACCCTGCGCTGGCACAGCCAGCGGGACCGGGCACCTGAGGGACAGGACACAGGCGAGACCCGGCAGCTGCCACACTGGGCACCTGAGGGACAGGACACAGGCGAGACCCGGCACCTGCCACACTGGGCACCTGAGGGACAGGACACAGGCGAGACCCGGCAGCTGCCACACTGGGCACCTGAGGGACAGGACACAGGCGAGACCCGGCACCTGCCACACTGGGCACCTGAGGGACAGGACACAGGCGAGACCCGGCACCTGCCACACTGGGCACCTGAGGGACAGGACACAGATGAGATCTGGCACCTGCTACAGCGGGCACCTGTGAGATGGGGCACCTGGGGGCTCAAAGCTGTGCTCCGGCCCCTGGTCCCCGGCCGTGGACAATGATCTGGCAGAAAGCGACACAGACACCAAGAAGCCCCGAAGGGCAGGAGATGGGGTGAGGTCGAAGCAGAGACACAGACACCTGGCGACGTGGAAGCTGAGGATGCACGCAGGAGGCTCAGAGCTGTTCTCAGCTCACTCACTCGCCACTCCCCAGAACCAAGAGAGATGCTGCACTTGCCCGCCTGGGGAACGACTCCAGCACGGCCCCGAAGGAAGGATTCGGACGCGGGGGCCCTGCATGCCTCCCACAAGGGCTGGAAAGCCTCGTGGTCGGTCTTCCCCTCTCTCCTTCAAAAGCCAGAACCTTGGGGCTGGCCCGTGGCTGAGTGGTTAAGTTCCTGCGCTCCGCTGAGGTGGCCCAGGGTTTCGCTGGTTCGGATCCTGGGTGTGGACGTGGCACCACTCATCAGGCTACGCTGAGGCAGCGTCCCACATACCACAACTAGAAGGACCCACAACTAAAATATACAACTATGTACTGAGGGGATTTGGGGAGAAAAAGCAGAAAGAAAGAAAAAAAAAAAAGACTGGCAATAGTTGTTAGCTCAGGTGTCAATCTTTAAAAAAAACAAAAGCCAGAACCTCGGGGAGGCCCCATGGCTGGATGGCATCGCTGACACAGCGGCCCCGACGCGCGGCCCTTGTCCTCCAAGCCATTCTCCAGGCCCCCACCAGGGCGACCTTTCTAGAAATTTCCTAATGCCATGCCTGTTGCTGCCAAAAAAGCCTTCAGTGACTCCAGGGCCCCACCCCCAGCGGCATCTGAGGATTGGCACTTGCTCGGGGGTCTGAGACAGCTCCTCACGGGGTGGAAGGTGGTTTGGCCGCGGCCTCATCAGTGAGAAGATCTGGGTGAGGGCTGCTTGCCCAGCACCTGCCTCTTGTGCACTCACTGAACTCCCTTCTCATCGCCGGAGACGCTTCAGGCTCAGTGCGACTCAGCAAATCTAACTGGGACTCTAGAATTTGAAAACAGCATTTGGTTTCCACTGTGTACGCTCTAACAGTTTGCTTCTATTTATGGCAGGTGATCCTGGTGTGCTACCTGTAGGTAGTGAGAGAAATTTTCCATTTTTATTGAACTTACCTAGGTAATTTGAGTCAATTAATATATATCTATAGGTGTATGTATATACACATCTGTGTGTGTGTGCATATAGGTGTATATACATATATGCAGATATATAAATTGATATATATCTATAGGTGTATGTATATACACATCTGTGTGTGCGCATATAGGTGTATACATACATATATGCAGATACATAAATTAATATATATCTATAGGTGTATGTCCATATATATACACATCTGTGTGTGTGTGCATATAGGTGTATACATACATATATGCAGATATATAAATTGATATATATCTATAGGTGTATGTACATACACATCTATGTGTGTGCATGTAGGTGTACATACACATATGCAGATATATAAAAGAATATAAAGTAGTAGTTCAGTAACTGTCCTTATATGGTAAAATAATAAGTGAGTAGTTTGGGAAACACAAGCTATGAAATGAAGTCCAGAGCCCTTACATGGCCACCACATCTTTCTCCCACTCCTACCTCCAGACGGTGTGGCTCCCTTCACCGGCTCACACACACCTTTGGCAAACCCTGACGGGCCAGGCAGAGCCCACGCTGGGCTCCCTTGCAGAGCACGAGCCATCCCTGCACCTGGATTGTCTTCCCGGCTCTTCTCCACCAAGGTGTTTCCATTCATCCCTCGCTTTCAGTACCAGGCAGCCCTTGAGACAGACTTCCTGCCCATTATCCCTGCTCCCCAGAGCTGAGTTGAGGTCCCCTACTTTGAGTTCCCACAGCATCTTGGTCTCATTTTTATTACAGCACTTATCACTTCTGTAACTCTTAAATTGCTTATCTATTCTCAAATTCTATAAACCACACGAGGACAGGAATTTTGTTTAGGTCTCTGACACACCTGTCTAGAATACAGTATTTCTTCAATAAAGGTTTGATGAGTTAACAGATTCTTTTTATCTGGAAGGCAGACAAGCAGGATATCAAATAACCAAAACTTTAATAATAATACAGTAAATGATATTTAAATAATGCAGCCGACCTTAATTGGGAAGAACAAGGGCTCTACCAAAAAATGGAAACAACTTAAATATCCATCAACTGATGGATGGGTCAATACAATGTGGTATATCCACTGATACATGATACAACCCAAATAAACCTTGTGTGTAAAACGTCCAGAATAGGCAAATCTATAGAGACAGAAAATAGATTTGTGATTGCCTGGGGCTGGGGTGGGAGGGGTTGGTTAGTCATTGCTAATAGACACAGAGTTTCTTTTTGGGGGATGAAAATGTTCTCAAATTAGATTTTGGCAATGGTTGCACAACTCTGTGGATACACTAAAAACCATTGAATTGTAAATGGGTGAATTGTATGGTATGTGAATTATATCTCAGTAAAGCTGTTTTTTTAAAAAAGAGTGAGGATTCAAAGTCAGATTGCCTGGCTTTGGATCCACAGTTTACCAGCCAGTGATCACAGGACAGTGTTTAGCTTCTCTGCGACTCAGTGTCTCTTCTCTAAATAGAAGCAGTAACAGTGCCCACCACAGAAGAGCACTGTGAAGACTGGACATGCCTGTGAAATAGTGGCACTCAATAAATATTAGCTCTCATTAGTGCTGGGTTATGTAGTATGTATCATGAGGACGTATTTTACTGTACTTGTAATGTTAACTGTCTTACTTCTTCCACACATGGTGACAAGCCCATAGCACATATAATGTTCTTGGTTAGTAAGCCACCTGTATATGCTTTGGACAATTCACAGTGAAATGCATGTGATGCACACATTATGTTGCACCTTAATCTGCAGAACAAGCCTATGAGATGACTCTTATTATCCCCATTTTACAGACAGGGCAAGGGGTCCACAGAGATGGTGACTCGCTCAAGTCCCGCTGCCTTACACGTGGCAGAAAGGAAGCATCCGATGCCAGGCCGGGGCGCTTTGGAGGGCACCAGCTCTCCTGTGTGCATGTGTGCCCACGTACACACACCCTACAAGTAGGGTAGTCGCCCCTGGAGGCAGCTGCCGGGGTGGATGTGGCGGCTCCACTATGCTTCCCTTATTCAGATGCACCTCCCACATCACTCTGCCACATCAGGCCCTCCTGTCTTGTCTGAGATTTTACAATGAGAAATATTCTTTCAAGATGGAAAATAGGCAGAGCCTTGGTCTCGAGAATGCTACTGCACAAATAGACGCTGAGAAAGGGCAGGCCTGGGGGTCTGTGCACACGGGCGTGGTCCTTGTCTCTGAACACTGGTGTTATGACACGTCAGGAACACCAGCTAAACAAGTGTCTGTAACATCTGACTTCAATCACTGTAGTCAGTAGCAGAAATGTTACACACAGCTGGTGCATACCACAGCAAGAGCCCGTTGTGTGAACACGTCCTGTGATCAGAAGGGACAATGCAGAACTAATCCCAGGGGAGGGCGGAGTCCACTGGGAGCATCTGGGGGCAAACTTGATGGCTTCGGGTTAAATTCCCTCCGGGAGTGGCCAGCGAAGCCACAGGTTGAGGCTGCAGCCCAGTTATGTGTGTTCTGGATAATTCATGCATGAGCCTCGTCGCATGTGAGTGTTTGATCCTCACCAAATCTCTGCCCTCAGAGAGGTTACAGCCTAGTCTGAAGGATGTTGACAGTGTCCACGTCTTGCTGGATTTTGTGTTCCAGCACTTTTCTCGGGTCTGGCACACAGCAGATGAATGCTGGTTGAGTCAATAGATGAGTGAATGAGGGAGTGGATTATCATTTGGGGAGAATTACGTAACGCACGTATAGATTGAGATTTATTCAACACTCTATAAAATGTGCGTTATTAATTTGCTGAATTGTGAATGAATGGACTTTAACTGAACCAATATGACAAGCTGAGTTTTCAGAAAGAGACTGAAAAATGAATGAGGTTTTCATTAATTTCCACTGTCCTGTGTGTTTAATTCATTTAAAAATGTTTTCAGGATTTGAGTAAAAAAGGAGGGTAAATTTGTGTTGATGACCTAAATCATCTTTAATTTTCACAATATGACTATTCCGTTTGCCAGACTACTGGTATTATTGTTATTCTACAAAACAAATGAAACAGTTACCTGTATCCTCAGATCCCAAAGTGATAACACTTTGTGCTCACCTGCAGCCCGTGAAGAGCTGGCCTCACATAGGTGGGTATGTGACACCTCCCCCCTTTCCCAGGGGTCAGGCTTCTAGCATCTTCAGCCTCTAACACAGAGCCAAGAAACGTAACAGGACTCTCAGTGTCAAGTATTACTGTGCAAATCCCGTACAGTAAAGCCTCGTGGAAAAGAGCCTTTCCTCTTTCACGTCCTGTCTTCTGTTGGGGCAATCTTGATAAGCTTGATTATTTAGCTTCTGAATGCATTTGAGTATAAATTGCAATTATGTAAAAGCTAAACACCAAGAAGTTTTTCACTTTTCATTGATAACTGCAGGATTTATCGACTGATAACCCAATCAATAACAAAGGAGAAAGAATTTCCAAATTAGACCCCCAAAATACCACAAACCCATCTGCCGGTGTTTGGTGTGTAGACAAGGAATTCTGCAGACCTCACTCAGTACTTTCAAAAGATGTGCCAGTACAGGTCCTGGTGTTTTTATGATGGCAACTGTGAATAATCAAGAAAAATATGGGGGCCAGCCCCGTTGCCGAGTGGTTAAGTTCTCGCGCTCTGCTTCAGCAGCCAAGGGTTTTGCTGGTTCAGATCCTGGGCACGGACATGGCACCACACATCAGGTCATGTTGAGGCGGCATCCCACATGCCACAACTAGAAGGACCCCAACTAAAATATACTACTATGTACTGGGGGGATTTTGGGAGAAAAAGCAATAAAAAAATGTTTAAAAAAATTTTCATTCTTTTCAAGAAGGCATTAAAGTATGGAATAAAAATTTTTAAAGATTTTTATATGAAATTTTAACTTTGAAAAAAATTTGGCGTTTTAAAGGATAAGATTCAGTTTAGGTGGGAAACCCATATGTATGGAATATGTATTCTAAAATAAAGCTAGTAAGTGGGGAGAAGTTGTTGGTTTTCAAATTTAAGGTTTATAAATGAGTGGGTTACTTCCAAACTCTTAAAATACTAGATTAGTAGAAATATTACAAAGCAACATATGTTAATAGACTCTTTCCTTCTTGTGTTCAGTTTTCACGTGATAATATGTGAAACAATTTACTTAACTTTAAACTTGTAAGATTTCTTTTAGACGATGTTAAAACTATAAACAATGTAGCAAATGATCATCTACAAGAAGGAGGCTGATAAAAAGTGAATTATATAGTGCCTGAACTTGGGAAAGGAGGAAAAATACGTCATAGTGTAGAGTTACTTTAAAGCTTTAATGTCGGCCAAGGGAGATTAAGTTGCCTTTGGAGTGTACAGATGCAGAAGATCCCGCTGGTGTGCTTTTCAAAGCACAGACAGATGATATGAGGAAATACAGCCTGAGGGCTCTGCTCTAATCTGTCCACATTAATGTTTTGATCTGCAACTAATTGGAGTTGCAAGTAGGGTTCAAGAAGATGCTCACGGTCAGTCTGAGGCCAGCAGACATGTAAGTCTCTTAAAAATGCATCTAGGAAGACTGACGACAAAAGGAAGAACGTGCGAAGAATTGTTCTGAGTTACGCCTGTTAGTGTGTCTAATTCAAAACTGATACGGAATGTGCACAAAAATGCAAAACACTCAACGCTCACTATCAAGAGAGATAATAAAATACACTACACAATCTCCAAAAATAAAACACACTCTCTTGTTAAGTCTTTAAATAAAAGAAAAAGAACTACCACCCAAGAGATTTAATGAATCCAAAGGTGGTGTCACCTCTCTGCTTAAACTGTGCAGTGGCTCTCAGAGCCCCAGGCCGTCAGAGCTGCTCGACGTGAAGTGTGAGGCCAGCTTGGTCTGGTCCTCATCCTGAGCACTTTGCAGGCCTTGTGTTGAGTCGTGTTGCCACACGGGCCCTTCTTTTCAACCGTGTCAACCCATTTGTAGTTTCTGAGCACAGCCTCCCCTCTCGTGCCCCGGTGCATTTGTATGTGCTGCCTCCCACCAGAAGTGCCCCTCTCCTTCACTGCTCCCTTTATCTCAGCCAACACATCTCGTGAAGACTCAGTTTATTTGTTGGGTGCCTCTTAGATCTATAATAGCAGAAACATTGTGATTAACTATTTAATGTAAGTAAAAAGGAAGTTCCTTGAGAGTTTGATGGAGGAAGAGATTAGTTCCCAACCAGCTAAGATGTGAGAGGGATTTTATGGGGAGGTTGGTCTTATATTAGATTCATAGGACCAAGAAAGTTTTACTGTGTTTTTTGTTTTTGCTGAGGAAGATTAGCCCTGAGCTAACGTCTGTTGCTAGTCTTCCTCTTCTTTGTATGTGGGCTGCCACCACAACATGGCTGCTAATGAATGTTCTAGGTCTGTGCCCAGGAACCAAACCCAAGCCGCTGAAGCCAAGTGCACCGAACTTAACCACTCAACCACAGAGCCACCCCTGAACTTTTACCATTTTTATCTTACTTAGGAAATGAAGACATTTATTCTGTACATCTAGTTTCCTCCTTGGTCATTTTACTCCCCTCAAGACCTTGAGAGTTAGCTTGGAGATGCTAATAGGATAGAAAAATCAGCAATATGTTGATGATTGAAACCCAGGGTTCCTCTGTTTAGGAAGGTTGTTCTCTTTGAGCAGAAGGTCATATGGGATCACATATTAATCAGGGAAGAATAGGACGCTGTCCAGCCAGCCAGGTCAGTAGGTGGACAGCAAAGCTACCCAAACCCGCTGGTTGGAACTCCCACCTTGCCTTACTATTCTTTTGACGCTAAAGAAACCTACTAAAATCTCGTCTCTTTCAAGAAGCCCTCCCCAGAAAATGGAAACTGTGTTGACAGCTCTCTGGCATGCAGCAACTGAAGACGTTCTTTGGAGGTACACAGACTTATAAATCGGATCTCTGGATAGATTACTCAGCTCGTGCCCCGGCTGTCTCTACTCTGGGATTCAAGCAGACTGAGGAAGGGTTTATTTACATGGAGGACCCAGGACCCTTCTGGGAAGTATCTGAAGGGAATTGTGCCCAACTGCAAAGTTTGGGTCAAGAGCGGTGGCGTTGGCAATGGTGGTGGCATTGGTGATGGTGGTACCAAGAGAACCCTGGATACCTTTTAGTCTCAGGCAGAAAATGCCTGGGTTGAGCACCTGGGGCACAGTTCACTGATCATTGATCTCATCCTGACATATCACCGTGGCAGGTCAGGGCAGAAGAAGGGCAAACAGCAGATGCCATCCTATGGTCAAAAGAACTAGCTGTGGGCATGCAGACGAGTCGTCCTAGCCAAGGCTGGAACTTCCAGAATGATTTGGAAAGGAAATCTGTTGGGGACTGAAGTCCCTAAGTGTGACTAGGAGCAAAGTCACATAAATAATATGTTGTGGCCATTTTTAATCTGGTATGGATTAGAAAAATAAACATTACACCTAAAACAAGTAGATATTTGAATAATTGGTGGTTTCAGCTTAAGAAAAATATCAGAAACATAGCAGATTAAATACATGTTTATCTCAAGTGGCAGAAAAGTACTTTCAAAACATAAACCTACAAAGAGAGAACAGGAGAGAAAATTATAACACAGGATGTGTTAAATTTGTGAAATGACTTAGCAGAGAAATGGAGTAAGCCAAGGAGTAAGCTAATTTCTGCATAAAACCCTAGAAAAGGGTACTTGTGAAGATCCAAGTATTGTTGAAAATAGGGAGATTCATTGTAAGTCTTATAATAAGCCGCTAAACATCTCCCTTCACTCACACAGCAAGACAATGGTCCTCGCCACCCAAACTCCCACCACAAACAAAACCTGGTAGAAGCCAAGAAAGTTACCGCCGGACAGAGCGACCCCAGTGGCTCCGCTGAGGGGGCGTTGGTCGCCCTGGGCTCGGGGTGGAAGGGGACGGGGCCTGGCGACCCGTTTTTTGTTTTGTATTTGCTTTTTCATTATATGGCTTGTAGTTGTTTAGACTATATATTATATGTATAAAATAAATAATTTATTATAATGTGTATGTATATAGGTACAAATATGTGTGTGTGTGTAAAATCATTTTGACCTAAAATAAAATTTAATTTTAATTTAAAGAAATACAATAAAAGAATCAAAAGTTTCATATTCATGAAAACACATTTAAAACTACACGCTACTGTATTAATGGATAAACTGCTTATTTTGTCACTGACAGTTTAATTCACCAGCTGCCCTGAGGTTTTCTTTTTATTCGTGGCCATGTTCGTGGCACTGGCACTGCCGGGGTGCACTGGGCAGGACTGCCACGCTCAGCCACTCAAGCCGGGCATCCCCAGCTCCAGGCAGCGGGCATTGGCAACATGACAGATAATGGGAGTTTCCAGAGTGTTAAAGATTTGCAAGCTCACATCCTCATGGTCAGGACACCTCCTTCTGTCGCTGTTTTAGCCTGATCATCAGCGTGCGCTTGTCGGGTTCCCACGTGCCACTCGATTCACTGAAAAGATAAGAACTTGGCTTTTTCCTTTTGAGGTTTCCCCATTTTTTTCTCTTTCATCTTTTCTCAGTTAATAATTACACATTTGATGTATTACGTAGTCAGACTTGGTCTAAAAGGCTCTAAATGTTATAGCTATTTTTACATTTTCCTAAGCTTTGTGACTCATTAACCGGCAACAATGAGTAGATGACGCTGTGGTGGTTTTCAGGGTTCGTGGGTGACTTTCTGACACTGGAGGTGCTCGCAGCGTGTGGGTGAGCGCCCGCAGCAGAGGCCAGGGGAGGGTGCCGCATGGCAGCAAGGCCCAGGGCAGGTGGGTAAGCCACAGTGCTGGTAGCTGAGAGGGAGTCTCGTCTGTTTCTCAGGTTGACTCAGCATTTGGTTCTTTGACTGTTGCGTGTCTGTTTTTAAAATCTCTTCTCTAATTGTTAACTCTGCTCCCTCTGCTGGAATCTTGGTTAAATTGAATGGAAAAAGTTTATCTGAAATTGAATAGTGTCTCTTCAGAGTTGGCCTGTCACCCTCAGACTGAAATGAAGACAAACGTCAGGCTGGAAAATTACTCCTGTAGCTAACTGAAAAGTGCCACTGCGACAGGGGAGGTTTGTCCCTTGTCTTTGTAACGTAGGTAAGCCAGGGTTCATGCAGTTATTTTAGTTTAAAGAAAAGGGAATTTAAATCCAACTCTTGGGTAGTTGAATTCAATTCAGGGTCCATCTTGTAGCATTTTGTTCTTGTGGAGAATTTCATTTTTGTTTTTACTACTTTGTTTGCATTTAAAATGCTTAAAAGCATTGCAGAAATAACAAGAGCTCATTAAGTGTATTGTAGGCACTTCAAAGGGTCAGAATAAGCCTTATAAACATTGCACTCACATTCCACATGTCGCTCAGGAAAGAAAGGTAAAGATTCTTCCATGTAACAGGAGGGAAAATTCAGTTTAGGGAGCAGTGACTGTGTCTCTGCGGGCTCACACACTCTTCAGTAGCAAAGTAGAGATAGAATCTGTGCGCTGTTTGATGCTGAAATACAATCATGTTTCTCCATCTTCCACATTCAACTGGAAACTCACTCAAAAATTAGTCGGTGAGATTTAATGTTATTTTTTCCTATCCATTGTTCATTAATATCTTTTTGATAAACAGATTAGCATTTATGGTAGAGTCAGTACTTTTAAACTACATTTTAGCCACCTGTTTAAAGGAAACACGAAGTAGACACAGTATTCTTTAATCTGCTTGCTGCACTATCCTCCAAGACCCACGAAAACATACTTAGTAAAAATAATCCTCCTAGAAATAAAGGACTCGTGCCAGGGAATGCGCGTGCGCTCAGCTGGCTGGTCACTCAACAGGAGCCTTCACCGGCCACGGCTGTGCCCGGAAGACTGGGAGCAAAAAACACCTGGACCGAGCGCGTCCTCAGAGAAAAGGAAGGGGCGAGAGGCAGGAGAGGGGGCAGGCAGGCGGGGCAGGCCCTGTTCCAGACGGAGGTCAGGAGGGGCTCCGGGAAGAAGTGAGGAGCCAGTGCTCAGGAGGGAGGGCTGGGGGGAGAGGGAAGGACGGGGAGAGGGAGGGAGGGGAGGTGGAAGAGGAGGGCGTAGCGGAGGGGGAGGGAGGGGGGCCGCAGGGGGAGAGGTGGCCTAGGTGGGAGGGCGTGGTGGAGGAGCAGAGGGTGGGGCGCAGGTGTAAGGGCAGGGCGCAGCGGAGCAGGGCGTGGCCTAGGTGGGAGGGCCTGGCGGAGGGGGAAGGAGGGCAGGGCGCAGGTGGGAGGGTGGGGTGGAAGGAAGGAAGGTGGGGTGTAGGTGGGAGGGCGTGGTGGAAGGGAGGAGGGCCTGGCCTAGGTGGGGGGCGGGGCGCGGCGCGGCGCAGGGAGAGGGAGGGGAGGAGGAGGCAGGCGCAAGGCTCCCAGGGCGGGAGCAGCAGCCTGTGGGCTGTGCGAGCATCGAGGCGAGGACTAGGTCGGCCCAGACCCTCAGGGCCTCAGCCAGCGAGGCGGCTCGTCCAACCTGCGCACAGGGGTCCATCAGAGGTTCCGCGCAGGCCGGGAGTTACCTTACTCTGTTGGGGACAGCGGAGCTGGCCCGCCCGCGGGGCGTCTGCGCGGGCCGGAGTGGAAGCGGGAGGTGGGAGAGGACTGAGGACGAGCGGGACACGGGCAGGCGGCCGGCCGCAGCTTCTCCGGCCTGCAGGGCCCGGCGCGGCCTGGGCGCAGGAGGCCACGGACGGGCTGCTCCAAACCCCTGCTCGCTGGCAATGCGCTTCCTGCGTCAGCCTAAAGGGTGAAATCTCAGGACACATTGCGAGGATAGAAGGCAGCCTGGGATGCTGGAGTATAGACCTTTTGGAGAGTTTTAAGAAGGTAAACCATATCCAGCGGGTTCGGCCTGGGCGCTCACCCCGTCTCCTTGCATCCTCCCCACGGCAGCGTGGACCGGGTGTCTCGATAAAACGCTGGGAAGGCGAGGCCACGAGAGCAGAAAGATGATAATGTCTAACGGCCACTTAGTGGCAGAACCGTCATTTGAGACCCTGGGCGTCATTTAAAATCTAGAACCCGTTTTCCTTTCCCCAGACCACAGCTAGAAAACAACATTTAGGCTCTATTCTGTGGGTGATGGGCAACCAGCAAAGGCTTTTTGAACCCATGGGATGGATGATGGATGAGGTGTGCGTTCTTTTAATAATACCTCAGAGCCTTTGCATGTGTTTCTGGACTTTATACAGAATGCGGATGGGAGAGAAAGATTTCCTCCCGTTGACATGGAAGGACCCCATAGTCATACCATGTTCACTGTAAGACATTTCTGCATCTTGCTTATTGCACAGGACAGAGAAAACAATGGGAGTTTCTGCCTGGGCGAAATAGAATAGACCTAGTTCCTTGAGTGAAAGATTGGGAGGGTTTTCTTTGAAATATGGCCTGTGTCATTATTATGGAGCCCTCAGGCACAGGCACCGGCTCAGAATTATTTAAGAGACTCAGTGACACGGCCCCAGGGTCACTCCTGTGGTATCTACCTGCTACATCTTATAGCCTTTGCTCTGCTTTTTGTTTTGTATTTGTCTTGCCCGGTAATAAAGTAATGAACTTGTCTGCTAAAAGGAATTTATGATGTGAAAGAGGAGGAGAAAGGGGAGGTCCTTTGAAATTCCTTCTTTTGAAGAAAAAAAGTAATTGGAAGCTTACTTTCTCTGTCATCACAAAAGCTGAAATTGATGGTTTTCTGTGTGTGATTCGTGTGTGCTGCTTCACTGATTCTCAGCCCAAGTTGGTCTGACCCTGGAGGACGTTTGTTTGGCAGTGCCTGGGCGTTCGTCTTCTGGGGCTGTCCTAACAAAGACCGCAGGCCTATTGGCTTACACGGCAGCGGTTTATTTCCTCTCGGTTCTGGAGGTTGGATGGCCCAGAACAAGGGGTCGGCAGGCTGGTTTCTCCTGACGCCCCTCTCCTTGGCTTGGAGACGGCCACCTTCTCCCTGTGTCCTCACATGGTCCTCCCTCTGTCCCTGTCTATTTCCTCTTCTTGTAAGGACACCAGTCAGAAAGGGCTCACCCTAATGACCTCATTTTACTTAATTACCTCTTCAAAGAACCTCTGTCCAAATGCAGTCACGTTCTGAGTTGAGCTCAACATACGAATTGGGGAGGAGGGGCAGATATGACTCAGCCCATAACAGTCTGTAGAAGTTCTGGGTTGTCACGACTGGGGGATGCTCCTGGCATCTGGTGGGTAGAGCCAGGGATGCGGGTCAACACCAAACAAGGCACAGGACAGGCCCCAAGCAAAGAATCATCAAGCCCCAAATGTCAAAGTGCCAAGGCTGAGAAACCCTCTTCTAGTGCCAAAGCCAGTTGTTTGATTTTTTTAAGCATAAAGAAATCAGAATCTATCACTCCAGTGAGCAGTAGTATTGTGAATTATAGCACAGTCTTAGTTAAGACTCTGCAAATAGCCACGTTCAAAGGTCTCACAGAGAGACAAATCTGTGGTCGCGAAAGTGCTTTGTAAGCTGTAAAGTCCTAGACAAGTAAGTGGAGTTATTGTTAAAAGAAAAAAAGGAAGCACGGTATAAAATATTAGGTCCTTTATCCTTCAGGAAAAAAATTAAGATAACTCCAGATGGCCTGGGAAGGGAAGAATGAAAGCAGAGAGGACCATTGAGATCTCATTGCGATTGGTTGACCTCCCCTGGCAGATGACTGGGAAGCCCAGAGTTCCAACTAGAATTCTGGAATCTGAGGCTGGGAGAGAGATGGACGAGGGCTGCATGCCCTGGAGCCAAGAAGGAGCCAAAAGATGCTGTCCAAAGGCTAAGTGGAACAGAGTCAATGGTCCAGAGAAATGGTCAGAATAAAGTCACTCCAAAGGGGCTGACCAAGAGGTAAAAGCAACCAGAGATCCACAATGGTGTCCACAGGCAGCAAAAAGTGGGAATTAGACGTGCGTTCCAGTGTACAGTGTGGCTGCATAGGCTGATCCCACAGCCGTGGAGTCAGACGATCCGGGTTCAGACCCTGACTCTCCCAGTTACTGCTGGCGTCGTCCTGGGAGAGCTGAGGTTGTCCGTGCCGCTTTCCTCATCTGTAAAATGGGTTGTTACCTGAACACTCGTTAGGCTCTGTGTGTGTGTGTGTGTGTGTGTGTGTGTCTGGGGTCAGTGTTAGTTGTTATTCCAGGAACATTTCAGAGATGTAGTCAGTAGAGCTAAAGGCCATTTGGAGGAGGCTCAGGATGAATGATGGGAAGACGTGAACAATAAGTCTGAGGCTTCCAGCTCTGTTGCATGAGAGACTCATAATGGCGATGCATCACCCAGGAGCAGGAGGCACAGAGGGAAAGACTGGTTTTGGGCGAGGGGGGACGGGGATCAGTTTCCCTTTAAAATGCGTTGAGTTCCACGTAACTGGCTAATTAACCTGTGAAGACTTTCAGAATTGAAGACCTGTCATTTGGGTGCTCGTTCAAGGCGGGAAGCTGTTCACAGAGAAGATCAGGAGAGAGAACCCTGGGCTGTTCCTAGACACTTAACCTTTCCTGATGATTTTTCATGACTGACTGTCCCTTAGAATGTCAAAGCACTGCACTATTGGGAGAAAAATTGGTTCCCAGCTGGTTGAAAGCTTCTGAAACATCCAGAACGGTTACACTAAGTGATCAAAGAACCATGTGTTTGATGATGATGATGATGATTTTAGTTCTTAAATCTGCTTCTGCGTGTCACTGCCAGCCTTGTGGAGTCTGCCTCCAACAGGTAACTGGCTCCTGTGGACTTCAAAACAAAACAAAAACCCACCAAGATTGCCCAAATAAAGAACGCTTCCCGCTGACTGGGACCTTTTCCTCTGAGAAAAGTGTGTGAGCATCCGTGACCGACCTGTGGCTTCTGATTCTGACTGTTCAGAGGATGTGATTTCCATTGCTGTTTTTCCTTTGTTCGTTTGTTTTGTTGTGTTTCCTGTTGCTGAGTTCCCCATTTTGGGGGTGTTCTGAGTACTTGAGGCTTTTGGATACGTGATCACCCCACACCTATCTCTTCTCTTGTTGTTGACATAAAGTAAATGAGGCGGAGGAATGGCCAGCCACGTAACTTTTCCCGTCTATGAGATGGGAATGACCATGTAAAATTTTTCAAATGAGCTTTAATTTGAGGCTCTGCCTTTTCACAGTGTCCATTAAAAAATTAATATTAATAAAACAAAAGGACTAGTAAAACATAAGCCAGCTGTCTCTAGACATTTAGAATTATCCTGTAATTTTAGAAAGATTTTTCAAGATAACCATAAACATGAGTAAGTTAATAATTCTCTCCTGTTGATACATCTGTACAGGTAAGAGTTTTAATTTGTAAAAACATTGAGATTCTATGTCAGAATAGAAATGACAGCAAAATATGTAGTGTATATAACGTGCCGGGTCTGTTTTAAGGACTTTACATATATTCGCTCAAAAGTTATTTTGTGAGAAATGTTATTTCTCATAACCATCCTGTAAAGCAGATACTCATTATCTTTGTTTCACAGATTGGGTAACTGAGGCACAAGGTGTTAAATAACTTGCTTGAGGTTATTCAGCTCAGAAACAGCAAAGCCAGGACTCAAACTGAGGCAGAACAGCTCAGAATACACACTCTTAACTATTACACTGTCGACATTTCAAAGAATACTTTTGGGACCTCAGGAAAAGTAGTAACACTGGAAGGTGACTAAGGAGATTATCAGCCGTTTCCTCACGTTTCAGTGAATAGTTTTACTTCTTATAACACGTCAGTTTTACTTCTAATTTGAAGATCATCAAATAAGAAAAAATATTCTTCTGGCACTTTGCAAAAAAGGGTATCCTGATGGCCAAAAGTCACATGAAGAGATACTCAACTCTCTTAGACATGGGGGAATGCAGGTTAAAACCACAGGGACATACCAGTGTAGTTTAGCCAAAATGACTAAATTTTTTTTTTTGAGGAAGAAGATTAGCCCTGTGCTAACTGCTGCCAATCCTCCTCTTTTTGCTGAGGAAGACTGGCCCTGAGCTAACATCCATGCCCATCTTCCTCTATCTTTTGTTTTGTTTTGTTTTGTTTCCATCTTCCTCTATTTTATATGAGGGACGCCTACCACAGCATGGTGTGCCGAGCAGTGCCATGTCCGCACCGGGGATCTGAACCGGCGAACCCCGGGCCACCAAAGCAGAACGTGCACACCTAACCACTGCGCCACCCAGCGGCCCCAAAAAAATGACTAAAATTTAAAAGAGAAGTAATATCAGTTTTAGTGTCAACAAACGGAAACAATGGGATATGAAACAACTGGGCTTCTCATACCCTGCTGGTGGGAGTATGAATCAATAGAACCACTTTAGGAAACAGTCTGGCACGATCTATTAAAGCTGAACGTATGCATAAACCAAGACCAGCACTTCTGCCCCTAGATGGGTACTAGCCGAAACACACACAAATAATGGTCAACAAAAGATGTTTAGGAACGTTTATAGCAGCACTATTCATAATAGCTACACACTGGAGAGAACCCAAATGTCCATCCGCAGTGGAGTGGATAAATAAATTGTGATATAATAAAATGAGATACTATGTTGCATTGAGAAGGAATAAACTATTACTATGCACAACACATGGGTAAATCTCATAATAAGTGAAAGAAGCCAGAAAAACACAAACTATGCTCTGTATTACTAAGTGAAAGAAGCCAATGTGAAAAGTCTACATGCTGTGTGACTCAGCCATGCGACATTCTGGAAAAAGCAGAACTATGGAGACAGCAGGAAGTTGAGTATTGGGGTGGGGGAGGGGAGGGATGAATAGATGGAGCACAGAGGACCTTTAGGGCAGTGAAAATACTCTGTATTGCACTGTGCTGGGGGATTCATGTCATTATACCTTTGTCCAAACTCACAGAATGTACAGCACCAAGAGTGGACCTAACGTGAGCTGTGGACTTTGGGGGGTTGGGATGTGTCGGTAGGTCCATCAGTTGTAACAGTGAACCATCTGGTGGGGATGTTGGTAGTGTGGGAGGCTGCACATGTGGGGACAGGGGACGTATGGGAAATCTCTGTACCTTCCTCTCGATTCTGCTGTGAACCTAAAAACACTCTTAAAAATCACCTTAAAAAAAAAGCTATGCACTGTATGATTCCATTTATAGAAAGACCAAAACCAATCGAAACTACTATAAAATGTTAGAAGTCAGCAGACTAGTCCCTCCTGGGAGGGTAGTTAGCGGAGGGGAACCCGACAGGCTTCTGAGGTGATGGCCGTGTTCTGTTGACTTGTGCTGCTTTACAGGGTGTGCTCACATGGTGAAAACTCAGTGGGCTGGATAGTTAGGATTTATTCATGTTCCCATATATGTTATACTTCAGTAAAAACTATTTTTCAAAGATACGTTGTTTTAGAGTTGAAAACAATAACATGAGAAAAGTACTTGGAGATGCCATTATTCACAAAATGCTACTCAAGCCTGCACTTTTCCTTTTGAAGTTCACAGGAGGGCTTATCTCTAGGAACATATTTGAAAAGTGATCAATTAGGAAGTGCTGGAGTGGCTCCCGCCTGGTCCATTGTTAACAAAGGCACCTGACAGAAAGCTAAATGCTCCTGGGTCTCCCCAGACACATTGGAAGTGATTGTACTTAGAAGAAATAAGAATTGCGCTGTGCTGCTAAAGAAGAAAATATTTGTCTTCAACTGGGCAGAGATTAAAGAACCTTTTTTTTGTTGTTTTCTTAATTTGTATAAGTCACACTCTAGGGAACGGCCTCTTTTTTCACCCATTCATGTTCCGAGTCACAGGTGTAGACAGTGTGGCTGGATGTTACAATGGTGGACTGAGTGCCTGCTGCAGTCACTCCCACGGCAAATGCACAGAACTGGAAGGAAAGAGATTTCTGCAGGAGGAGGAGGAGAGAGGGAAAAGTAGAAGGACATAGAAGATGGAAAGAAGGAGGAGGAGGAGGAGCAGCGGCAGGAGTGGGAAGGAGCTTGAGCACAGGGTGGAACAAAGGGGACCTTGCAGGGGAGAGGCTCCCTGAAGATCCCTGGGAGAGAAAGCAAATAGGATCAACTGAAAAGAGAAACCAGAACCCTCACTGTGAGCAAATGTCGTGTGGAAGACAGCGCGACACGGAGTGATTTTGTTCCCAAAAGTATTTTATACCAGAGAGTTGTGTGCCTCACGCTGAGGAGCAGTGTAGACATTTGAGAAGAAACGTGATTTTTTAAATTGACTGGGCAAGATCCTGTGCTCGCTCACAGGAGGGAGGCAGTTGAAGACCGATCACGTTGACACTCACTGAGTGTCTTCTGTGTGGAGACTGCTGACGCTACAGGAGACTAGGCAGAGAGAGTGAGAGCCTGCACCAGGCAGAGTAAGGAGACGGATGGGGAGAGGATGGAAAAGGAAGAAGACGTGAAGAGCATCCAAGATCTGGGCTTCCTCTGCAGGAAGATGGTGTTGGCACTAATTGGAAACTGGCTCTACAGAGAGAGAGAGAAGTTTGGAATAGAAAATAATTACTCCGTTTTGGACATGGTGCCTTCTTGTAAGATCGCTAAGTGGACATATCCAGAAGGAAATCAGATATGTGCTCAGAGGTTTAGGAGAGAGATTAAGACCAGGAATATGGATTTAGGGCTTTTATGGCATCTGAGTGACACTTGAACCCACGAGAGTAAGTGCTGGCCTCCAGGGAGAGTGGGTGCAGGCTGCAGACTCCAGACAACACGGCATTTGGGGTGGACAGAAGAAGCCCCACAGAGGGGTCTGGGAGCTGAAAGGTTGGGAACGTGGGAAAGCGTCCTGAGAGAATGATGACTTGGAAACCAATGGAGCAGAGTTTCCAGAAAGGGCGCAGGAGAGGGGCCCGCAAGTCGTGAGTTCTGTAGTTCTGACAACATGCAGGTTGTAGTCTGTTTCTTGGGCGTGTAGAGGTGGAAGCCTGTGTGTTGCGGGTTGGAAAGGAAGCGGGAAGAAGAGACTGCAGTTGTAAACTAGAAACAGGCCGAAGGAATGAGAGAGACTGGGTAGCAGGTAAGGGAAGTCATGGGTCGAAAGATCCTGCTTTCCTTTTGTTCTAGTCGTGGAAAGACTTGACACGCCTGTACCTTGAAGGGAAGAGGAAAAGGCCAATTACAGGAAATGGAATGATTTGTGGAGTGAAGTGCTGTAGCATCCTGGAGTTTGGCGCCCGTGAGCAGGGTTGAGCGAGGAGAGAAGTCTGGGTAGAGGGAGCAGGGGCAAGAGAACAAGCATGTGGCCTGTGTCACACTCGGGCCTCGAGTCCAGTCATTTCCATGAGTAGGAGGGAAGCGCCCCACGAGGCGTGGTCGTCAGTTAAGAGGTGTGAGGTGGGTAGTCAAGGGTTCAGCCGTCCCTGCAGGAGCGAACTGAGCAGCAACAACAGGATTGTGCAGCCCTGTTAGAGCCGCAGAGGCCGTGGGTTTGTAGACTGACCTGCACGTCTGTGAGTTTTCTCTTCCTCGGAGCTCCCAGGACTCTGGGACAGTAACAGAGAAGATGATTACAGTGTTTCCAGAGCTGGGGTTTTGCCAGTGGAGTGAAACAACAGACAGGGCGAGCGAGGTGAGGGTGTTGGTGAGATCGTGGCCCAGCTGATGGCTGTGAGAGCTCAGGCTAAGACGAGGCTCTGACACTGGGCGCATCCAAGGACCAGAGGCTGAAGGGGGAGCAGCCTGACTGGAACGATGAGAGGCTGTGTCAGAAACACAGCGGTCTGTTCAGCTAGATCCTGGGTGGGGGAGCACAAGAGTGGCGGTTTGGAAGCAGAGAGGAAAATGCATTCCGGGGAGAGAGAATCATGGGTGTGGAGACAGCCAAGAGGGACAGGACTGTCAGTGCCACTGGAGCAGGTGCTGCGAAGAGGAAGGTGGTGAGAGACCAAGGTGGCTGTGCGTGTTAGGCCAGATCCTGAAGGGCCTGAGCAGTGAGGTTCCTCTGAGACCCGGAGCTGCAGACGTTCTCGGGCAGGGGGCAGGGCCACCCCAGAGGGCCTTCTGCTGTGCCTGCCACAGGGGCTGACCTGCTGGCCCAGCCATTCACCCTACCTGCTCTGGCTGCCTCAGTGGGTGGAAGAGGACCTCTTCTGTAACTTACCACTACCCCCCAGAGGGGGAGCCTCTCTTCCTGGCTGGCGGTGGCTCTGAGCACATGACGAGACTGGGTGGACTTTTCAGGGCGCCCTCTCTGGCCTTGGTGAGGACGACGCCCCAGAAGGAGGAGACGCAGTAGTCACAGAGAGCAGAACAGCTGTCAGTGTGGAAGGACCTGAGCGAGGGAGCCGCGAGGAGAGGGACCCAGCGGCAGGGTCTGTGGCAGAGCCAACACTGCGTCTTACACGCAGTGGCGCGAGGAAGGGAGGAGTCAAAGATGACTCAGATTCGTTCTCCTCTGTGTTCCTAGACCTGCCCACAGTTAGTGTGCAATCAATATTTGTCAAATGAAGAAAAATAATAGAGCTGCAAGCAACAAGAACATTTTCGGGAGATACGTCCTGTCTGCCTGAATGGAACACTCTGTGCAGAGGACAGCACTTCAGTAATCGTAAAACTCCTCACTTTTGAGTGAGTGGCGAGCTCAGAGCACCGTCTAGAAATTTAGAAGTTTGTCCTGCGGTGGTTCTCAGCCTTGGCTGACATTCAGGTCATCAAGAAGCTTTCAGAGTCCCAGCGCCCACAGTGGGCTAATCGACTCAGGACTCTGGGGATGGGACCCAGGCATGATACTTTCTAAAGCTCCGTGGGTGAGTCCAATCGATTCACCTGCTCCCACAGAATATCCCAGGTTCCTGGACCTTTCACTGACAGCACAGACAAGAGGTGGCTAGAGATGACACAGGGTAGTTTAACGCATTTCACCGTCTTGTCACAATAAATCCTCCATTGCTTATGAAGTCTTTTACCTAGTGACCAGTTCTTCAAAATTAATTCCAACTTCTTGCCAAAGATGGAAAAATTAAAGAAATCCATTACATGGCTTCATTGATGTTAGGAAACTGAATCATGAGCAAAATGCAAAATAGGGACATTTTTAAAATAATAGTTTAAAAAAGTAAATAATGCACAGGCTTAAAATTATTTTAAAGTCCCTTCACCCGCTGCTACTAAGGCTGTATCTGTTCCAGGCATCAGAAAGACCAAATGGTATAGAAAAAAAAGGAAAAGTTTAAAAATCACTTAAGAGTAAAAGTGAGGATATTTTTGTGCAGAGTAGAAATGTTCTTGGAAAAAAGGAAGAGCCAAACCACGGAGGCAAGGAGACAGTTCGTTCCACCAGGGCTCCCACGGACTCCATGCAACGGAGGCCGCCCCTCAGAGCCTCCTGTCCTGGACGGGGTCCTGGTGGGTCAGCAGCGTCTGGCCATTGGGCGCTGCCCTCCACAGCTGGGGCTCCTCCATGATCATTAGCTCTCCACCCAGCGGGCTGAACTATCCCGGCCTCGCCCGCTGGGTGAAGAGCAGCATTGTGACCAGAGAGGCCCATGGCCTGGCTGGCTAGGCTGCTTTTTACCGACCCGCGACAGATATGAATTTGAGAGTAAAGGTTTAGAAACATTTATAGTAATTTAATAATCTCTGTTGAATCACATGACAAATTATTGAACTTCTGTTTTGTGTATCTTTGTTTTTATTTCACTTTTCTAGTAATTAATTTTTATTTTATAAAAATGTAAGTCTAGAGCAAATTAGACATTTTTAAAAATTGTCCTGTCGCCACAGATAGTTTGGACCTGTTTCACTTGAACATCGTTGCAGTGGTGCACACAGAGGGGGGAGGTGCGTGCAGACAAGTTCACTTCTGCCTTACCCACTTTGAGTTTGTATTTTGAAGGCCTCCTTCCTTCTACTGTAGACGGATTCCGAGTTGCTTTCTGCCGTAGGCTCGCGTGCACTGCTGGCCGCTCCTAAGAGGGTGGCGGCCTCGTTAGAGAGGGCGTAAGCAGCTGGCTTCTCAGGACCAGCTCCTTTTCTGAGAGGAACCACAGGGTCAGTGACTCTGAGAAGTCGTTGGTTCCCGAGGGAACGGGAGGTACTCCCCTTTTAAGAAGAAAATTGTCACTCCCTTCTGATTGGAAACAGCTGATCACAGGGTATCAAACTGTTAATGCAGAGATGCCCCGTTCAGATACGAGGAAGCCAGCACAGGGACGTGACTTTTCCAAGACAGTGCAGCCGGGGGATGGGGAGAGGGGGGATCCATGCCCTGGCGCCCTGACAATGTGTGCCCATCCCGTTGGCAGAGGAGTGCTCCCGTGGGAACATTTCCAGGCGCCTGAAATAAGAGAATGATGCTAAAATAATGTGAGCTTATGAACCTCCTTCGTATGCGAATTTCCATGTTCTGTTTAGAGCTTTCTCACATGGACGGGATCAGTGTTTGTCCCAATCACACAGAAAATATGGGAGGAGAGGAGAGTGGCAGGTGTTGTTTAGTTTTAGCTTGAGAACATAACATTCTACTCAGCTACGTGGCTGTTTACTAACATACTAAAATTAATAATTATGGGGTTTTTTTTACTGTACTCTGAAACCTTAGCAAAATATTTTATCTTCCTTGTACATGCTAGTGACTTTTTAAAGGCAGTGAGTGAATGGTCCCTCAATTCTTAGCATCGCTGATTAAAAGTTAATATTTGGTAAAGGCACCAAGCTATCAATGCTGAAGTTGGCTGGCTGAGTGCAGTGGGTGTGGCCACTTCGATAACAGGAGTAATCCAGATTTTAAAAAGCTCACAGGTGAAGAGGTCAAAAGATACAAACTTCTGGTTACAAGATAAATAAGTCCTGGGGCTTAGCGTGGTGACTAGCTAACAATACTGTGTTGTATATTTGGAATTTGCTAAGAGAGTAAATCTTAAAAGTTCTTATCATGAGAAAAAAAATTTGTAGGTGTATAGTGACATATGTTAACTAGACTTGTGGCGATCATTCTGCAGTGTATACAAATAGCGAATCGTTATCTTATGCACCTAAAACTAATGCAATGTTATGTCAATCAATAAAAAATGATAAATAAACAGAAGCTCATTGTGTTCCCTCGCGATGAACTTTAAGTGTGCAGACCTGGTCTGAGGTTGGAACGGCACTGGCGCTGATGTTCGGGTTTGAGAGTGGGCCATTTTTAAGTCTACCTCCAGTGACTGTCTCTACAACTCTTAGCTGGTCGGATGGGACTCCAGCACTCAGCCTTTGGCCTCTGAGGTGCGGATGGCACACTTGGGAAACGGTAAAGAAACAGAAAAGTAAAAACAGAATAAAATCTAATTACGCGGAGTTTTGCGTAAAACAAAAATTGATTGAGTTCTGCCCAAAGTGGCTTGTTGTTTCCTGTGCCAGGAACTACTGTGCAGGCCCAGCAGGAAGGGTGCTCAGCGCTGGGTCACATTACATCCTTGTTTTCTGGTTCATTTCACATATTTAATGCAATCCGAGAACCTGCAAGAGGAACACATTGAAGGAAGGAATAGGCTTTTTGTCTTGTTTTGTTTTGTTTTGTTTTTTCAAGTTTCTTTGAATCAAAACATTTGTTTTTACAAGATGCTTATAGTCCCAGAGAAGCAGGACTCCCAGAGTCGCACGGTGAAGACATTTCTCTTTGTCACGAGACTCAAAGCAGGACACACAGTTGAGTTATGTGTTTCCTCTGCTGTCCTACTCATGTAACTTTAAACACGAAGAATTACAACCATGCCCGGACGGTCAAATCATTTTGATTCATATGAGCTTTCCTGGGGTCTCTAATCTGATAGAGACCCATGATGTTGGGAGGTGGGGCGAGAGGAAAGGAATGCGTCTAAGATGTAAAATAGCGATTCATTTGTCAAGCAGAAGAATGAGTTCATTTGGCTGCATTGCTTGAAAAGTGTGAACTGAACAGCTGGGTTTCCTCGTGGTGGGGACGCTGCTCCTCACAGGCTGTCTGTTTTCCTCTACAGAGACCTCAGCATGAACAACATCAGCCAGCTGCCCCCGCACCCCCTGCGCGGCCTCCGCTTCCTGGAGGAGCTGTGAGTACCACTGTGGCCGTGGGACGGCCAGTTAGCGCTGGACGCGTTCTGTGTGTGTGTGCCGCACTTACTTGTGGGAACCAGATAAAACAAAGCAGAAAAGCTGTCAGCACCAGCAATTTTGGCACATGAGGAAACACTTAGTTGGGAGGGAAAAAAAGAACGGCTTTTGATTCTGGAAATCAGCTTATAAAAGAGTTTACCATTAGGCTACAACTTTCGAAGGTGAGACTAAGCCAAACAAATGAAAATTTTAAAACAAAGGCTGTTTAAAAAAGCTGGATGGCTCTTTGGAAATGGTTAAGCAGCAGGATATTAAAAGTTTGAATATTGGTTCATGTTTATTAAAATAGCAAGTAAAGCTATAATCAAAACCAAAAACTGCCACGTGGTTCGGCTTGTGACAGGAGAATTGAATACATATTTCATAGCACCAAAGCTTCTTGTCCACGTCACTTTTAATTTTCAAAATTTAAAAATTAAATTTTCCTATTTACATTTCTGTAAAAATTCACTATTTTCTTACTCTTCCCTCAAAGCTTCAACAGAAAAACATGAAATCCACAGAGGACTTAAAACTGGGCTCTCCCAAACTCACTGTGAAAAAATAAGAAGATGAAAAAGAACTATATGAACCCCAAATCTGCATTTAAAAACCCACTTGATCCTTACCCTTTTGAGTGAGAGGATGGAGGGCGTGATGCACCATCACAATCTTCACGAGAAGAGTTTGGCACCATCGGTTGAGTAAATCCTCTGACTGTTGATTAAAGGAAGTGTTTAGGCAATGACCTCTTTTGAAAATACTTCCTTTATAAATCCCAAAGTCAGAGTCCAGCTGGGGCGTAATTTAAATTGTTGATGCACCACTTGGTCCACCCTTGGAGGTGCAAAGAATGCTCTGTCACTACCAAATTACATGTTTTTGTTTCAAGAGGATAATATTCTCTAACTTCTTCCCTAGATTTTTATCTATATTTATTTTTGATGGCCTTATACTTTTAACAAATGCTATTATTTTTTACTACTGAAATCAGCTGGATATGCCCAGACTGTCACCGAGGGGGTTGTTGGGGAAGCTTAGATGAGTTTCTGTCATTCGAGGATGGAGCTTCACTCTGGGTTTCAGACTCCTCTTTTCCCCTCTCCCTTTTCTCTCTGGCCATTCCCATTGCTAGAACGTCAGCTTCTCCAGGGTTGGGAGTGTCGATGAAAATAATCCATAACCAATGTATAAATGAAAATTTGGGTGAGTTTATTCTGAGCTAAAATGTGAGGACCATGGCCCGGGGCCCTTCTTCCTGAAGGAAGAAAGGGCACCAAAGAAGTGGGGTGAACAGAGTGGTTATATACCCCCAAAGAGGATGTTTCACACAGGATTGAAATGTCCCTTTTACAATAGTCGTGAGACTGCTCTGTCGGCACAGCGATTGATGGAAACAGCAGGTAGGTCTGCTGTCTCGGTGAACACAGCAGGGTGGCAGGTCTGTTGTCTCAAGCTGGGTGGTCAGCGGTGAGCTGGGTGGTCAAAGGTGAGCACAGCAATCAGTTCCTAGCCTAGGGAGAGATGCTTATCCTTAAGGAAATGCCAACGTGGGGAGAAGTTGCGCCTTTATCTTATGGGCATTTGTTCTTGCCATAGGAAATGTTTAAAGCAGATATACAATGCATGTTCGATGGCCATGTCAGGCCTTTTTGGAAAAACAAAGTCAGGCCAAATTAGATTTACACCAAATGGCTTCCTCAAATATTCCAATATATCCTATTGCTTGCCATTTCTATTTGTCAGGAACATGTCTGTCTTAGTCACAGCTGGTGTGTAATAAATAATCTAGGGGCAAGCCCCATGGCTGAGTGGTTAAGTTTGCATGCTCTGCTTCAGTGACCCAGGGTTTGCTGGTTTGAATCCTGGGCACAGACATGGCACTGCTCATCAAGCCATGCTGAGGAGGAGTCCCACATGCCATGACCAGAGGCACTCACAGCCAGAATATACAACAATGTACTAGGGGGCTTTGGGGAGAAGAAGAAGAAAAAAAATTTTTTAAATCTATACATTTTTGATGAATGAATGAATGAACTAATGGGAAAGCCAAATGTGTAAAAGGAGCTTCTTATACAAGTGAGTCGCATTAGAAAAAAGTAACAGATTTAGTTAACATTAGCCAATATTTTTAAATATTAGTAAATTTCAAATGCCTGGATTTTTTTCTTATTTACATCCTTCTCACCCTCCCTCTTCCACCATAATTAATACACAACGCTTAGTCTCATTTGCCCCCGTATTTCTAAGACATGAATTTCCTATCCTTCTTTCTTTAATACCTTTACAATATGCGATGGCAAAAGGCTCCCACTCTCCCCATCACACACTTCAACGTTAGGCCACAAACTGAATCAATAAATAATTCACTTCCCCAAGGACTTTGTTTAAAAGGCTTCCTCTCTCAGTGACCCAGCTCATTCAAAGTAACTCCTCTTTCTTTGAGGTGGAGGTTAATTCTCTTCCAAGGCCAGTTTTTTAAAAGATAATTGAGAAAAATCAGGAAAAAAAAGGGGGAGGCAGGAAACAACCATTTGAAAATGCTGTTTTTCTGTATTGTCTTATTTTTATGTTTCTGGAAACTCCATCAAGTATCTTGACCGTGGAGTCAGAACTTCAGAAGTAGAGACCTTTTATGGATCATGCACTCGGTTCTGGACTTCTCACTGCTGAGCTGGCCGACTTGCTGAATTTAGCATCAAGACCATTTTCCTAAAGATACTATGTGTTGCATCTGACTGATGTTTTGAAGTCGTCATTATTCATTTAGTGGCCAAAGGGGATAGTATTTGTAGGACCTGGAAAAGTGATCAGCTCTGCTTGGTTTATTCCTTTGTTCCCAAGGCTGAATTTAGGGTGTTGTGTTTTTCTTTAAAAAAGTACCTGCTTTGGAGAACATTTTGAGTGTGTTTTTGTTATGTTTCTGATTGTCCTGTTAGACTAAGCTACGTTCAAGTCTACATTCTCTTCTAGAGTATTAGATCTTTGAAATAATAATATACTGTAAGTATAACAGTAATAGCTTACTGCGCCAGGCACTGTTCAAAGTGCTTCACACACGTTATCCCACCTAATCCTCTCAACAACCCCATCAAGGTACATGTTATTATTATTCCCAGTTCACAGATTAAAAAAAAAGCTGAAGTACAGAGAAAATAAGGACCTTCCCCAGGATAATGGAGCTGGTAGGTGTTAGAGCTAGGGTTCGGAAGCCGTCTCTGCGTGTGCTGATGCCATGCTGTGCAGAGAGGAGTGCTGGGATCCGGAGCAGGCGTCCGGGCTCTGCCATTTCCCACCTGATGACCCTGACGTCCCTGGCCTCAGAGGGAGCGGTCAAGCTGGCCTGCCTGTGCTCTGAGATGTTTCTGAGGATGACTGGAAGGAGGATGAATCTGGTACATGCATACAATGCATGTATAACGCGCTGTATTAGTAAAATAAAAGCAGCCCCAGGAAGATTCTGGCCTCCTTTGTTCCTGCTTGTGAGCTTCGTTTTGCAGGCCCCCGGGGATGCGGGCCTGTGAAGGACTTGCTGTTTCTGACCACCAGCTTTGAGGGACGCAGGCGCCGGCACAGCTCATTCTTCACCAGACTTCATCACCTGAGCAGCCGCCACGGTTCTCTCCAACGGGGTCTTCTCCAGTCTGTCCATTCAGAGGCTCCATGTCTGTGTTTGCTCTTTGGACAAATAAAAGATCCTACATTTCATCAGAGAGTGGGTCAGATGTAGGAGCTGATGACAGACTATGCCCAGTGCTGATCTACAAGTTCCAGACTTAGATGGATGGTCTGATTAAACCAGAGGGAGAATGAATTTTTACCATTTTAAACAGTCTAAGTTAAAGGCCTTGATTTCTGAGTAGTATTTTAAAATTTCCCAGATTCGAATACTATTGGAATCAAATACTTGATTCAGGAAGGAAGGTGAGAAGTTCTAGGGAGATCTGTTTTTAAGTTACTGTTGTTCCTGAGAGCTGTTTGCTCATGTTGTGGTTGGCCTTGAAGAATCTGTCCAAAATTAGCAGATGTCTGTTAATGCCGATGAAATTTGTGATGAGACACCACCCACCTTCCTGAAAGCAAGTGCCGTGCGCCCTCTCCTTCCTCATCGTGGTGAGAGCCGTCTGTGGGTCTTTGAGACTTTTTTCTGAAAATAGAATGACGTGACGATGAGAGAACTTTGGTGAACTGTAACTCGCAAGTTGGATTGTGTTAGGAAAATGAAAACCCCTTCATGTCCGTGAATGATCGTCCCACTCCTCATCCTTGTCACAGTGTTCAGCCTCCTGTCTTCATAGATCTGGCCCTAGATCATGAATGCTGCCTCCTGAAACTCTTTCTGCAGTGTTATTTCACAGCAGCTACTTTGGTTCTCTTCCAAACATCTATCCATGAGGCTAGATGTAGACGTTTATCTATGGCTTGTCTTGTATGTGCCCTGAAGGTGTATGTCTGTGACTATCTCTTTCATTCTGACAACTAGGCACCCTCTGAAAGTTCCCTACCCCTCTGCCTCCTCCTCTTGTTCTCCGCAGCTTTCCTTTCTCCTCCAACTCCTGTAAAATGTACATATTCCCTAATTTCTACACTTAATTTTAGTGTCTCCTCTCTCATACTCTTTGGTTCATTCGCTCAACACATGTTTGTTGAGCCACTGGGAAGCTCACAGGACTTGCTAAGTTCACACTTGTTCAACAAGTTCCCACGTTAGGGAGCTTACAGCCTGGTGAGGGGGACAGATGACAAGAAGGGAACCAACCCCTGTAAGATTGCTGATTGTGACAAGAGTGATGAGGAGCACAGACATGGTTAGGTAGAGAGTAAATAAAGAGGGGCGACAAGGAAGGAAAGGCTCTCTAAGAAGGTGACATCTCAGTGGGGATCAGAAGGAAGCATGGTGGGTGGCCCTGAGAGCTGGGTGGAGAGTTTCTGGCAGGGGAACGTAGTGGGCAGAGGCCCTGAGGTGGGGAAGAGCGCCCTGTCTGTGCATCTGAACAATGGGTGGCTGGAGAGGGAGGGACATGGGCAGGGTTGGGAGCAAGGCAAAGACCAGATCATGCAGACCAATCAGACTGTGTGTGCGGTTCAGATAAGGGCACAGAGCTTCTTGTGGAGCTAGTGAAGTGATAGGATTTGTGATTTTGGAAGATTTCTCTGACTTCTGTATGCAGAATAGACTGGGAATAACGAAAGCAGAGTGACCCATTGGGAGAAGGCTGCAGCTGTCAGGGAAGGAAACCCACGACTTGAACTATTTCTGTTACGCGGATGACCCCCCAGGTCTGCATTTCTGGTTCAGATCTCTTTTGCCTTTTATTGCTGGACGAGTGGTTCTCAAAGTGTGTTCCCTAGACAGCAGCACTGGCTTCACAGGTAAGCTTCTTAGAAATGCAAACCCCAACCCAGTGAGTGAGAAATTTAGGACTGGGCTCAAGAAACCGCCTTCAACATTCTGTCCAGGGGGTTTTGATGCATGACAAAGTTTGAGGACCACTGCCCCTAAGTCAGTGGTTCTCGAATTTTAGTGACGTCAGAGTCACCTGGGTGCTTGTTAAACTGCACGTTGCTACCCCCCCACCACGGTCTCTCTGGCAGATTGGGGTGGGAGGGAGGATGCCCGTCCTGCTGGTCTCAGGACCACACTGAGAATCTTCACTCCCTAAGGGACACGTCCGCCTACCCCCCAGTGCTCTAGAGCTCTGCAGGGGCAGAACCAGATTCATCCACACCCCCCAGCAAGCTCCTCCTCCTGCCTTTCCTGCTGGCCATCGTGTTCGTATTTCCCACACCTGTGATTGCTGTGTCTCTCACTCCTTTTGTGTCTGTCATTCTTCCTCTCACACTCCTGTATCAGCCAGTTTCCAAGTCCTAAAGCTCTTAGTTCCATATTGTCTTTCCATGTGTTCACTCTGTTCCATTCCACCTGCTTCAGGTTCTCATTGTCTCCTCCGGATAACTGTTGAAACCCATTGACGAATCCCCTCTCCTAATCCTCCAACGACTAGTGAATGAATCATCGTCCTGGGGATGGAGACCACAAAGAGTCTCCAGGTGACCTGTGGTGTTGAACTGGGCGAACCGTTTCGGAATCTCCCATCTTGAATCTGCATTAGAATCACCTGGAGCTTTTTTAAAACTACTAATTACCAAGGCTTATTCCCAGCAATTCTCATTTAATGGGTCTCAGTGGGGCCCAGGTTCATTCTTTTAAAGCTCTGCAGTGGGCTGAGACCCGCTGGGATATGTGGAAGATTCAGAGCAAAGGAAGACAGTCAGGGACTCATCAGGTGACTGAACGTAGGGACTGAAAGAGACGTCTGAACGTGAGACGTGGTTCTGAGTAAGGCTGAAGGATTAGGAGCCAGGAGACTTGTGGGGCAGAGTCAAGAGAAACGGGGAATTCAAGGGGAACGACTGATATTTTGGAAGCAAAAGGATGTCGGGTTCTGGATATCCTAAGTGTAAGGTGCCCGCAGGACATTGGAAATGTCAACAATACAGTGGAATGTGGGTCTTGAGCACGAGGAGTCTCTTCTAGAGATAACGACTCGAGAGTTGTTTACACAGAGGTGGCTGGGCAGATGAGGACCTTGAGAGAGGACATAGGCTCTGTGTCCCAGGGTGGGGCTCGACCCAGATTAAAATCACCTGGGCTGCTTATTAAAAATGCAGATTCCCGAGGGGCTGGCCCCACGGCTGACTGGTTGAGTTCGTATGCTCCACTTCGGCAGCCCCGGGTTTTGCTGGTTCGGATCCTGGGCGTGGAAATGGCACCGCTCGTCAGGCCGTGCTGAGGTGGCATCCCACATGCCACAACTAGAAGGGCCCACAACTGAAAAATATGAAACTGTGTACTGGGGGGATTTGGGGAGAAGAAGAGAAGAAAAAAAAAGATTGGCAACAGATGTTAGCTCAGGTGCCAATCTTTAAAAAAAATGCGGATTCCCAAATCCTTTCCCCCAGAAACTCTAATCCACTAAATCTGTGTTGGGGCCTGGGGATCTGGACTTTTTATGCCTCGCATGGTGATGGCAATGCACACTAAAGTAGACAGAGAAGGTGTGACGACAGAGGCTTGAGGAACATCTGTGTGTGGAGGATGAGAATTAAAAAAGGGTCCTAGTGGAGAGGGTGGTCAGATGGTATGGAATCTGAGGGCAACCAGAGGACCTTGAATAAGAAGAGTGAGCAACAGTTTTCTTAAGGCCAATACCTCAAGTGATGCAGCCAAGTGTCCTTGTATTTTTCCTTTTTTAGATTGGTTGCTCCTCACCAACCTAAGCTCCAGACCAACCTACTTTTAACCAAAGTAATAGTTAAAAACTCAAATTTTGGAGTCAAAATGCTATGGTTGAAGCAAATTCTCTTGTATAAACTTTTCTACATAAGCATGAGCAAATAACTTAGCCTTGCATAGGCCCACTTTCCATCTGTAAATGAGGAATAATCGTGTCATTGTTTAATATGATTTTTATAATAATTAAATAGCACAATGTATATAAGGAACTTAACATTGTGCCTAGCACTTATAAATTGTTTAATAAAAGGTAAATACTATTTGGATGCCCAAAAGCACTGTAGGTGGCAAATTAAAAGTACTCAAGTCAATTGCTGAATTAAATCTGATGCGGAATGAAGAAGGAACATCCTTCAGCTTTTCTGATCTGGGTATGTAATGACCAGCCAGCCATCTTGGAACAGTTATGTCAGACCTGAGCAACTGCAGCCCTTTGGCCAGCTGTTTTTGGAAACAAGATCAAATGATCAATCAATAACCATTGATTCAGCTCCCTGCTCTGGGCAGGCAATAAGATTCTTGACCTTAGAAGCCTATAAGTGAATCAGGTAGACTACATATAAAAGAGGAGAAGGGGCCGGCCCAGTGGCACAGCAGTTAAGTGTGCTCATTCTGCTTCAACGGCCCAGGGTTCACAGGTTCCGATCCCGGGTGCGGACATGGCACTGCTTGGCAAGCCATGCTGTGGTAGGCATGCCACATATAAAGTAGAGGAAGATGGGCATGGATGTTAGCTCAGGGCCAGTCTTCCTCAAAAAAAAAGAGGAGGATTGGCAGTAGTTAGCTCAGCGCTAATCTTCCTCAAAAAAAAAAAAAAGTAGAAAATGAACCTCTATAGACAGCATTGTGTAGAATATGTCCTACAGGGAAGCTGACTGTGGACTGAGGTCACTAAGGAAGACGTCACAAAGGAGCTGGAAACTGAATGTCGTTAGTCTGTGGTTAGAGAAACCATAGGGCCGTCCGCCCACGGCAGGAGCTCCCTGTTGACCTGAAGAGCTCCAGTATTCAGTTCAGTGCTCTCTTAGCCCTTAAACCTTGATATCCGAATGTTTTTTATCTTATCTAATAATGAAAACAAAATTTAATATGGTCGTAAATACACAGGTTAAGAAAGGATGATTTTGGCCTGGATTTGACCAATTAGATATGCTTAACTTATTGAGGGAGGTGCGTAGATACCGCAGTTTTTGAAAATCTCGATTTCTTCAGGCATATTAGGAAAGACTTTTTTCTCCAATAGGGAAACAGTTGATGGAATGTCGTCATTCTTGTGTCCAAGGCTGCTGAACAGACTTCAGCAAACCTTACCGAAGACGAATGACGGAGAGTTAAACCCTAATGTCTGGCCCTTGCATCCAGCATGAGTGTCTTATAGGAGAAGACGATAGTACCAGAAACCTGGAAATAAGCTGGCATCATCAGATCTTCAGATTGGGAGAAGGGAAAACTGGTCCTGTGAAGCCTGATGTCTGCCCTCACCACATCTCCAGAGCAAACTAATTCAGCAAGTGTGAGCGAGTGCCTCTGCGTCTCATGTGCTTTGTAAAGGTTGGAAGATGAAGCAGTAACTTCAGGAGCCAGCAGGAAGTTGCTGAGTGGTCTGAGATATCGTCTTTAAATCATAAGGATCATCATACTCAAGGTCATCCTGCTCTGATCACTTAAGCACTGCTGTAGCTTCCATGCTCCGGAGGAAAGAGCAGGTTACATTTAAATGAAATCAGCAAAGGGACAGAGGCCATGTCTTTCATTTTGCCTAAAGCATTTCTGAGTTTTGGTGTCTTTATCTACAAAATGTTGACCATAATAATCTCTGATGCATCTACTGATATAAAGTATGAGAAGGTGCTTTTAAAATGTTAGTGACAGGGGCTGACCTGGTAGCACAGTGGTTAAGTTCACACGTTCCGCTTCGGTGGCCTGGGGTTCGCCAGTTCGGATCCTGGGTGCAGACATGGCACTGCTTGGCAAGCCACACTGTGACAGGCATCCCACATATAAAGTGGAGGAAGATGGGCATGATATTAGCTCAGGGCCAGTCTTCCTCAGCAAAAAGAGGAGGATTGGCGGTGGATGTTAGTTCAGGGCTGATCTTCCTCAAAATAAATAAATAAAATATATTAGTGACGTGATAGAGAAGTCTTTTTTTTTTAAAAGATTTTATTTTTTTTTCCTTTTTCTCCCCAAAGCCCCCAGTACATAGTTGTATATTCTTCGTTGTGGGTCCTTCTAGTTGTGGCATGTGGGACGCCACCTCAGCGTGGTTTGATGAGCAGTGCCATGTCCACCCAGGATTCGAACCAACGAAACACTGGGCCGCCTGCAGTGGAGCGCTCGAACTTAACCACTCGGCCACGGGGCCAGCTCAGATAGAGAAGTCTTAAAATAAACAAGAAGAAAAAGTGGAGTGGAGGGAGGATGAGGGAGAAAAGCATGAGGGTGAGCAGGAATTGCACGTGTGACATAAAAACAACTTTAGGGCAGAAAAAGACCTTGGGGAAGAACCCTATCATTTAAAAAAAGTGAAATGAGGCCCAGGGAAGAGAGGTGACCTGTGTTAAGTCTCACAGCAAATTAGTGGTGAGAAGAAAGAAAACTAAAAAGGGAAAGAAGAAAAAAATACCTAAGAGTTAGAAGTCAAAAGGGTTCTTGCTGGGGCTGGCCCAGTGGCGCAGCAGTTAAGTTCATGTGCTCCACTTCGGCGGCCTGGGGTTCGCAGGGTTGGATCCTGGGCATGGACCTACACGCCGCTCATCACGCCATGCTGAGGCATGCATCCCACATACAAAATAGAGGAAGATGGGCACAGATGTGAGCTCAGGACCAGTCTTCCTCAGCAAAAAGAGGAAGACTGGCAACAGAAAGGGTTCTGCAAGAACTGACGTGGGAGGTCTGGTAGCACTCACCAGGCCTCTCCTTAGTCTGAAAGTGCTCCTCTGCCTTTGGAACTGGGCTGAGGGGACCATGCTGGACCACGGCCCCCTGCGCAGGAGTCTTCCCAAGGGTCCCCATCAGAGAGCAGGGTCAGCACCCTCCGTGCTCGGTGCTCACCCTTATCCACCCGGCTCTCGCTCTCCAGGTCAAGGTCCAGGGGAGAAATCAGGGCCACACCTGCTTGCTTTGCTCTCATTCCTCCATTTTACGAAATGAAGCCACCAAAAAAAACCCTTGAGGTTACTTTACTTTAGAGATTCAAAGAAACATACATTCTCAAAATTATTTTAGTTTGTTGTTACAGCACCGAAACATCTACTTATTTGATTTATTTGAAGAGGAATGTGTCTGCTGTAACTTAATGATTTTTTTTCTTTTTATGGCAGTTAAGTCAGTACAACTAACAATGGTGGGACAATATGAGTCTTACATGTGGAGCTGTATCTTTAAGGATAAAAACTTTTTCATATCACATAAAAAGATATAAAAATTTTTCTTAAGTTGTATCTCATTTATAGAAATGAAGATGATGAAAGAGATATTCCCATGAAATAATTTTAGAAACAGGGAAAAAACAAACAACAAAACCTCTCAGCCACACGGTGTGTCGGTCTCTGGTGGACGAGGCTGCAGGCGTCCGTTAGTCCCCGTCCCCACGGGGAAGCTCCCTGTGCAGTGCTCACCGTTCGTGAACTCATCTGAAAGTCTTTTGTTCCCTATAGTTCATATATGTTTAATTTTAAAGTGACTGAAACCATCCCACATGGTAACGACATAAGAAGGGAGGATGCAGTGATTTCCTTAAATGGTCATTTTTGTCAACAAGATAGACCTTGCACCGCCCTGCGAGCAGCTCATAGTCCGTCGTGACTTCCTCAGCTCTCAGACAGACTCCCCTGACGACACAGGCCACTGGTCCCACAGTGAGTTCTGACTCACGGGCTCTGGAAGTCTTGCCCAGAAAAGGAAAGCAATTCGTGCGAAGAGCCGTGCCTCAGGAAATGTGACAGAAAGACATTACCCCTAATAATGATTTAAACTAATAAAATAAGTAAATAAAAAGTTTGCCGTTCTTCCTGTTTCCAAAGTCAGTGTCCCAGGAACCATCATGCAGCTTGAAAGCCATTTTAAGGCTACGTTCCAGAACTCAAACTATCGAAGACATGCTGATCAGGACTGTCAGGGACATGCGGCTGAAAGGAACGGCCACCAGTCAGTCTGGTGGATGAGCTAAGCTGTCAGTGCTCGTCAGCCGAGCCTGAGTCTGTCAGTTCAACGAGCGACTCTGCTGTGCAGTCTCACGCAGTTCACTGACCTCAGTGTGGTGTAGAACCCTTCGGATAACTGGTCAGATGCGTGTGGGTGACATATAAGGAAGCCACGAGTACAGAGTGTTGCTTGTTGGGCTGCCTATGCTTCACCTCGAGCCCAGTGCTTGTCAGGTGGATTCTTCTTTCTCCTACACCAAAGCCCACCTCTAGCCACCACCACTGGCTGTGCCACACCATCGCCCCCCGTTAGAGACACCAGCGCCCTGGTTTGAACAGCTCCCGCTGCCTCCTGTGCTTCTCCTCTTACCCCCAAGGTCTGTTCTGCTCATTAAAGGGGGCCCAGCAGAAAGACCCTTTTAACACAAGTCTGATCACGTCACGCCCTGCTCCAGGTCCTTATCGTGGCCTCCAGAGCCCTGTGTGGTGGCCCTGCATGCTCTCCAGCCTCCCCTCCTGTCCTCTCCCTTCCACTCCAGCCTCCCCTCGTGCCCTCTCCACTCCTCTCCAGCCTCCTCTCCTGTCCTCTCCACTCCACTCCAGCCTCTCCTCGTGCCCTCTCCACTCCTCTCCAGCCTCCCCTCTCCTCTCCAGCCTCCCCTCCTGTCCTCTCCTCTCCAGCCTCCCCTCCTGTCCTCTCCTCCCCACTCCAGCCTCCCCTCCTGTCCTCTCCTCTCCATTGCAGCCATGCTGTGGCCTCCGTGCGTTTCTGGACCACTCCAGGGCCACTCCCACCTTGGGGTTTTTGTGCTGTTTCCTGCACGTGGATGCCTGGGTGGCTCAGGTGTGGCCTCTCACCGTCTTCTCTGTGGTGACGCTCGTCGCCTCACAGCCACTGTTGCCTATCCCCTTGCCAAGCTTCCGTATAAAAATGTTCTTAAAGGAGAGTTTTATATATATATGTGTATATAGAGTGTGAACATAATTGTATTGCATTTTTAGCAACAAAATGCATTCCTCGTGACAAGAGCTGTGCTCATTCTCTCCTCTCCCTTGAAACCCACAGACGCCTCGCCGGAAACGCCTTGACCTCTGTTCCCAAGGGAGCATTCGCCGGCCTTTACAGCCTCAAAGTTCTGTAAGTAAAGCAGCTATTATTTGCTGTATTTCTGATTTTAGCGTCAAGTGGATGCTAATTAGCTTGTAAAGGTTGGGACCCTCTGGGAAGCTGTTGGGAGCCGTGGGATGACTCGCCTCAGTTCAGTCCACCTAGTTGGTCCTGAAGAGCCATGTGTGAAAAGAATTCACCTCTCCTCTCCTAACTTTAGTACTAAATTTGTTCGCCTCTAAGTAACCACTTATCAACTCAAACTTCTAAAACAGCATTTCCCTTTCCTTGTGTGTTATGAAGTGGGGGAGAGTCTCTTGAATCATTTGATCACCAGGTGATGCTGACATGACGAGATCACAGCTTCAAGCCGTTTGCAAAGTCTGTTTGCTGATGATGCTGGGTAAGGATGAGCTGAAAATGCCAAGTTCGTGCCCACTGTGAGCAGACACGGAGAGGCCTCATGCACAGACTCACTGAGCAGCTGCTTCACTCAGAAATGTTAACTCATTGAGACATAAAAATAGGTTTTCTTATTGTTTTATGTCTATCTTCCCAGTTTGTTTATCAGAGAACGCATTATTGAATACCTCCTTCTTCTAGGACCCATGGCTTACTTTTCTTTCAGTTTTTTCTGTGTAGAAAAAAACAACGCATCTCAGTAGAGAAAATAGATAATGCAAGTTGAACATCACACCAGGAAAATATCATCGCAGAGAAAATAGCCTGATTTTATTTTTTTTCTTTGAGATAAATGTTATAAACTCTGGAAAGGCATTTGATATATTTCTGCTTAATGAAAACTGCATTTCATTGAGCTGAGAGATCCATAGGCTCTTTTAAAAAAAGTAGTTTTATTTAAATTTAATATTTTGTTCAAGGTCAAATTCAACGGCAGAACCACTGTTTGGCCTGCTTAGCTCCTTGGGTTTGGTCCCCTCACCCTTGAATTATTTTTGCTATTAGGAAGAAATTTTTTTTTTTTTTGAGGAAGATTAGCCCTGAGCTAACATGTGCTGCCAATCCTCCTCTTTTCGCTGAGGAAGACTGGCCCTTAGCTCACATCCGTGCCCATCTTCCTCTACTTTATATGTGGGACGCCTGCCACAGCATAGCTTGCCAAGCGGTGCCATGTCCGCACCTGGGATCCGAATCGGCAAACCCCAGGCCGCTGAAGCAGAATGTGAGCACTTAACCGCTGCACCACCGGGCCAGCCCCTGGAATCAATTATTCTAATTCACTTAACAAAAATGCACATTGGATATGCTGAGCTAGAGTGTGTGTGTGTGTGCACCACTCAAAGTGGCATTGAACAAATTATTGCTGGAAAGACCAGTGAGTGTGGTCCACATCCTTGAGGAGCTCATAATCTAGTAGGTTGTGGGGTCGAGATAGTGGGCCTGACACAGACAGACAGATCCCCTCTGAGTCCTTTGGAAAGTGTCTGGATGTGTGTGCGAGACCGTGGAACCACAGGCATTGGGAACCATTTGTTCAGTCTGATGGTTCAGATTCAGCTTCCCAGGAGTGATGTTTTTCCAGAGAAATGACCCAGGAGCCGAATCTCAAAGCACAGCCAGGACTCAGCCGCCCACAGGAGGTGGCACCTGGGAGGACAGCACACAGACAAGAGGCAGGAGTCGCCTGGATGGACGGCAGCTCTGAGCAGGCTGGTGCTCGAGGCTTCAGGAGAAGCAGGAGTGTCTGGAGAAGAGCCTGGAGGAGAGAAAGAGCCCTGGCCACAGGGGTCCCATGTGTCACGTCGAAACAGCGAGGACAGTGTTCTGTTCCAGGCGAGGGAGGGAAGTGAGGAGGGCCTGGCAGTTGAGGTCGCTCGCAGCCAGCGGGCAGAGGGTTAGAGGAGCCAGGCCTCCCTGAGTTGTCTTCACTGTTCCCTTTCCTTCGCCGGCTTGGAGACCAACGCTCAGCGAGGACTTCCGTGGTCAAATGTCTTGAAAGCATTTCAGCATCAAAGCAGCAGTTCTCAGTCGCGATCGTCCACCCACCACAGAGTGTTCTGGAGCCTGTGGGGCCTTGGTTTGCTAGATGGTTGGCCTGGGGTGACCTGTCCTGCGATGTGCCGGCATGAAGACCTCCCACATCTGCTGGCCGTGCCTCCACAGCAGGTGTCGCCAGCAGGACTGTCACACGTAGCAACACAAGAGGTTCTGCTACACCCGACAATCTGTGCAGGAAAAATTAAGTGCAATAAATATATTCCCTCAAGTCAGTGGATGATTAGCTCAGTCTGTGCACCCCGTCTATTCAGGCATGATTTCCAGCCACACATTTCGTTGAAAATGGTGCTCGTGCAGCAGCAGAGCTACATCAGCAACCAGGAAACAAATTCAAGGTGCACAACGCGGAGAAGTAACACTTCCTAAAGTGCTGTCATTAGATCAGCAGAGCTACCTCAGCAGCCAGGAAACAAATTCAAGGTGCACAACGCGGAGAAGTAACACTTCCTAAAGTGCTGTCATTAGATCAGCAGAGACGTGAAACACAGGCCTCTTGTTGAACTTCATTAAGCTCAGTTCGCGGTGCCCTCCGCTTGTGTTCAGTGCGTCGCGTGAGGGAGCGTTTGGGGGAGAGCCGGCCATGTTCCGAGAGCTGTGTCCTGGGGGCACTTGAGCAGCTGTGACTCCACCTCCCGCTGGAATATCTTAGACAAAAACAGAATTTTCTAATTAACTCATTGGAGACCTATAAGGATATAATCAAGATAACTTGCTCGTTTTGTCATTTGAAAGGAATTAAACAAAGTTCTTTATTTAGGGAGAGATAAGGACTTAAATTATGTAATTTTTAATTACTTTTTGGTGTTTTACTGGTAGAAGTAGTTGAAAACTTAAATTGCTGGGGTAGCTGGGGCAGCTTTAAAAGCCATCGTTGGTAAAGCTGATTTAAGTTCCATTTTCTGAAGCTACTGAGAGAGTTTGCAACTATTCAGTGGAGGAAAACCAGCTAAATGTCTCTCATCCTCTACTCCAATTTTCCAGTATTTTAGGAAGACCACATTTTAATAGTTTTGCTTTTTGACTAGCAAAACCAAGAAACGGTTCAGAGGAGGATGCCAGCATCGTGGCCGAGTGTGACCCTCTGAGTTATGGCCACTCAGAGACCCGGTGAGCAACCAGCCCTGCACAGCACCGCAGAGCACCTGAATGCCGTGCCCCACATGTCTGAAGGTGGTGGACTCGACCTCCGGGGGCAGAGGAACTAGGGGAGCAGCCCCCCTGACAGCAGCGATCTGAGACGCAGAGCCTCACACCGCACGCATGCCAGCGACCACAGGCTGCGGGGCAGATGGCACTCCTGGCTTGGCCCTGCCCCCCAGTGGTGCTGATGCACACGTCCTGAGGCTCCAGGACAGGGGTGGATCTGGCGACCTGCCCTCCCCCTCCCCCGGCAGTGGCACCGGTCTCTCCAGCAGTGAGGACGACATCCAGGCATGAGTCTCCCCAGCAGGGGCAGGTGCCCTGACCCAAGGTTTAAGAGTGGGCCACCAGTGTGTGCCAGTGCTGCCACCAGAGGCTCAGGCTGCCAGGTGGCACATGTCCGGGGCTTCAGGACACAGAGCAGTGCTGGTGACCCAGCCCCCTCCTCCCCAGGCAGTGTGCTGGTCTCTCCAGCAGTGAGGACAGCAACGAAAATGCAGATTCACCTGCAGGAGCTGGGTGCCCTGACCTGAAGTCTCAAAATGCACACCAGTGACTGGAGGCTGCTGGGCCAGCAACAATGCTTGTGGCTTACCCTTCCCCTCCCCCAGCAGTAGCAGGTGGCACCTGTGACCTGAGGCTTCAGGAACCACAGCAGAACCCCTGACCCAGCCCCCAGTGGCATCACCTCAGCACCAGCTCTACCAGCAGCAGGGCTGCATCTAAGAACCCAGGCCCCGACAGCAACAGTGACACTCATGAACCCAGCGCCGGCAGTGGTGCCATTAGCACCTCAGATAGCCCAGGAGCAGCTGTGCACGGGATGCACAGGGCAGCAGCACCTGAGCCCATGGAGAGCAAGTGGGTGGACACAAGACCCAGGCGATCCCAGAAGCAGCAGAGGTGCTTGCAGCCTGGTGACCCTGGGGTCAACACCTGAGACTGCAGCGACATGGAAACCAGCAAGGCACCAGCAGCCTTGGGGGCACAAGCAGCACATGGGGGCATGGGAGACACCTCTGGCAGAGGCAGTGGAGGGTGGAACATGCAGGCTCTCACATACAACCAGAAGCAGCTCAGAACCAAAGCTATACCCAAATAAGAAAAGGGGGTTACTGCCATAAATGCACCAGCAGAGGATCAACTCCTCAGACACCATGAGGAGCCCCAGCAAGACAACAGAACATAAGGACGACAGCTCTCCAGAAACCAGACCTGGAGTCACAGAGCACCACTGTCTAACTGAGAGAATTCAGAACAGCTGTCGTAAAGCAACTCAGTGAGTTACAAGAAAACACAGAAAGACAGTTCACTGAGCTCAGGAATAAGATTAATGAACAGAAGGAGCACTTCCCCAAAGAGACTGAAGCTCTAACAGAAATATGAAGAACACGATTAATGAGATTTTTAAAAAATATAGAAAGCATAAAAAAATGGAGCAGACCTTATGGAGGAGAGAATCAGTGAGCTCAAAGATAGACACCTAGAAATGCTTCAGGTAGAGGAGGAGGATAGAGAGCTAAGATTTTTTAAAAAATGAAAAAATTCTTCAAGAAATAGCCAACTCAATCAGGAAAAGTAACATAAGGCTTACAGGTCTCCCAGAGGGAGAAGACAGGGAGGAAGGGGCAGAGAGCTGTTCAAAGAAATAATAGCTGAGACTCTTCCAAACCTGGGGAAGGAGCTGGACTTACAAGTACACAGCAGAAGTCAACAGAGCCCCTAATTACGTCAGTGCGAAAAGACCCTCTCCAAGGCATGTAATATTCATTTCTGTGAAGTTAAAATTACACAGTGTGTTAATACTGCTTGGAAAAGTGTAAAATATAGAAATGTAAACTTTTAATATTCAAGTAAATTATGCAAAATGTGGAATTCATGCCAGAATTTTCCCAGTTCCCAGCTGGGAAGTGAAGTGTGTGGTCTCCCTAAAATGTGACTTTGTTCCTAAGGAACCGAGACTTTTTGAGACTCTTGATTTATGAAAAGTTAGTTGAATTCAAGTTTAACATAACGAAATTACTTGAGTAAAACTATTGGAATACAAGTGACAGAATTATATTCCTTAGAAAAGAGAATCTCAGCCATGGGGAGAAAAGTGTAAATCTTTTGATCTCCTGATATTTTCACATCTGTCTTGAATATTAGCGCATATTTGCGTATGTGAAAGTGTTATAAATGCCTTCATCTTTCACTCCTCCAGCACCTTCTCGGTCAGGGCATGTTATTTGGTCTCCACTGGACGGACTGGAAACCCCGGGCCAGGAGCGCAGGGGCTGTGCTTTGCCCCGACTCGGGGCTCGGGCCTTATGGCCAGCACGGCGTGGCCTCCAGTTCAGGTGGAAACGCTCATCTGGAACAGTGGGCACAGTGCAGGGCAGCTCTCCTGTGGTGCCTTGCCCCACGGCCCGGCGTCCCCTGGGAGCCTGTTGGAAATGCAAGTCCTCTGGCCCTACAGACCCCCTGAACCAGAGACTTTCGGGTGGAGCCTGGCGAACTGTTCACAGACCTCCCAGCAGGAGTCTCAAGTCAGAACCACTGGCATCGGTTTTTCTTTTTTGCCAACCCATCAATTACAGTGCTGTGTCCAGTGCAATCTCACTGTCATCAGTCTGAGAAGGGTTCACAGTTCACGCCAAAAGGGCCAGCCCATCCTGCCCGTTGACCACGCCGCATTGTTGTTCTGTGTGCTGTCACTCGCTGGACCGAGCATAAGCCCTGGCGTGGGTGTCATCACTGGTCTCTGAGCCGTGGAGAGGTGGGGTGATTCCCCACAGCCACACTGCTGGCACTCAGACTCCAGAACCCGTGCTCTCAGGCGTGCTGTCCTCTCCCTGCACGTGTGCCCTGGGCACCTGTGCCTTCGGCAGACACTCTCGAGAGGGTACTGCAGGGCACAGCCAGGTGCATCGGGTTGCAGTTAGACATCCTGGGGAGAATCCCGGGTGGCCACCGATGAAAGACACTCTCAACTGCGGACATGAGACACCAGGCAAACCATTTCTGAAATCCACATGTAAGTTTGTGACCTGATAAGTAGGAATGTTTCCTAAAAACATCTGCTTTCCTAGAATAGTCTTCTGCTGCGGCTTACGTGGACCGTGAGATACTGGGGGGAAATGGCTGCAAAGTTAGTGCGTTACAAACGTTTATGAATAAGGTAGAAAAATATAACGAATCTAATGGGAATGTTTCCCTCCAGCCAGGATCTATCTTTATTTCAGTGTTGTCAGTGTTTCCATCCTGCAGCCCCATGTTCTGGACTGTTCCGGACTGTTGAAGCAGAAGAGCACAGCACAAACACCTCACAGGAAGAGTTTAGTTCACATCAAAATGTGGCCGCACGCAGGGTGGCGCCCGTCCAGCCTCCCCAGCTGCCCTCCTCCGCTTTGTCTGATCCATAGTCGCCAGGCGAGCCTTTAAAGCGTAAATAAGATCCCATCGTTCTCCACGTGAGCCTTCCACGAGAGTCCTCGTCACCCAGCACAGCCTCACGGGGGCCGCAGGGTCCTCTGAGAGGCGGCCCCGCTGCTCTCCCAGCCCCGCTCCCGCCACTCCTCAGTCGCCAGGGACCCTCGGCCGCTCCTCGGGGTCGTCAGGCTCCGGCCTCAGGGCCTCTGCAGCTGCTCTTCCCAGATGTTCAAGCGATTCGCCCCCTGACTCTATCCTGGTCTCTGCTCAGGTGTCACCTCCTCAGAGTCTTCCCTGACCACCTGTTACTGTCTGACCCAGACCCGTGTTTTGCTTTTCATTCGTAGTATGTCACCTGTCTCACATCATACACTCGTTAATTTTTAATTATCTGTCACTCCCCACAGGAGCTTCAGCTCCCAAGGGCCAAGGTGTCGTCTGAAGATCTGCTGATCCTGTCACCTGGGGCAGTGCCTGGCACTGCTGATCCTGTCACCTGGGGCAGTGCCTGGCACTGCTGATCCTGTCACCTGGGGCAGTGCCTGGCACTGCTGATCCTGTCACCTGGGGCAGTGCCTGGCACTGCTGATCCTGTCACCTGGGGCAGTGCCTGGCACTGCTGTGGCCGGTTATTGTCAATTATCGTTAGTTTTCTTTAACATCTTTCTTTCTGTGCTTTAATGTGCAGTATGCTGCAGAACAATCACCTGAGACAGGTGCCTGCAGAAGCTCTCCAGAATTTACGAAGCCTTCAGTCCCTGTAAGTAGGTTGAAGTTGAGAACGCGCTCAGGGCCGGCTGGGAGGGGCACTGAAATGTCCAGCTGGCTGTGTGGTGAACTCCCCAGTTGGAGGCGGACCTGGAGAGACTGACGAGAGCTTCCACTGCAGCGGCAGGTCTTCACGTCCGTACTGCACGGCACGTGTAGGGGGGACGGTGATGGAGTTCGGGGGTTCGGGGCCGAGACTTAACCATGGCGTCTGCCATTAAAATGCCCCTGCTGTGTGCTGGTGTCTCAGGATGAACATCGGCCTCCGGGAGCTGGTCCTGTAATATTTTAGTTCCTGAATTCAAATCAGGAATAATACTTTCTCCTTTTAGGTAGAAAAATGGGCGTCACAGTCTAGACATCTTCCATTTACTCTGTTTTTGATTATCTGAGCTGCCTTGTGATGAACTTTGTGAGTCAAACAAAGACTTAATTTTTCAGGTTCTGTATGTACGTTGGGGTCCTCAGGTCAGTAGGCTGAGGCCCACAGTGGATTCTAAAGCCTGCTGCGCAGGTGTGTGAACCAAGGGCCTCCCCATTGCCACACATGGCCACACAGATGCACACACGGCCACACAGACAACCGCACAGATGCTCACACAGCCACACAGACATACAGAGTGGTCTGAATCCAAAACCTTTCCACCAGGAGTTTCCACCCTCCACTGATTTGTAACCTCCGAATAAATAAAAATTAGTTGTTCCTCTCAAAAAGCATCTTCACCCCCCTGGCCATTTGGAGCTGGGCTGTGAGCAGCTTGGTCGTCTGGCCTGACTGCGCCTCCAGCCCTGGCCAGTGCCTCTTCCTCTCATCAGCGTGCGAGTGTTACTGTGTGCAGCATTTCCAGTGCACACATGTGTGAGCTGTGCTCTCGTCTCACTCATACTTGAGCTCCTCATCTGCCAAACAAAACGTTGGTCTCCAGTCTAGAGTGCTGAGGGAGGTCAATGCATGCAAAAGGTATTGCAGACTCTGGTTGAAAACCACCCAGAACCCGTTGGTCAAGGACCTCAGTCATCTGCTGCCGCCTGTCCCCGAGGTGACACGAGGGCAGGAGCACGTGAGATTTGGAGACGGGACTTCTTCCTTTGATCTTTTTCTTCTTTTTATGAAGGCAGATCTGTGCTTGAGGCCATTTCAAGCTTTGTACTCCAGTCAAACAAAGTGATTTCCTAGTTTTCACCGGGGGTGGCGGGCGAGTCTAGGCATTGTCGGGAGCCCCTGCTGCCGTAGGAGAAGCAGGATCCCTCCGGTGGGGGGTCTGCGTCAGGGCACAGGGTCTGCTGACTAAACTGAAAGCAAGACCATAGCAGGGGAGGAACTTCAGGCAGCTGTGAGGCGGCAGAAGATGGGAGGATAAGGGTTTGAAGCCAAAAGCCACTATCGGCTGAAACAGGATCACAGCAGACCCGCGGCAGTGAGCTCTTTGAGAGAAGCCGGGATCTTTGTTCACTGCACCCGCGGTGCCTCTGAGGAGGGTCCTCAGATCCAGCTTCTCACCATCTGGATGTTGCTGCTTGTGCTCCTGGTGTCTCTCGCGTTTGGTGTCTGGTTCGCAGACAGCTGTGTTTGAAACCGGTGAGAATGTGCTGCCTGTGAAAGCCGGGGGTCACCTGCTGGTGGACCCTTCTCACGGCCCAACTGAGGCATCCCACAGACAGGCTGCCCCACAGGCTGCTACAGGGCGTTCGCAGGTCCCTCAGACCCAGGGCGTGAGTGTCGGCACTGGGCACTTGCCACTTTTCTCACTTACATTTTTTTGTGTGCTGCTTTGAGACAAGAATTAAGATGTGAAGAAAGCATCATGAACATAGACGTCACGACCAGCACAGACACTGTTGTACCAAGGAAAGTGCCTCCTGCCCAGATTGGAGGCTGGGCCACAGCGGCCCCTTTCAGGGTTTATTAATGTTGTCCCAGATTCGAAGTGTTGAATAGTGCTCCGCCTGCGTCCTTTAAGCAGTTCCAAACCAAAAACGCTAGTTTCAGGTTTGACGGTCATGACAGACGTGCATTCCTTGTCCATCCTTCGTTCATTCCCACGCCACCCTCAACCTAATGCCACTTCCGTGTAAGGACGAGGAGTGATGAGCGGAGCCTGCGGGGCCTCCATTCAGTTCCCCGGTTCTTCTTAGACAGGGCAGCCCAAGACCTCCCTGCAGCCCTTTTTCTAACAGTTCCTCTTCTCTCTGTCTCTTGAATTCACTCTGTTTTTTCCACATGATTATTTTCCTTGTGTCTACATTTGCTCTCTGAGAAGCACCTGCACCCCACGGGGCTGTGAGGGCATCACCCCCACATGCCTGGCCTCGTAACTTCAAAGGGGGTTCCTCAGCCTCGCTGCACAAAGAAGCACTGAGAACCCCAAGGCTGGGCTGCACCAGGCCAGTTAAGATCAGATCTCTGAAGGCAGGACCCGACCACTGCTGTTTTTTAACTGGTTTAATTGCACATTAAGTGCTTCTTAAAGTGAAGATTGGGGAACTCGTGTCCTGCAGCGTTCCTCCAGACGGTCTGCAAGTATTCTCCCGAACTCTTTTCAAACCTGAAATGATAGCACAGTCCGTACTTTGCACCCCAGTATGAACTAATAATGTACCTAGACTATGGTGTAGTCAGGGATTGCCTTGTTTGAGTTTAGCTAAAACAGTTCATATCTGCCTAATAATTCTACTGGCAATCTGGGGCACATACAGCTAGGAGGCAATATGCTGCATAACCCTGCTGTTCAACTGTGGTCCATGGACCACAGCATCCGCACCTCCTGCGAGATGCAAACCTTGGGCCTCACCTCTGTCTTACCTGGTCAGATGCTTCATTTCAACAAAACCCTCAGGTGATTTGTATGCACAATGCATTTGAGAAATTAAAATTTTTAGTGTTCTGTGACACTAACAAAGTGGTCTACAACCCGAAAATGGTTGAGAACTCCTAAAGTAGATCGCTGGTGTACTTTGCTCCGCCATGTGACCTGGCTTCACTGAGTAAGGTTTAAGAAACTTGATATATTGAAATTGGTGACATTGCTATGAGGAAGAAACAAACGCACTCATGTTTCAAGGGATGTAATTTTCTGTTTATTCCATATAAACGAAAGATAGTTTGCCTTGTTCATAATGAAAACACACAGTACATTTGTGTTCTTTTAACTCTCTCCTGATGCTTATAAATTGCTTGGCTGAAGGATAAGAGGGCAAAGCCATGTCCAGAGCCCAGGAGCCCAGAGCCCGCCTCTGTGCAGTAGAACATTTGGCTTCCAACGACTGCCCAGACACCAATTGAATTTTTGTAATGTAATCAAAGATAACTTAATTTCCTTTCTGTTTTTTGGAAGGGAATAGGAAATGTAATCAGAATTCACAGTGAGTTGTATTTCACCAAGAAACTTCCGGCATTATGGTCATTTGATGACTAGGGTCAGATTACAGGGGTTTGATGGAAACTCAAAACTTAACCTTCCCATACCCTCACACCTTAATCTGAATAGTTAAGAAATCCATCTATGAAATACTCACCCCTCGTTTGTTGATAGTCATTAAGGATGCTCAGGCATCTCGCTGTTATTAGCGAAGTTCAAGATGATCAAAGACAATGACACATTCATGTTTGTCCAATCAACCAGAGCAGTGTTTAATCCGTGCTGGTTTTCATTCCACATCTGCACTAGCGAAGCTAATTGTGGAATATGCACAATCATAAAAATAATGGGTTGGTAAATAGAAAATGAAAGGGAATTAGACATATCTTCTGTGTTATCTCTAGTCTCAGTTAGCTAATGTTCATCTTCAAAGTACAAGACTTATTTTAAAACCCAAGAAGAATGTATAACTCCTGCCTGAAACGTGATCTGCCCGTGCATCTTATTGTGATATCAGCTTCAGGGCCACAGACCCCACCCCAGATCCTGTGAAATGTCAGCAACTTCACCCAGACTCTTCCTAGTTTGGTTTTGCTGATAACAGTCCAAAAAGAGAGCAAGCTAGAGAAACAGGTGAGGAGGAGGGGGTGGGGCTCACAGGGCTGAGCAGGAAGAAGCAAGCCTAGACCCAGCAGCCTGTTGGGTTTCAGGTCCAGGATGTAGAATGGGAAGGAAGGAAGAGAAGACAAGGAGCTGTGAGCAGACAAGAGGAAAGCAGAGTGAGGTAGCCGAGAGGATAAGATTAAAGGATCAAAGGAGTTTAAAAAAAAAATGCTTTTAGTATTAATGACATTATTCCTTCCACTAAAGTAGTCTCCAAAAAGAGAAATTACAAGCCTACACAATAAAAATATACTGTGGTTTTGGTTTGTTTTGCTTTTTCACAAGAGCACCAGCATATTAGGTATGTGTTGGGATGAAGATGGACTCAGAAGTTCTGGAGGCCGAGCATTGGTCTGTTGCATTGTTAGAGTTCATTTCATGGAACCTTGGCAGACCAGCATCCAGTGGGTTGTTATGAGGAAGAGAAGTTTGCCTTGTCCACCTCCTCATTTAAACATTAGGAGAAAATTATTTTCAGAGACAAAGCCCTTTCTGCACAATGTTTACAAGAAAAGGGAGCTCAAATTGGAGCATGGTCCTCAGAATTGTATATGAAAAAAGTGAATACTTTATGCAAGGCTCCATGCATGGAAGATCAAGTTCTCTGCCAGTGCTATACAAATCACATACGTGACAGTCAAATCAGAATGACAGACGTCTAAACAGGAACCTGGAGGTTGTCAAATGGGAAGTAAAATGAACTTTTTTTAGCCTTGTGATGTGAAATGGAAGTTAACTTTGGAAAGTAGGTTGTATTCCTTGGAGAAGCTAAAGGGGTGACAGCTACTAGAAGACACGCTGTGAATGGGGCAGAACGTTTCCCCTTCTTAGGACAGATGGGGTCTGTGATGAACTGTGAGAAGGCACATAAAGAGGAGAGTGTCGGGGCCTGCCCCATGGCTGAGCGGTTAAGTTCGCGCACTCTGCTTCGGCGGCCCAGGGTTTCACCAATTCGGATCCTGGGTGTGGACATGGCACCGCTCATCAGGCCATGCTGAGGTGGCGTTCCACGTGCCACAACTAGAAGGACCCACAACTAAAAACACACAATTATGTACCTGGGGGCTTTGGGGAGAAAAAGGAAAAATAAAATCTTAAAAACAAACAGCGTGAGGACGTTGCAAGGACTGATTGACACTCGTGGGTATGAAAGCAGCAGCCACGGATATTTAAATGCACTTGCACCTCCATCGTCCCACTTCTCCTGGCAGTGACCCTCCAAGGTGGCAGCTGAGGTGACCCCTCCCTCGCGATGAAGCAGCAAAAAGCTCAGAGGTTATCTGACCTTCTCAAGGTTGTATCGCTTGTAATGGAATAAAGCTAAAGGTGAGTCTGGGATAAGAACTCTGGTTTTTCTGGCTCCAAAATCTGCACATTTTACCACCAGGAGCTAGGAAAGGGACTTGACTGGGACAGAAAAATGAGAGAAAAGTTTGGCCAGCTAAGGTAGATGGAGAGCTTGGAATATCAGGATGGGAAGTTTGGGTTTGAAGGGAATGGTAATGTGGAAGCAGGATGAATTCCTAACAAAGAGCACGACTTTAGAGAGATTATCCAGCAGCAGCAGACAGGATTAATTGAAGAGATAAGAGATCAAAAGCAAAAGGATCAGCTCAGAGCTGTGGCAGCAAGGCAGGTGTGAAAGGATAAGAGACTTAAGCAGACGGGAAATGGATAGTCTGGGAGATGGAGATAAATGGAGAGAATCTGGTCAATGACTGGCTGAAAGGCCATGCAGATTCGGAGATGACGCCCAGATTCCAAACCCTGGTGGGACCTGGGAGACTCACGGTGCCTCTGACAAAAAGACGGTCTTTGTTTTGGAGAAAAATGAACCTTAAGAAGTTGATGCTCATGTTGCTTTGGCTGTAGATCACCTCCCTGTTAGAAAGGTGACAGCAGTGACCACCTCTGAGAAACCAAGCAACTTGACGTAAATTGACCTAACATTTCTCGCTGGAGTCTTGTGCTCCCCCTGATGCCAGAGAGACAGAGATTCAGTTCCGTTCGGCACTTAATTTGGCTGCTAGTCAAGCCAGCTGACTAGTTTCTAAATTACCGCATTCACTGAACCTGCAGACATTCTCTCTCACCAAGCTGGAAAAATGGAAAATGTTTTCCTTTTTCAGGGGTAAGTCTAAAGCAATCATTTTTCTTCCCTGTTAACATTAAGTTTACCAATAGATAAGGTGGAGAATAGACAAAAGCACAAATTCCCATATAAGCAATCATTGTGTTTATGTGAATTCGTATGCTTAATATCTTCCTAGGATATGGATGGGAAATCTCGTTAAAAGGTGGAATCTCACATTGTGGTCGCTCCATAAATATTAAAAAGCCATACTAACAACAAAAGTGACTCATATTATTATGAAGAACTCATATGTCAATATGCATTCAACCTGTAAGAGTTCATATGGATAAAATTCTATCCCGACAATATTATTATAATGATCTCCTAGCAAATTCAACTCCAGTGATCCACTGACTCCAGTGCAATGGCGTTTCCAAGCGGTAAGATTTCACCACGACAGGGACTTTAGGCACCTCGTCGAACTGTATCATATACAAGCTTGGGACTACATCACTTTCATTTCATAGCAAAAGTAAGATAATAATTGAAAATGCTTTCATTTCTTAAAATTTTATAAATGAACAAAATCACTGAGGTCCTTTGCCTATTCACGTATGGTTCAAGATGGTTTCAGAAAGTGTGCAAATGTATGTACAAGACAGTTGGTCATTTCCTTAAAAATTATGAAGAAAAATGCTCATCCAAGTTAAGAGCAATGTCTGTCATGAAGAGGCTTCGTGCCTGCACAGGGACGGCATCCTCGTGGGCTGGAGGAGCCTCTGCTCACCTGTGGCTCTCCTCCTCGGGCCATGCATTTATCAGCTGGCCTTACTACAGTCTCCTCAGATGGGGACTAGGCAGGATCTGTGGCTGACCTTTGGACTAACGCCCTCTTCCTTGTAGCTAATGGCTCATTGAAGACATTCTCAAACTGAGACGTGAGATCGTGTGATGTGTTGGCAAAGCATCATATACAAGATGCATAGAAGCAGAGGGCCATTTTCTGCAACAACAATAGCAAGAATGATCTCAAAGATTCTCCAATCCCTTCAATAATGCCATTTATAAATCAAAAGTTCCTTTCAGGAGTGTGGAGCAGATTGGCAAATGTTTCTTTTAAAAAATAAAATTCATGCAATTAATCTTTTATAGATGAAAACATTATAGAAAAAACCTTAGACAGAAGGTAAGCAAATGAGCTCTTTTTTTGCCCAACATAAAAGATTGATTTGGGGCTGTCACCCTTCGGCTGCTGCTCACCACACAGGGTCCTTGGCATTACAGAACTGCCCTCCCGTGAGCAGGTAGTTCTGCTTTATTCTCAGTTTGCACAACACTGGGCAGCCTTCATTCCCGCTGGTCTGTGGTCTCCATCCTCCCAGTTGCCCAGGATGGAACGTTAGGTCCCCACAGCGTCCCTGCCACCCCCTCTGGCCACATCTGGCCAGTCACTACGTTCTGTCGGCCTCACTTATGCAACGTCCCTGAGGTCAGGCCTTCCTCTCCACTTCCATACTTCTTCAGGCACTCATTTCTTCTTGCCCTGCCAACTACAGCTGCCGTGGTCACTCACTTCCCATGAGTCCCTCTCGCACGCTGCTATCAGAGTGCCCTTTCGATAACATGTCTGCTATTAGGGGGTCCAGCCAGGAGGCTGGTGCTGTCGTGTTTAAGATCCAGCCCAGGTCCGTGTCCTGGTCAGGGAACCACACCACCAGTCTGTTGGTTGTCATCCTCTGGCAACTGCATGTGGCTGTAATACTGAGAGCCGTGCTGCCAGGATTTCAAACACCAGCAGGGTCACCCATGGAGGATGAGTGTCAGTGGAGCTTCCAGACTAGACAGACTAGGAAGAAGAACCTGGCCACCCACTTCCAAAAAAACTGGCTGTGAAAACCCTGTGAATATCAGCAGAGCATCGTCTGATGCAGCGCTGGAAGGGGAGACGATGGCGCCGACAGACCGGGCAGGGTTGCCTTTGCTGTCCACAGGGTCACCAGGAGTCAGGATCCACTCCACAGCACTAACAACAAAAAGTCAGGAGGCAGTAGGACAACCCTGCCCCAGAGAAACACTTTTATGCAGATCTTGAAGATTGCTTGGGAGAGGGTGGACATTTCCCATAGTGAGGTAACCCAGAAACCTCCTGGGGGCCCCGTTCTCCAGTCTCCAAATGCTCACCTTGGATGCTCAGAGTCAGCGCAGCCTGTCAGTGAACTAGATGGCCTGACCGGGTCCTGGGAGTGAGGAGAGACGGTCCCCTTGCCAAGCAGGCCGTGCAGCGGGGTCCCTCTGGCAGTTGTGGAATCCTCCAGCCTCACGTCCTCCTTCCAGAGAAGGAGTTGCGTCAACACACACCCAAAAGTCATGACAAACCACTTCTCGTCGGGTGTCGTCCTCCAGCTGACATTGCAGAGACTCACTCAGTGCACATTACGTTCCTGCGCCAGACGACACCGTACTTCCCCTCAGCCTGCTGGCCTTGTGGACCTTTGCTGGCCCCGCATGGAAGATGTGTGACGGAAGCCATCCTGCAAAAGTAACAGAAACACGAAGCGTAGCCACTGAACATGCGCGCTAAGGATGGACATTCAGGAGAAGGTCAGTGGCCCTGCCAGCCCAAGTGACAGAAAAAGACCATCTCCTCTTGAGAGATCCAAAACTACAAAGGTGAAGCATCCTCAGAAAAAACAAAAGAAACTTTCAGGGCAGGGCATGGGAGCGGGGCGAATGATACCACCCCCTGAATATGAAGATTTTCCTCAGACAATGAAGCCTGTCGTTTGTAGAATGCTTTACTGCTTACAGCACACTCCCCACATTCGCCTTCTCTTTTAACGCCCACAGCATCCTGTGACCTGTTGAGATTCTGCTCCACACACAGGAAAATTGACCCTCCCAGAAAGTAATCAATCTGCCCCCAAATCTCAGAATTAGTAACTGACTGGGTCTCGACTTAACTTGCGTCTGAATTCTCCTGATTCACCATATGCCCACTATGTAGGTGATTGTACGTGACACGAGAAGTGGGGTGAAAGTTTATTTTCTCTTTCATTTTGCTCTAAGTTATTAGTAACATTAGGAAGACGAAATGGGTGCCATTTCCCATATAGTGACTACTTTTCAGAATGTATTTCGAGATTGTGATTAAGAGGTTTTATTTGTCTGAAGGCAGGTGGGGCTGCTGCCGTTGTTCGTGTTTTGTTTTGGGGCATCTGACTGCATGCAGGTTTGTGCTGCGCTGTCACATTCTCGGTGGACACTTACATGCCAAGATTGTTGCTAGGAACTTCCTCTGGAATGTGGTGTCGATGACACGTCATCGCTTCTGCGCCTGAAGAATGAAGATGTCATACTCAGTAAGGCACCAGGAACAAAACTGTTTGCCCTTTGTGATGTTGAGATTCACACACATAGCGATGACACTGAAGACTGACAGATAGGGGCAACTTCTATTAAGTGCAGTTGCAGACACCTCGGTTATTTCCACGAGGGATGAAAGAAGTCGTCTGCATTTCTCAGGACTGAAATTCACTAACAACCCAGGACTCATTTTACCAACTTTTGACTAAGGCAAAATTGGAGTTTACTTCTTTTTCTCTGAATGGTTTCGATGGTCAAAAGACAAGACAAACTGTTAACCAGCTTCAAGTAATAATAATTTAAAATCATGAAGGTGCTTTATAGTTTACGAAGCCCCATTGTATTATTTCCTTTAATCACAGAGCGACCCTATAAGACAGGTGTTACCCTCGTGAAAGCAGAGGTCACACAGCACCAGTGCTGACTTGAACCCGAGATTTCTCGTCCCCGTCTCTGCACTAATTCACACATTCTGAGCTCCTGCACACACCCTTTGTGACTTGCATGAGATACAAGTGATAACAAGAAACACTTAAAAAGGGCAGCTGTGTAGTGTAGATATTTTTGCTGTTCCTTGTATTATGGAACCATATTTTTATGTGTTTTTGTGTACTGTGTAGTGATGTTTTTCTTACACTCCACTGTGTAAATATTGCATTTTCCGAGCATGAATAGAAAGTGTCCAGCTGTCCAAAAAGACCAGGTTGACATGATATGACTCTGTTTACTCACTGAATAGGCGCAATTCGTGCTCTGCCAGCTGCTTTGTCCACAGTCTTAACCTTATTCTGAGAACCACCTGTATGAGTGCTGGGGGATTAATTCCAAACTCCGGTTTAGCCTTGGGACCTTCTGTCAAGATTAGGTCAGATCCCGCCTCAGCGTGAACAATACACCATGCTAAAATTAGGTTTGGCCCATTGAGGCCAGGTGGACGTGGACTTCGAAACTGCATTTAGAAGGAGTCTCATTTATTGGGAGCTTCTTATCTGAAGAAACTGCCGAGGAAGTGAAACATTTTAGTGCTGCACACAGGATACCCACATGTGGGGTCTGCGAGTATTAGCATTTGGAGCGTTAGGACTGTGAAAAGTTACTCGTCTTACTCATTTCATCTCAGACAGCAAATTGCTCTAAGATTACAGTACAACTTTTTTTCTGGGGGGAAAAGCAGTGATTCATAAAAGACTTGTATCCAGAGATGAATAAACAATGAAAACCGAGACTAGAGTCGCTTCAAGACTCAGCAGAAACTTTCGTCGCTGAAACATGGAGGCGGAGCCTGCGACTCGTGCGGACGCGCCCCCTCTGCGTGCACGTGGCAGTCGCCCGGCCGTGCGCCTGGCCGTTCTCAGGAGCCCTGGGCCCCTTGTGGTCTCCATGCGTCATCAGACAGCACCAGCTGAGATGCGGAGGTTGCGTCAGGTCTCCATTCTTCAGTCGGTGCATCGTCAAGGAGAGCGCACAGGTGCGCTTTACCTCTCGTCAGACAAGCCGTCGCCCCTCCTCCCCAAGGAGACGCGCCTTACTGGAGCGTTGCTGCTGGAGCAGAGGAGACGAGCGGGCTGGATTTCCTACACACTTCCAGCTCCACTTGCTGGCAGAACCTTGAGACGTTTGGAAGCTGTGTTTCTGCGGCTCACGGAGATGGTTGTTCTGGAAGTTTAATTGTGAGTGGACTGTGACGCGGAACTCCTGATACTGGTCATCTCAGTTGTTACCGAAACTTGGCCCGGGGCCTGGAGGGCATCACTGTGCTATCCGGTCAGTAGAAGCAGGAACCGAGGGACGGACGAGGGAGTGACATCTGTGACCAGACGTGAGGGAGCCGCTCTCCACAGAGATTAGCTCTCCGTTGCTGAATTGTTTCAGTTTGGTTTGCAGAGGATTATTTCATGATCCTGGTGTGTTTCCTGCATCTGTTGAGTCTTAAATGCTTCCTAAAACATTTTTCAAAATCCGCTCGTGATTTCCTAACCCTCCTAATACATGGAGAGCTTAAAATGCACTCTTTTTTCTTTCTTTAAATCCTGGCTTTGAAAATGCAGACAAGTGTGTGAGCCTTCAGAACAGATTGGAAGAATGCGTGAGGGCGGTGGTGGTCCTGCCGTTCATGCGCCTCGTAGAAAAGTTCAGTCTGCTGCTCTCAGTTGGTCATTCCGGCCTCTGTGGGTGTGCGGTTGGTGTGAAGTAGAAGCGTGGCACCCCTTGTGCTGGCTCTGAGGCTGCAGCGGCTCGTTGACCAGATCTGTGTTTAGATGTATTTCCCCATTTACAAAATGGTGTGAGGAAAACGGAAGCCAAAGCTGGGAAAGCTGTCAATTTTATTATTTGTTTAAAATGTCAGGAAAAACACCTGCCCAATGCAAATGGTTAGGATGACAAGAAAGCAGGAGTCTCCAGGCCTCTCAGCACAGCACATAGAAAGGGAGGGGCCGCCCCCTCCCTGAGGCCATCTTCCCGCTTTGAAAAGTACTCAGTCCCATTCAAACACTGAAATAACCTCCTCCCGGGGCTTAAGGAGCAAACCGGGGGATCCGCACGTGCGGCGTGTTCAGAGTTCAGAGCAGTCGGGGAAGCAAGGCGCGTGTGGCTTGGGATGCAGGGGTGTGGGGAGAGGGTGTCTTTCTCCGGGTCGGGTCGGAAGGGAGGCCGGCAGATCCCGCGCTGAGGCCCGGCCTGGGGCGGCACCTGCGCGTCCGGGAGGGAGCCCCACGCGGACCGGCCGCACCCCAGCAGACAGGCCAGGGAGGAGGCCGCCCCCTCCTGCTTCCCGGGGTCGCGCGGGCCCCCGTGGGGCCGCCTCGCCCACTGTCGCCTCCTCCGCAGGCGGCTGGACGCCAACCGCATCGGCCGCGTGCCCCCCGGCTGCTTCGGCGGCCTGCGCGCCCTGCGGCACCTGTGGCTGGACGACAACGCGCTGACCGAGGTGCCCGTCCGCGCCTTCCGGAGCCTCCCGGCGCTGCAGGCCGTGACCCTGGCCCTGAACAGCATCCGCCACGTCCCGGACGGCGCCTTCGCGGAGCTCTCCAGCCTGGTGGTTCTGTAAGTCCTCGGCTTTGCTCTTAGCTTCTGAACTCGCTGCAGGCTTGGCCTTAAAGTTGCGGCCCTTCAGACCTTGATAGGGACCTTTTAAGGGAAGAAAACCCCCAAATCCCTCCCCAAAATGACTCATAAATGTTCCAGTTGTGTACAAGAAGGAACATTTTTGGAGCCCCGCGGAGTCCGGGTGGCCTACGGCTCCGCCTCGGGGAGCGTGCGCAGTCAGCCAGTGGCCGGGGCGGCGGAACTCCGGTTCCCGATAATACCTTATAGCTGAAATATGCCCTTGTCATCGGAACAGGAGCTCTGGGACCCCTGGGACCGCCGCCACGGAAGGGGCGCGAGCACGACCCTTTGGCCGCGAGCTGTGCGTTTGTGTGGCTTTTCCCCAGAGGTCTAGATTCCACTATTTTACGTAAACCAAAATGATTCTCAAGCGATAGTTTGGAAGGTCATCAGTCTTCTTTAAGAGTCAGGGACGTGCCCCGCGTGTACAGTGCAGGTGGGAGCACAGCTGCCGCCTGAGGGCCATGCGCCGCGCGGTCGCTGTCCTGGCCTCGAGGTCTCTGGCACGTGGTCTGCTCTCCTTTGAGGGCTGTCCGGCGTCTTCCCTCTTATTAGGTCCCCTCAATCCCCTTCCCCCAGTGTTACATGTAGAAGATCCTCAGTAAACATCACGTAGGTCTCCCGTGAAACCAGTGTGTATTTGTTAGAATAAAAACCTTAGTCTGAAAGGATCAGAAATCTGGGGTGATATTAACAAATTTCTGTACTGAATCTCACAAAGATGATGCTACTGGCCCACCAGGAGCTGGGAAGTGCTTTAACTTTTTCCTCCACGAGAAGGGATGAGTTTGCAGAGATCCAGCTTTTTCACCCTGTCCTCCATAAGCCCATTTTCCAGAATTCTCTTTGGGACTTGGTCTGGTTTTCAGTCATGAGCACAGCTGTTCTCAGGGCCCTGACCTCACTGACGGACCAGGGAGCCAAGGGGATAATTATGCACATTAATGCTGTGTCGAGGTCGCTGATCTCCTTGGACAGCCATCTGACCACGTTCCCTGTGGCTCAGTTGCCTTGTCCTGTTAACCTGGGAAGGCAACCGGGATAAGCTGTCAGCTTTGGTGGGAAGTGTGCCTAGCGCAGCTGGGGCCCTCCGAGCGTCCCTTTGTCAGTGGGGGTCGGGCTCTCTCCTGCACATCCTGCCTCTGAGGTGCGCTCAGCCAGCAGTGCTGCTCTGTCACTGCGCACTCCCCAATATCGCACACCCAGCAGGTGAAACTGGGGCTGCTGCTCAGTTCTGTGGAACAGAGTCGTCTGTGCATGTTAGCCTTCAAAAAACTGTAAACAACCATTTCTTGTATATAACTAACACCTTCCTTAGTGCAGGTTTCCTTCCATTTAAGCCATCAAAACCTGTGCCTAAGCTCCTTCCCGTCTTTCCGTTCCTTTCAGGCATCTCCATAACAATAGAATCCACTCCCTGGGAAAGAAGTGCTTTGAAGGGCTCCACAGCCTGGAGACGCTGTGAGTGACCTTTCATTTGTTCCCCTTTTATCAGTGTTTTTGTGAGTGTTCTGAGGAATCAACGTGGCCTCAGAGTCAAACTTGCTGTCTGGTTTGGTTAATTGCCTGAGCTTAGGCAGATGCTCACGGGGCTTTATCTCACACACACACACACACACACATGCATGCACACACATGCAGCTGAACACAAGCCTGAGGTTTGCTCTGATATAACAGAGTGATCGGTTGGTTGGAACTGTGATGAGCTAACCAAGATGCTCTGCTGAGTGGCGACTGTGTGCTGAGGGCGTGACTCCGCAGAGGTCAGTTCTGGCTCGTCCTCAGGTGCTGCTTGTGCCTCTGCTCCTCCATCTGGATGAGGGGACGCAGACCAAGCGGTGCTGGACTCTCCAGTCTGAGAGGAACAGGTGTCTCCTTAGCAGACAGTGAGGGTTCATGCCATTTGTTGAGGGCATCTGTGACCATATATTGCGCTGGTGTTTGGCACACGTTGTTTCAGATCACCCTGTGACCATCCTGTGAGAGCAGCCGCTGCCATCCAGCTTAGGCTCTGGTGGGGCTACTTCACCAACAGGACCTGCCTGCTCAGTAGCGTAGCTGAGATTCGCTTCTTTCTCTAGTTTGACTCTGAAATCCGTGTTCACCTCTGTACACCACTTCCAAACAATAGGTCTGAGTTCACTTCTGAGCTGGTACCTGTGATAAAATAGAGTCCTGCCTGACCGCCTGGAGCCTGTGCCAGAGCCGCCGTGAGGACAGTTCTTGCGGGTTTTTAATACTCAAGTGTGATAAACCCACAGGGCCACTGGATCTGCAGTGCAGCCTCTGCCCCCGACAGCAGAAGCCGATGACCAGGGCTCCCTGTTCCGTGGGAGCCCACTGTTCCTTCGCATAGAGCTCAGCAGTTTGTACGCAGCCAGTTTAGCTTCTGACCAGGTCTAGGTCACTGATTTGCTGAGGGACCATGTGTTCTTGACGGTCTTCTCCAGGCCGATGACACTGACAGCTCTCCTTCCAGAGTTCTTTCAGTCACTGTGTTCCTCTTAGAGGGGAGCACTCATCGTCATAAGGGGATGCCAAAGACAAACCCGTCCAGACAGGACTTTGATGCCACTCCACTGGCGCACACAGGCAGTCCCCATCAGCTGCTGGGAAGAGTTAGAACTCCCTTCCTGCACGGGGCTGGGTGGGAGTCTTAGCATGGAAAACACCTTGCAGTCACTTTCAGCCCAAGAGGAGCAGAAATAAGGTGGGCTTTAATGGGCGTTTCCGTAAGTAGTCTTTCTTTTTTCCCCAAGTCTGAGGTGAGGACCCAGGATTGCATGTAAATACCATGGAGTTAAACATTTCAGCCTAATTCCTGGAGTCCTTGTCTCCTCTCCACTCTGCCCGGGGCTGCAGAGGGCCAGTAAATTGCTTACTCCCAACCTCTTCCTTTCCCTAGAAACCCAAGTAATTTGTGAGGGCCCCATCCCTGTTTAATCACAACAGAGGTCTGGGGAGATGTACAAATAGGAAGACAATTTATGTCCACAAGAGACAGGAGTTTCCTGCCTGCAGCACAGCTTAAGGATGGTTTGTGCCCCACAAGTGGGAATCCTGGTAAGGACTGACTCAGTCAGACTCTATCTCGCTTAAACTTAGACAGTAGTTACTCTCCACAGAGGGAGAGCTGACCACACCTGATGGCCTGACCGAAGCCTTTCCTGTGTCATCTGGGAAATCTGCCCAGAGAAGGGAGGCAAGTGCTTTTTCATACGAAGATATAGATATAAGGCAGAGTGAGTCTGTAAAGCACTTGTGAGCAATGGAATTGAAAAGCCATTTGTGTCCTAACAGTGGAGAAATTAGTGATTTGACATTGTTTGGCCATTCTATCTCCGCACATGAAGGATAGTTTAGAGCCCTGCCTCACAGACCAGGGAAAACCTCAGACTTCTGATCTGAACCATTAATTGTGACCCTGAGGAAATTCTGGATCTGACGTCCTTCCTGAGAGTGCCATGTACCATGGAGACCTCCCCAGAAGCTGGTGGTCGTCCCGGACCTCAGGCTGGGAGAGAAAGGGCACCCTGCAGGAGTCAGGGACAGCGCTGGCCTCTCAGGCGAGACTCAGAAAAGCAGGGAAAAGTCAGAGCTTGCAGGAGGGAGCAAGAAGGGCATGCGATTCAGGAGCCCTGAGGATGCACATCCAGGCTGGCAGCTCAGTGAGCCAGGTTCATGTGAAGAGTGACGTCAGCGAGCCACCCAGCCCAGCCCAGCGCCCTCCTCCTGGGGCGTTAGCCGTGTGTGCCCTCCCTGTTTCTAAACACCCCAGTGACATTGAGCCTTGACCCTGAAATGTCTGTTGATCAGTCAAATGGTCATTTTGATGCAGATGTTTGTGGAATGATGATGGTCAGCAAGCCAAGAAAATCCCTTTTCTTAAAGAGGAGGAACGAGTATTTTCATCAGTGATGCTGGTCCTTTGGAATAGCATGTTAACTTTCCTTTAAATGTTGTACATAGGAATTTGTAAATGAAAAACTGAAAATACTGTTTACTTATTTTCAGAGATTTAAATTATAATAATCTTGATGAATTCCCCACTGCAATCAGAACACTCTCCAACCTTAAAGAACTGTAAGTATTTAGAGCAAATTTAGTGGGAGAACATTGTTCTTTGTGAACTGATTTTAAAATGTTTGATTATTGTGCTTAATATGACTTACTAGGAAATTTTAAAAGTTCATAGAAATAATAGTTAAGTACACTTGAAATATGTTTTAATTGATTCGATCACCAGCAAGCATCAGATACTGTTTTTTTAATTTATAATGGATTTCTCTAATATATGAATATTAGAACAAATATACATGTTTCTCTGAGCCATACTCTTTTCCTGAGACGTATTCCCCCCACATTTATATACTTTATAGATTTGTAAGAACTGTAATAGAATTCAGTTATTTCCAGGCTGCCCGAGTCCGAGACAGGATGAAGGACGTGTGTGTGTGAGGTGCTTCCATGTACGTTGTTTCCTGTTCTTTAAATGCTTAATGAATCTTGGTTAATAAAAAAGTCCACAGTTTTGCCAAAGTAAAGCTCACTCTCAGCTATTAGGTTGCCTATTTTGTCTTTCATATACTGTAATCTAATTAGCTTTCTTTGTACCTGTGTAACGGGTCTCCTCACGTTTGGAAAGGAAAACAAGCATAGAGCCTGTTCTGCAGGTAGAGAGAAATGAGACACGCAACTGAAGGGGCCGCCTGCAGGGCTCGTCTGTAAAGAAAGACCCTCGAGGGTCTGCCTCCGGAACCTCCATGTTGGCTCATCCGGAAGGTCATCACTGTCTGTGGTCAGGCAGCCCCAAGACTGCCAGTCACCTCGTCCAGCCTCAGGCCACACAGGACTCAGATCAGAGACGCGCCCCTCTGCCCTTCAGACAGCACTGGCTCCCACAGATGAGGCTCTGATGGTTATTACTACAGACTCCCTGGTCCAGGGCACCTTCCTTCGGCTCAGAAATCTTGTCCTCATGAAGGGATTACTCAAGTCTCGACTCCACGGCAGCTTACCTCGTTTTCTCTTCTCCCTGCGTCAAACAGGGTCAGGAGAAGCCATCTTGATCCTCTCTCCATGGCCCCCGTCTCATGATGTCAGGCGGTGGTGCTCTACTGTAAATTAACAGGTGGATTTCCTTTTTATAACGTCAGATTGTAAGTTTCCATAAAGCACGGTTATTTTCAGATTCTTTATTCCTACATCAAGATGACAGCTTGCGATTCTTTTGTCCTAGAGAGTAAGTGAGGACATGAGTGTCAAATGCACATAACTTTACTCCACATTATTCTCTAAACATTGTTTTCCTCTCTTTCTAGAGGGTTCCACAGCAACAACATCAGGCTGATCCCCGAGAAAGCGTTTGTAGGCAACCCTTCTCTCGTTACATTGTAAGTGGCTGAGTTCTTTCTGTCCCTCCTGTCCTGCACCATAGCGTGGGCTACACTTAAAGGCAGTCAGTGAATGACCTGTGTCGGCCCCGGGCTGTCTCAGTTCATATGGGAATCTGCATTGAGACGCGCGTCTGGAGGTGGCCTGCCGGTGTTAGCTGAGTGCGGTGGGTGAGAGGTTCCCCTCTGCATTGTGCCTGATCTGCTCAGCGCCTTGGCTCACTTCACAATGATCTCGTGAGATTCTTTCGTTTGTCTCTATTCTCTAAGGAATAAAACTGATTTTTAGAGCATCAGTGTCAGGTCACCTAGTCATTCAGAACTTGAACCCAAGTATACTAGAAATATAAATTATTACCCTAAATGTTCTCACCAAAAGAAAAAGGTAAATCTGTGCAGTGATGGATTTGTTAATTGACTAGATGGGGGACCCTTTCACGATGTGTACGGGTATCAAATTACCACAACATACACTTTAAATATCTTACAACTTATACATAAATTACACCTCAATAAAGCTGAAATAAAAATAAAGGAATAAAGGAATAACTATATGCAAACAGAGTCCTTTACAGCCTGGATGGGGGGGGTGTGGTGAGGGGGAGGGGAGAGGAATTCTGCTTTATGCTGTGTCTCTAAATCCTTCATCCTCAAGCCCAAGCATCGAGTCTCATTTACGCAAACTAGGGTGTAAGTCTAGAAGGTGCATATGTTGTGGAAGGTCTGTCTGAGAACTTAAGAGCCATGTGGCATGAAATAGTTGCAACTACAAAGTGTGATTGATCTGTTTCACACTCACATGAACGGTAAACTGATCACATGTAGATATACATACAGGATGATGAAAAGAGGCAAGTGTTAGGTGGGCTCTTAATGAAAAGACGACTGGGGGTTGGGGCATAGTGTTGGCTTAAGGTCGTGGGTGAGGGGTCATGGAGAGGGGAGTAAGGACAGCTGTTGAAGGTGACTCTGGGGCACTTCTTGACAGATATCCGTCCTGTGCCAACCTGATTGAGAGGCCTCTGGAATCGTGTAGCATTTGTCACAAATGAGCTGGAGTCCCAATTAGTACTGACAACTGAAAAGAATGCCATTCATCATTTCTGAAATGTTCTGGCAGTATGTTGGCAAACGAAGGGTTTTACAGTTTTTTTCCAATAAACATGAGTCCTCATTAGAGGGTACTTACATACTGAAAAGTTGGCAAGTGGCATTGCTTCTGCTCCTTGGTCCTTGAAGCCGAGGGACTGGTTTTCTTCGTCACTCATTTGACGTGCTAATACCCCTCGAGGAGGACTCACAGCCCCCAAGATTTATGAGCACTTCTATCCAGTGTTAGATGGTGTCCACTGTTCCTCTCCCTGAAATTCTCCTCTCCTTCTCCTGTCTGTTTCTGTCTCTTGTCACTGCCCCACCCTTGCCCCGACTCCTGGTTTCCGTGAATGCCTCCCTCATCCCACTTGCTGCCCAGACCTCCTGTCCACCTCTGCAGTCCCTATCCCATCCACTTCTTTGCGTCCCCTCTGCCGCCAGCCTCTCTGCTCTCCGTTACCTCTAGATTTTACAGTCAGCTCATCTCCCTGCCTCTTCCACCAGCCATGTCATCGCCCTGAAGCATCCCTCTTGTCTCTCGGTGTGAACACATGGAGGCTCGGGGCTGTCTATTTACGTTAAATGCAAACTCCGACATTCACAGCCTTCCACGTTCCAGGCCAACCCTCCTGACCAGTTCCCCAAGCTCCCCTCAATGACCCTATGCCATGACTCAGACCGACTAAGCCCTTCATAGAACGAAGCTCTTTATTTCCTCTGCTCCTATGATACCATCCCCTCACTACGCTTGTTGAAATTGTTTTCCAGGGTCCATTTCAAATGACATTTCATGAAGTTTTTCTTGAGCTCCTGAGAGAACTCTCCCCTGAGAGCCCTACGGCTCCCATTTGATCTGATGCTTGCGCCTTCTGTGCCCAAGCACGGGCATCCATGTCTGCCCAGTGTACATATGTACATACACAGATACAAACACAGTTACTACATAGCACAGCGCAGATAAGCGGTAATGTCATATTTGCTACGAGGAAAACTCTGCTTTTTAATCTAAGACCTAGATGCCAGCCTAGCTCTTTCTCTTACCAATTGTTTAATCAATAGGAAAAACAGAGGCAGAGCATAGGAGCACAGAAGGGACCAGGTCTGCAGAGTGACGGCTGTGCCCCCCACACAGATCCAGATGTTACACCTAGATTAGCTCTTTTCACGTGCACACAAACCCTACAACTCAGTATTATTACCTCAGTTTAACAAATTAGAAAATTGAAGCCCTGAGAGGTAATACACTTGCCAAAGTACCAGAGCCTCGGTTTCTTCCTCCAAAACTGAGGAAAATAGCATCTAAGTGTCCATGCTGTGGATCTTATGAAGTTGTTGGGTGGATGAATTGAGCTACAGATGTGAAAATGCTTTGTCAACTAGAAACTGGTACATTCTTATTTATTTGTTATATCCCAACTGATTCCAGGATCTTTAGGGCAGGGAGATTTTCTCATTCTTCTCCAAACCCCAGCCTGTATTGTAATGTCAGGCACGTGGTAGACACCCAGCTACAGCTCCCTTAATGAGTCAGTCTCACATCCCCGTGTACCTACCCTCATACTCTGAGCATAAGAGCCACCAATAAGTATTTGTTGAATTTCATTGAACTAGGAGGATATCTCAGCTCAGAACTATTTGGGGAGCCCCATTGACCAGGTGGTTCAAATACCATTACTTCCAAAACGTCTGTAAAACAAAATATTTCTAAGCTCTTACATCTCCTCTTTTAGAGCAATAATTTATTCAAAAAAAATTCTAATGTTCCCAAAAAACCATAATAGTTTATTTCCTCTTAGATAATTTGACAAGTTCTTTGTGTATGTTACAAGATTTGACCAGAGACTAGAAGGCTCACGTAGATACACAGAGACTAGAACCTTCATGTAGACAGAGACTAGAGCCTTCATGTAGACAGAGACTAGAACCTTCACGTAGACAGAGACTAGAACCTTCACGTAGACAGAGACTAGAGCCTTCACGTAGACAGAGACTAGAACCTTCACGTAGACAGAGACTAGAGCCTTCACGTAGACAGAGACTAGAACCTTCACGTAGACAGAGACTAGAACCTTCACGTAGACAGAGACTAGAGCCTTCACGTAGACAGAGACTAGAGCCTTCACGTAGACAGAGACTAGAGCCTTCATGTAGACAGAGACTAGAGCCTTCACGTAGACAGAGACTAGAACCTTCACGTACACAGACAGAGACTAGAACCTTCACGTAGACAGAGACTAGAACCTTCACGTAGACAGAGACTAGAGCCTTCATGTAGACAGAGACTAGAGCCTTCACGTAGACAGAGACTAGAACCTTCACGTAGACAGAGACTAGAACCTTCACGTAGACAGAGACTAGAGCCTTCACGTAGACAGAGACTAGAGCCTTCACGTAGACAGAGACTAGAGCCTTCATGTAGACAGAGACTAGAACCTTCATGTAGACAGAGACTAGAACCTTCATGTAGACAGACAGAGACTAGAACCTTCACGTAGACAGAGACTAGAGCCTTCACGTAGATACACAGAGACTAGAGCCTTCACGTAGATACACAGAGACTAGAGCCTTCACGTAGACAGAGACTAGAGCCTTCACGTAGACAGAGACTAGAACCTTCACGTAGACAGAGACTAGAACCTTCACGTAGACAGAGACTAGAACCTTCATGTAGATTATACAGCACTTCATTTCTTTAATTAGAGCTACAATTGCCAGCACCTTGAACTACCTTTTTACAACTCAATGGCTGTTCCACAGTTGTTGGAGGCAGAGGAAGGTTTTTAAGTGTAACCACAGTCAGTTCATTTGCTTTTCTCCTTAGTAACTCTCTCTCGTATCTCATATTTTCAATTTTATATAGTATGGATTTCTTACCAGAAGTCTCACAATGTGAGTTAAAACACCTTTGAGGTTTGCCTGAAACCAAGTAATCAGGAATGTTATGTAATATTGTCCAATCAGAATTACATGATACGTTTGATGTGCTCCTTGGAATTTGGGCAGATGTTCACTTGTCATTCCCATCTTATACTCAGACATCAGTGTTTGGGTTTTTCAGACAGTTCTACGACAACCCCATCCAGCTTGTCGGAAGATCTGCTTTTCAGCATTTGCCTGAACTGAGAACGCTGTAAGTTTTCTTTCACAGAGACTTTCCCCTTTGGGGGTTGCTGTAAAAGCCAATGAATATTATAAGTTGAAGTGCTTTGAAAATGGCAATAAAAATTACCCCTTTCTAGAATCTTCTCCCAGTAATATCCACATACCCTCCCTCTAGGACTTTGAATGGTGCCTCACAAATCACTGAGTTTCCTGATTTAACTGGAACTGGGAGCCTAGAGGGTCTGTAAGTACTTGCACAGGCTCCTGGCTGCCCAGAGCGTGCCCTGCCCTGGACGCCTGACTGCCCCAACCCCGGGGAGTTGAGCATGTCGCTGGGTGACACCTGAGTCCAGGAGTGATGTCTGGTTTGTGTTTCCACAGGACTTTAACTGGAGCACAGATCTCGTCTCTTCCTCGAACCGTGTGCGCCCAGTTCCCTAACCTGCGAGTGCTGTGCGTGTCCGTGAGGCGGTGGCGGTGGCTTTGGGTGAACTTCCTCTCAGGGGGCAAGGGCAAGTTCCTTGGTAATCCTGCAGTGAGGGGTCCCGGAGGCCCGGTCTCCTCTGCCCTTGGGCCGGGAGGCGGCTCTCTGAGGCGCCCTGTCGTGGTGCAGTGACCTTGTTTCCAGGTGCGAAGCAGCCTCCCACCAGAGTCTCAACTGCACAGGTTTCCCTTCAGAAAATGGATGTGAATGAGCCAGAATAACCTCATTTCCCCTTGAAAGGCTTTGCAGAGCTAGAAAAGTAACAGTGGATTAAAACCCAATATGGATGCCAAAATAATAAATGAATTATTTATTAGTAATTAATAATAATCCCATCTGATGGCGAGGCAGCCTGTGTGTTATGGGAAGTAGTTACAGGAATTGGAGGGGCGTTGGTTTTCAAGCCTCCCCCTCGTCTCCCCCTGTGCCCCGTTATCGTCCTCTCAGTGTCCTTGGGGCTCAGTGAGAGAACCCTCAGCCTTGCACCAGGGCTTGTGCTCACGTGGTGGACGCCTGTGGCGGTCGAATCTGCACAGCAGGGCAGGCGTCAAGTGGATCATCTGCCTTGGCGACCCTGCCGTCCTCTGTCCTCAGGCCAGTCACTTCAGACTTGGCGGCTCAGTGACGTGGGTTTGCAGAGCGAGACTTGGAGTCAGGCGTCGCTGTGAAAGGAAGGGGACAGAGAGCAAGTCTCGTCTTCTTCACCCCCAGGGCCCAACGAGGTGTAGGTACCGATGAGAAAACAGGGAATTAGCCAAGTTAAGTCCATTTGTGAAGTACCACTGCAAGAAAGTAGCAGAGTCTGAATTCTAATGCAGGCAGTTTGCTGACTAACTGGAAGAAAGTGTGTGTGGACAGGAGGTGGAAGTCTTGGGGGCCGTCTTAGAATCTGCCCACCACACCCAGAGGCTACAGTTATTCTCATTTCTTGAGGAAGCTGGTTCAGTAACAGGACAGGATTTCACGCCCTGTAACTAATAAGTGGGGAGCCGGTATTTACATGGCCTCCACTCCGCGATGTCACCGCGTGAGCCACCCAGGCCCAGAACTGCGCCGATGGGGGCTGACTGGCAAACGGGTCAAGAGCAGAGGCTCTGGGCCTATTCTTCTGGTTCAAGTGCAGCCTTCCTACGTAGCAGCTCAGGATCTTGAGCAGGTGGTTTATCGCTTCTGGGGCTCCGTTTCCCATCTGTAAAGTAGGCATGCAGCCACTTCCTTCAGAGGATCAAATGAGTGACCACACGTCGGACACTCACACTGGCACCTGCAGCTTTGGAAACGCTGGGCGGTGTTAGCCTTGAGCATCTCCTCTCTCACCTCCTTCACACTTTCCTCAAGTTGAAACTCGAAAGGCCTGGAAGAACACAAATACATTAATGGCAGTATCGTGCCATTTTCAGAGAACTGCGACCTGTAATATTGATTTATTCTTCACAACAACCCTGCAAAGTCAGCAACGCAGGCATCTTCTCATTCAAGGAGAGAACTGAGAGAGACCCCAATGCTCCGCCAGCGTATCAGCTGAGCAGAGTTAGGAGAGGCTGGGCCCAGGGCCCTCACCTCCACTGCTGCTGGTCTGGAGGCACAGGTCTGAGAAGCCCCTCCTCTGGCTCAGCCATCCACTGAGTACCTGGTCTGTGAGGAAATTTCTCTGTATGTGAGTGATTTTGCCCCCAAGATTCTTTTCCTCCTTGGGACTTACTGGGCTGTGTGTGGCTTTCCCCACTAATGAGCTGAAGATCTGAGGCAAGTCGTTCCACATTGTATGGGGATAACCGGGCCCCCCAACCCAAGGCAACCACAAGGATTAAATGAAACGATGCAGGGACAGCTGTGAACGGCATCTCTATATCAGAAGTGCTTGATCAGTGTCAGTCACGAAAATCTTGAGGTGGAGGGTGGGCGGAAGGCGAGACTGTGTCTTATCTGGAAGGGTTTATGCGCTCTCTGCTGAGACACCCAGGCAGGACTTGTCCCCTTGCAATCTGTGAAGACGAGTGAACCGAATTACGATCAGCTTTGACAATATGCGATTCCCTTTTATCACATTCAATGCTTTTCAAAGATGCACACCATGTTATTATTCAGCTCTACTTGTGCAGAGGTATGGGGTATGGTTTTGTTTTTCTGGTTTGGTTTAGTTTGGTTTGGTGTGGTTTGGTCTTGTCTGGTCTTTCAAACCTTTAGTATCAACTACAAATTTCTGTTTGCAAACCACTTCATCTGAACTATTTATGTGTAGTAAATGAACTATATTTCTATATAAATTGCATTTATTCAGTAAATGTAGGATAAAGTGATCAATTACAAGAATAAGATAATTTAAAGGCCTCTTAGTATGGATTTTTCAGTTGCATGGTGGTGATCTGATTTTAAGAATTAGAATCAGGCATGAAAGTGTGTTAGTTGAGTATCTGATAACTTTTAAAACGTGAGACAAGGTTTTTTATATATATCTATGTTACTTTATCTCCCAGCTTTCTTTTTCTAAGCTTTCTGCCAATTGCCATGGCTTGTTTTAGATTAGTTGTACTACACTGTAAATGTGTCCAGATGTTTGTGTTATTCTGTAATTTGTTGAGTTTTGGCTGAAGACTTTCTTAGTTGTTTTTCCCCCTTGTAGTGATTAATTTCAAAGTTAGTGCTATGTTTTGAATTGTTGTTGGAGGTTTTTTTTAGTTGATTAGAAAAGAACCAACAATGATTCTCTTAGCTCTGGAGATATAGTAGCTCTTAGAAACAGAGGCACAATTTTTTAATTTAGTTTGTATTCATTTCAGTAAGATAATAGCTAGAACATTGTAGATCATCACTAACAAAATATAAATTCATTAAGGAAATTAGTTAAATCAATTAAAGAAGTATAACAGTACATTTTGGTGAACATTTGAATCTGCTGCTTAATTGGATGATGCTCATGACTGCCTGCCCCACACCAGGCAGGTGGTGGCAGTCAGAACCGCGTCGTGGTGGGGGGCGGTCAGAGCCATGTCATTGCGGGGGGCGGTCAGAGCCGTGTCATGGGCCGAGCTTGTTTCCTTATGATTAACTTGTAACGGATTTTCCCTTTTGTACCTTCTGCTTTACAGAGATCTATCTTACAACCTGCTGGAAGATTTGCCCAGTTTCTCAGGCTGCCAAAAGCTTCAGAAAATGTATGTTTGTGAGAGTCTCAGCCACCCAAGACCAAGAGCCAGAGCTCGCGCTTCCAGGGTCCATGGTCCTCACCCTGGGCTCCCTGGGGAGACGTGACCTGTCCCTTCTCACACACACGGTGCGACTGCATAGAATGGCCATAAGGCTGGGCGACAGAGACAGTGTTACTTTACTATATAAATGCATTTACTGTATGTATATATTTGCTTTTTTTCTAACTTGGTGTCATAACAAACCAGCATTGTTGGAGCCTTGGAGTTTCTAAGCTTACACCTCCAATGGGTGGTGTTATTTTTGACTATGGGGGGACTTGAGCTGGTTGGTATGTTTGCTTAACAATAATCATCTTTAGAAGAGGTGCCACGTTTGTCATATTTGAGTTGATTCCTCTCTCTTTTTTTTTTGAGGAAGATTAGCCCTGTGCTAACCACTGCCAATCCTCCTCTTTTTGCTGAGGAAGACTGGCCCTGAGCTAACATCCGTGCCCATCTTCCTCTACTTTATATGTGGGACACCTGCCACAGCATGGCTTGCCAAGCGGTGCCGCGTCCACACCCGGGATCTGAACCAATGAACCCCGGGCCACTGAAGTGGAACGTGTGCACTTAACTGCTGCGCCACCGGGCCAGCCCTGATCCCTCTCTTAGGATTGCCTCCTCCACAAACCATCAGCCTTACTGCTCGATAGTCAGACTTCAGTTTTGATCAAAACAGTGTTAAACATCTGTCCTTTCCCACTTAGTTTCTCTTGAATGCTTTTGGGCAATTAAGGGAGAAAAGGCAGCAAATCTGTCTTTAGAAGGTAAGGATTCGAGGCGCCTGAGGACCTCAGTCACAGGAGAAGCTCACAGGAGAGCGGGCAGAGGCGTCCTCACCGGGCTTGAGTGATGGCAGCATTTGGAATGTAGCTTTAGATCCACCCAGAGGAACCAGCTCTTTGAAGGAGAGGCGACACTTACTGAAGCGTGCACACTAGTATTCTTTTATAAACAAAACAAAATTCTTAGAAACAGTCACTTGATGGTTGCACTTCGCGTGTCCCTCTGATTGAGGGCGTCGTCTCAGTTAAGTTCTCTGGAGACTCACCTTTGAAACCAGTGACTTTGAAGTCAGTCTTGGGCGCTCTGTCGTTTCAGAGACCTTCGACGCAACGGGCTCTGTGAGATCAGAGTGGACACTTTCCAGCAGCTGCCTGCCCTCCGGTCGCTGTGAGTACCGCCCGCCAGCACCTCCCACAGCACTGTCTCCCTCTTGCATCTCTCATCTTTTCTCTTCACTCTATACGTGTATTGTTGGGCCTTTGTGCATATATTTGCTATAAAAGGCAAATAATTTGCTTGTGATAATTTCCAGGAATAAATTCTAAAGTAGTAAATTTGCAACCTGCTGTCTGCCCAGTCAGCAGAGAGGGAACTTCGACAGAGGCAGGAAGCCGGCCAGGTGTGCTCTGGCCACAGCCTGGAGCTGGCGGGGCTCATTTCCGTGCCAAACAGTGACCACACTGTTCTTGCTGCCCATTTTTCCTTCCTGGTTAAACAGTTTTTTGACATGCGTCTCAAAGTGCTTAACAATCGCCAGGGCAGCTGTGAACCACCTGTAAAAATGCAGACTCCAGGTCCCCACCTGCCTCCTGAGCCAGAATCTCTGGGGTGGGGCCTGGGGATCTGCATTTTAACAACCACAGTAAGGTTTGAGTGTGACTGTCCTGGAAAATGCTTGTTTCTCAGACAACTAAGATTTGTAAATATTTAATTCCATTTTATGATTGAAAACGCCATATATTAACCATAAATGAAGGGAAAAAAACCTTTGTAATAGCTCTTTTTTGTGACAGTTAAAACTTTTCCATCTTGAAACTGAATTGCAATGTAATTTTGATAAATTTTGACTATATATAATTCTCAAACTCTGCTATATTTTGTTAAAAATCTTCCTAAAGTTTTTAATACTGTAAAATAATACCATTAATACCTCAAAACCTTTAAATTTACCTTTAAGAAGCATCTTCTCCCAAAAATTACCTTGAAAGCCTTCTTGTTCTGAATTTAATTGTTCTGCCCTTTCCTTATCTCTGGTTTAAATCAGCTTGTCAACTTCTTTTACTTTTTAATAAATTTAAAACAAAAATGCATTACTTATTTCATTACCTGCCTTGTCACCAGGTTGGAGTTCTGGCCGTTTCCAAAGTCAGTTCTATTTGAAAAAGCTGATGTAGTTGATAGCACTGTGTTGTATAATTGAAATTTGCTAAGAGAGCAGAACTTAAATGTTCTCAGCAGATAGAAATATATATATATATATATATATATATATATATACATATTATAAATACACTATGAAATAAAAGGCTGGCCTCTAGAGATATCACAAGAATGGACACAGACTCTGAAGGCCACATGTCTGAGCCCCCGAATTCCTCCTGCCCCTTAGACCCCACATCCAGTCACTCACCAAACTCTGCCAACTCCAGTCCCTCCACTCCCCTACCACAGGCCTGTGGCTCACTCACCTGGGTCACCACCATCTTCTTCCTAACCAGTCCTTCCACCATCCGTCTCTACCCATTCGTCCCAACGCCACCACCCTCCTCCTAACCAGTCCTTCCACCATCCGTCTCTACCCATTTGTCTCATCACCACCCTCCTCCTAACCAGTCCTTCCACCATCCGTCTCTACCCATTTGTCTCATCACCACCCTCCTCCTAACCAGTCCTTCCACCATCCGTCTCTACCCATTCATCTCATTCTCCAAAGAGAATCTTTCTTAAGTGGAAATCTAGTCATGTTACTTCCCTGCTTCAGAATCTTCTGTTATTCTCCTATTGTCTTCAAGATCCAGACCAAACTTCCCAGCACCGCCCTTCAAACTCTGATTCCAACCTCCTGGTACAGCGTCACCTCTCACCACATTCCTAGCCCCTGACACACAGGCCGCTGTTTCTTCTGGGCCTGTTGCCCATTGATTCCTCCGCACTCTTAACTTGCCCCCTGTCCATCCCATGAGAACAAGATCTCCTGTCTGGAGCCTACTGCACTGTGATGCGCTTTGCACATTCTCTGCCACAGGACTCGACACTCAGCACTGCGATCAGGTAGAACATGCCTTCCCTGAAAACCACTCCATCTTCTTCTTCTTCTCCATCTTCTTATCAGCAGGATCTAGTGCAGTGGTCTCTCATTGTTTACTTAAGAATTCCATGGGGGCCGACCCAGTGGCACAGTGGTTAAGTTCACACATTCCGCTTTGGTGGCCCAGGGTTCACCGGTTCGGATCCCCAGTGCAGACCAACATACCGCCTGTCAACTATGCTGTGGTAGGCGTCCCACGTATAAAGTAGAGGAAGATGGGCACGGATGTTACCTCAGGGCCAGTCTTCCTCAGCAAATAAGAGGAGGATTGGTGGCAGATGTTAGCTCAGTGCTAACCCTCCTCAAAAAATAAAGTGAAAAAAAAATTTAAAAAGACAAAAGAATTCCAAACATGTTCTGAGCAAAAGATCATGGACTTTGAGGTCTGTCTGCTTGGGTGTGAACTAGCTCCTGAGATTACACTGTGCTTCATTCCTCACAGTAAAATGGGGCAAATGATGATATTTCCTCTTACGTTGTGTTGAGGTTATGAGATAATCCTTGTGAAAAACTCATAACTATAGCTGACACATAGTACATGTGCAACAGTATCATCGTTATTGTTGTCATTATTAGAACAACTGTGTATCCTTTTAGGGTGTATCGGTGAGGGTCCTGGCAGGGAACAGAATTCACCCCAGATGGTTCAAATGAAGGAAGATGTGCATGGGTGCTGGCAGGGAGCAGGCAAGGATGAGTGCTCAGAAATCAGTGACACGACTGGGCCTCAACAGACAGAGGGAGGAACTCGTGTTTCTAAAACCCAGGAGGAGCAGAGGCGTGGAGAGGGGATGCTGCGGTTGAGAACGTGTGCAGCTGCCACCAGAGACGAGATTCCAGGACAGAGAAGGAGCAGGCCGCAAGGGCTCAAGCCCTCTCCTCCCCTCTCCCCGCCCGGCACCCCCGGGGAGCTTCCCCTGGGAACCCGGCTGAGAACAGCGGGAGCCCTGGGGTCAGCAGGTCAGCCCCAGGTGCAGGGCAGAAGAGTGGACCAGGCTCCTCTGAGGCAGCCGTGGGACCCCCACACACAGGCTCACAAAAGGGAATGGAGTGACCCTCCTGTGACTGCACCACCCTCTTACTTGAACCCCAGTCAAAGCGCTATAAAGCCTGTGGCAGGACCGGGGGAGTTCCTGACACTGACTGTGCGGCTCCCGGGCACCACGTCCTGCTTAAAGCTGCAGAGACTGACGGATGGAGGACTCGCTCCTCCCTGGACTCGTGTTTGACGAGCGCTCAAAGACCATCTCCTCTGGCAACTTCCCGACTGCCGACTGCCGTTGTGGCTTTCCCACCCCTGCATGCCGTTTCTTCCCCTTGTTAGCTGGAACCTGCTTCTGCTCTGAGATCAATGAAGGGGCAAAATAAAAAGCCTTCCTTTTCCCCCAGGTCAGGGAGTCTTTCCAATGAGAATACAAGTATTCTGTGTATGTATGAGAATTTAACGACCCTGTACCCAGAGTGACTCAGGGGGCCCAGAATCATGAATAAATCACCTCTCTGGGCTAGAAAAAAGTCAACTGTGAGTACTTTCAATTTATTCAAATGTCTAGACTTAGTTACCCTCATTAGTTATGCATTCTAAACATACAAATTTTAAGTTCATGGCTCCTTTTCTTTATTCCTGCTAAATTATCTACATTTCATTACGTGTGTATGTTGAGTGAATTTTATTTCTCCATAAATTGTAGATTTTCTTTGTTATCAAAGGATTTTATTTCCAACGTATGTTAACCCCTTTTTTATTCATTTCCCAGTTAAGAATTTAAATGTCCATCTTCTTTACTGGGAATTTTTTGGAAAGCTTCCCTGTGTTTCTCTTGGGGCCTGACACACATGGCAATGTATGCAGAGTCTTGCTCAGTTTTGTCACACGTCCAGGGATGTTTTCTCACTTCACTTGAGTTGCTTGTCAGAGGAAGAGTCTCAGGAGTCCTTTAATCTTCCCACTTCCTTCACCCCGACTCATCTTAGAAACACCCTGATGGAATTCTACAACCATGTTAAAGTCAACCTTGTAGCAAGAAGAGGGTAAAACCTAAAATTTCTGCCTGGATAGTTTTTTCTCAATCGACTTAAACAAGGTTGATTTAAGTCTTCTCTTTAGTCGTTTTATCTACTAATATCTTTATCTGAAGGATGACTTGATAAGCTAATTGTTCCTGTCCTGAATGGAAATTAAATTTTGGTAGAAAAATGCATGTATATGGTAAAACTTCACACAGTCTTCTTTTTTTATATAATTCTCTCATTTGCCTTTTTTTTGTTTTAGAAATTTAGCTTGGAACAAAATTGCCATTATTCACCCCAATGCATTTTCTACGTTGCCTTCTCTGAGAAAACTGTGAGTATCTCAGTGCTGCCCTATGGCGTGTCATTTAGTAAGTGCGGAGCTTCCAATTAATAAAAATGCTGGTTTTGAAGAGGAAACCTGCAGTGCACAGACTGCCCAGTCCTCAGTGTCCTCCACTGCAGAGCTGTCGTGCAGAGGGAGCCGCCCCCAAGGCCATGAGGGCCCTCACCTGGACAGTGAAGGTCTGGGTGACAGCAGGTTCTGGTTATTGAGGCGAAACCTCCCATTTTGCTGAGCAGTCATGAGGAATGGAATAAGATGTCAGTTGGAGCTAAAGGGCTTTCATTTTACGGTTCACCCTCTTGACTAACGGTAAACCTTCTTGTCTCTTTTTTCCTCCCCTTTCCACCTCTTGCTCCTTCCTCACCCCATCTCCCTTGTCTGACAGAAAAAGAAGGGATTGGTCAGACACAAGTCAAGGGGAGAAGGAACGAATAAACCCCAGTGGTGTCTTCCCTCACCCTGACCGAATCCAGTCAGCACCATTGTTCAAATTAGATGTAACACCTTCCACATGGCTTTAGATGTCCCCACCTGGCAAAATTAAGCTGAACATAGAAATTAAAATTTAGATGCAATTAAACAATTTTCCCCTTGCAATTCTGATTGTAAATAGAAAAGTTCTCAGGAGCTAAAACCAAAATGGTTACTTTTAGCAGTAAGAGTCAGGACCCTGCTTAGATGCTTCACCGAGTGTTTTAATACTCTTTGGTTTGCTTTTCTAACGTGAGCGTTTAGTGCAGCCCAGACTGAAAGCACTGTTGTTCCATGTTTTGCAGTGACCTGTCGTCCAACCGCCTGTCGTCCTTTCCTGTAACCGGGTTACGTGGTTTAACTCACTTAAAATTAACAGGAAATCATGGCCTGCAGAGCTTGATATCATCTGAAAACTTTCCAGAACTCAAGTGAGTCTGTCTTTAAAACTAATAAGATACATTTGTGGTCATGTGAAATAATAGGCGTGTTATAGTAGTTTTCAAAATTTATGAGGTCACGGGACTCCTTTGAATTGCATCTCATGCCCTCCAGTGCCCGCCCCCCAAGGCATTGTTAGGGCCCGTCCGAAGGGGGGAGTGTGTCCTGCTGACCACATTTCCGTTCTTTCTCAAAGACGCCTCCCAGAATCAGACGGTTCATGGAAAGAGTTTGAAGACCATTGATCCATAGGATATAGACTAGGACATGTAATTAAATAACATTATAACATTATTGGGCTCCTGTTTACATTTTTAAATTCATCTAGCTTGTGTGTTGGTTCTAATAAAATGTACTAAATTGATATTTATTTGAGGAAGTAATGCTCTTTAAAACCTGTTATGCTTATTATCCATCAAGAAGTTCCTTGAAAGATTATATATATACACACATTATTTTTTAAACCACAGTACTTTTTACTACTATTAAAACCATAATCCCAAGAGAGTTTGGAAAGTAGAAAGGAGAAAAAAAATCTAAAAATATCCCGTAAGCAACTTTTTATGTTATTTCCTTCCAGACTGTGTTTCTAATGTGCTTTTGTTAGAATCACAATATGTATACAAACATATCATGTTTTCATCACTCAACATTATATCATACCATAAGCACTTTTTATTGGTGCTGCAATTTTCCTAGCAGTCTTTTTTTGAGGAAGATTGGCCCTGAGCTAACATCTGCTGCCAATCCTCCTCTTTTTGCTGAGGAAGACTGGCCCTGAGCTAACATCCGTGCCCATCTTCCTCTACCTTTTATATATGGGACACCTACCACAGCATCGCTTACCAAGCAGTGCCATGTCCACACCTGGGATCTGAACTGGTGAACCCCAGGCTGCCGAAGTGGAATGTGCAAACTTTAACCACTGCGCCACTGGGCCGGCCCCCTAGCAGTCATTTTTTAAGCTTCTTATTATGAAAATTTTCAAACACAAAAGTAGGGAAAATAATATATACCGGTCAATGAAAATAATCCATAACCAATCTATAAATGAAAATTTTCGTGAGTTTATTCTGAGCTTAAATTTTAGGATTATAATCCAGGAGAGTCTTTCCACAAAGGAACAGAGCACTCCAAAGAAGTGGGGGTATACAGGGTGGTTATATACCCTCAAAGAGTATGTTTCACAAATGATTGAACTGTCCCTTTTACAATAGTCACGAGGCTGCTCTGTCAGCACAGCGATTGATGGAAACGGCAGATAGGTCTGCTGTCTCAGTGAACACCGCAGGGTGGCAGGTGTGTTGCCTCGGGCTGGGCGGTCACAGATGAGCGCTGCAATCAGTTCCCAGCCTAAAGAAAGATGCTTAATCTTTAAGGAGATGCCAACCTTGGGAGGGCGAGAGAAGTTGCACCTTTATCTCAAAGGCCTTTGCTCTTGCCATAGGGAATCTCTAAAGCAGATATACAATGCACGCTCAACGGCCTCCGTCAGGCCCTTTTGGAAAGACAAGGTCAGGCCGAATTAGGTTTACACAAAATGGCTTCCTCATATACTCCAATATATCCTATTACTTGCCATTTTTATTTGTCATACCCATCTTCAGCCTCAGCAATTATCAACATTCCATAGCAATAATTTTTAATAACTCCATTGTTGTTATAAATAGCACTGTAATGAACATCTTTATGCATATAGTTAATATTTTAGGTTATTTATTAAGGCTAAAATTCACAGGCAGAATTATTGAGTGAGAAGATGGACACTGTGTTTAACAACCTCTCTCCAAGTGTGTTTTGTCTGGTTTTGCTCATTCGAAGGGTTATAGAAATGCCTTATGCTTACCAGTGCTGTGCATTTGGTGTGTGTGAGAGCGTCTATAAAATTTCCAGTCAGAGGAATGAAGGTGACAACAGCAGCACAGGCGACCTTCACAGGAAAGATGAGGGGATGCTTCAAGTCCAAGGTAAGACCTGCTCTGTCGCAGGATGAAATTGTCTCTGGAAGGGTCTTGAAAAGTCATCAAACAGATCATCTCAACTCCAGACTGTTACAGCCCGAGGGGGGTCGTCTGCTCGCTGCAAGACCTGCCACAGTCAGGAGGGAAGGGGATGGGAGAGAAAGGACTTTATTACAGCTTGCTAGCAAGACGGAAGATGGCCACCTCACGTCCAAAAGAACCATCTCCCAGAACAAACACCACAGGCCAGTTATATATGGCGCTGGTCTCCCAGTGGGAGAGGTGGCTGGTCTCTGGGTGGGGCAGACATCTGGTCCCTGTTCCTGACAGTCCTTTGTTTTACTGGATATGCATCAGAGAATGCAGCAATGCCCATACCCTGATCTTTCAGTTGTCATTCACAATGGCTATCAGCATAGGCTCTCTGCTGGGAGTCATCACATTCCTAAGGAACTCAAAAGAACAAAGTTATCATCTTAAAGCTGCTGGGAGGGGCCACAAAATCTACAGAGCATGTCTGGGCTAGTTAATCAGAGGTCATTCACAGTTACAGTATGGCTTCCCTTGTGTCAACCTTGTACTGAGCTGGTATCAAGACTAGTCGCTGTGGGGCCGGCCCAGCGGTGGCACAGCAGTTAAGTACACATGTTCTGCTTCTCCGTGGCCTGGGGTTCACCGGTCCGGATCCCAGGTGCAGATCTGTCACTGCTTGGCAAAAGCCATGCTGTGGTAGGCGTCCTACTTATAAAGTAGAGGAAGATGGGCATGGATGTTAACTCAGGGCCAGTCTTCCTCAGCAAAAAGAGGAGGATTGGCAGTGGTTAGCTCAGGGCTAATCTTCCTCAAAAAAAAGACTAGTCACTGTAACCTCCCCAGGAAGCTGAGAGTCAACCCCACTGTTTAAAGACTCTAGAGAAAGAGAAATCTCCGTCAAGATTCATTCTAAAACTTCATCTTTTCTGTAAGTGAATTCTTAATACTTATATTTATAATTACATTCCTGTTAGCATACATTGTCCTCATGGGTAATTATTAATATTGGTATGAATATGTCCATGGACTTTTAAAAGGGCCTCATCTCTATGGATACCTTTTCAAACACCTTCTGAGCTTTTTCTCCAGAAGATAAAATCTGTTTATACTCTTGTGTCCTGGGGCCAGCGGAGGATGGAAGCATGCCGGATGCCTGTGTATTTCAGCAGAATCCAGCTTCTTATCCAGCTAATTGTAAAACATGCTCCCCTCCCGGCCCCACAGGGGCGTCTGTCAGGAAGGTGAAATGAGATAATGTCTGTGAAGCCCTTAGCTTTCCCTGAAGTGGGACCTGACTCAGACACACCTGAAGGGAGGGGGTATACCGGGCAGCCCCCACGTCTTCTCCTGCCAACCTTGCAAGTCCGCACGGAGTCTGAACAGACTGGCATTTCTTCCTTGGGCCTCCGCCGTTTGTTGACTCCAGTCTGTGTGTGTGTCACGTGGTGCTTCTCCTGCACGGTCGGTTTGAAGGGCTGAGGTCTCGGCTGTCGGTTTCTGGCCACAGCATGTGTCTCGCTATGGGTCTTGCTATAGTTTTTGTTCTTCTTGCCTCATCCACCCTCATTTCTACTCTATTATTCATTTTTAAAAAACAAATAAACCGCTAATTCAAGTCCTGCCCTGTGTCGGGCATGGTTCTAGGCCCAGCAGGGACTCAGTGAACAAGAGGGACGAGGTTCTTCATGGGGTTTGTTTCAAGAGCAGTGATTTCCAACCCTGGGCCACGTATTGGAATCACAGCTTTTTAAAAATACTGATGCCCAAGCGCCACACCAATTAAATCAATGTCTCAGTCTGTCAGATCACAGAAAGCCTATTTCCTGGACACCCAAGCACCAAGCAGCTGCTTGATTTGTCCTCTTTAAGCAGAATTCTCCAGAAAAGACTGAAACTTGCTCTGCCCGGTTCTCCCTCTTGTGTTCAGAGAACACAGCCCGGAGCCTGTGCTCTGTGGCTGTCCACGTGTTAGAAAGTTGGACGAAGAGGCTCTTCCCTTGAACGAAGAGCCCACAGCCTCCCCCTGATTCAGGTCAGTGCAGTCTGGGGCCATGGGGAGCTCCGGGGAGCAAGAACAGAACGAGGGCGCTTAGATGTTGTGGCCGGGATTTGGCTCCTCCCCTTTCCCTGGTTCTGCTGGAATCCTATGTCCCAGAGCAGCTTGAGCAGAGCAACCAGAGGCTGCTCCCTAGCAGACTTTCGAGAAAGCCAGAGCCCAGGGGAAGGTGGGGCGTCTGACCTTCCTTTCCGGTTGAGACACTTCCTATCTCCAGGCAGCCCAGGACTCTCCTCCCTGGGACTCGGTCCCCCGAAAAGAGAAACAGGACTCATCACTCCAGGCCCTCTCATTCCTGCAGATGAGCGCGATCTCGAGGACTTCCTGCTTGACCTTGAGGAAGACCTGCAGGCCCTTCACTCCGTACAGTGCTCACCTTCCCCAGGTGAGGAGGCGCCAGGACCACCTCAGCAGCAGCATCGCCATCCACGCCGAGGCCGCACTTCACAGCCAAATCTGTGCCGCCTTTTCTGCTCCTCAGTACCCTCCCCGGGGGGTTCGTTCCCTGGCATTGGCCGCCATTCATAAATAGGGTTTTTGTGGGAGACTTTTGATTCAGATTAACAGAAAGTAAAGAACCAATCACGTCATTAGAAGCATCTGTAATCTTTAAAATGATATTAGCAATTTAGCCTGAACTAGCATGGAACAGTCTTGCTTCGTGTAATCACTGATTTTTGAAAGTGATTTCTTTTATATCTTCCCTAAATAGCTACTTGGTTAAAGCCAATAATAGTTTATACAGATAAGTAAAAAAATGTCTATATATTGACTTCACTTAATTGCCTGTCCCATTCCCGGAAACAGGATGGGCCAGTTAAAAGAAAGACCACTGAGAAGGGTTGATATATTATTTTCAACAATTAGGTTATCCCAAGCTCCCAAACATCAAATGTCAGTCTATCCCTAAGATGAGACTTGCATGAGTTGCACCTTCATTCTACCCTTCCTTCCTCTCCTAGCATCATGGAGTATTTCCCTGGGATTCCCCTTCTCTGCTTACAGGACCTTTTTGAAGCATCCTGAAAAAATATAATGCAAAGCCAGGGAGATCTGGCTTTTTACGTGGCCCAACACTGCTGTATTTGGGGGACCTTACTCAAATGGTTTAAGCTCCCATCTCCATTTCTCTGTGTCCACCTGGTGCGCTCACCCGGTCAGTGCCTTGAGGACCTGAGGCATCGAGCACGGTGGTTGAAGGCGGCAGGGTGAGCCACAAAGGGACTGTGAACCGTGGCTGTCATCGGCCTCCTCCTCTTGGTGCCCTAATGAGGGAAACAGAAAGGTAATTTGGCAAAAGTTGTCGACCCCAATTTGATACCCAGTCTTCTTCCTCCTTGGACTTCCAGGCCCCTTCAAACTCTGCGAATACCTGTTGGGCAACTGGCTGATCCGAATTGGCGTGTGGACCATCGCGGTTCTGGCCCTTACTTGCAATGCCTTGGTGACCTCGACAGTATTCGGAGCCCCGCTGCACCTCTCTTCCGTAAAACTGCTCATTGGGTTAACAGCCGTGGTGAACATGCTCACGGGGGCCTGCAGCGCGGTGCTGGCTGGCGTGGATGCCGTCACCTTTGGCAGCTTTGCGCGGCATGGTGCACAGTGGGAGCAGGGCGTCGGTTGCCAGGTCGTCGGGTTTTTGTCCGTTTTTGCTTCGGAATCATCTGTTTTCCTGCTGACTCTGGCAGCCCTGGAGCGTGGGTTCTCTGTGAAATGCTCTGCAAAGTTTGAAAGGAAAGCCCCTTTTTCCAGCCTGAAAGCCGCCATCCTGCTGTGTGCCATGCTGGCGCTGGCCCTGGCCTCGGCCCCACTGCTGGGCGGCCGTGAGTACAGCACGTCCCCGCTCTGCCTCCCGCTGCCCTTCGGCGAGCCTGGCACCACGGGCTACGTGGTGGCCCTCGTCTTGCTCAACTCCTTCTGCTTCCTTGTGATGACTGTGGCCTACACCAGGCTCTACTGCGGCCTGGAGAGGGGCGGCCGGGGCAGCGCCTGGGACTGCTGCATGGTGAGGCACGTGGCGCTGATGCTCTTCACCAACTGCGTCCTCCACTGCCCCGTGGCTTTCTTGTCCTTCTCCTCTTTACTGAACCTCACCTTTGTCAGCCCTGAGGTAACTAGGTTTATCCTTCTGGTGATCGTCCCGCTTCCTGCCTGTCTCAATCCCCTTCTGTACATCCTCTTCAACCCCCACTTTAAGGAGGATCTGGGCAGCCTGGGAGAGCAAACCCGCCTTTGGACAAGATCGAAACACACCAGCCTGATGTCTGTGAACTCTGATGATGCCGAGAAGCAGTCCTGCAACTCCACCCAGGCCTTGGTGACCTTCCCCCGTGCCCGCATGGCCTATGACCTGCCCGCCGACTCCACAGTGCCACCAGCTCACCCAGGGCCTGAGAGCCGTCACCTCTCGTCTGTGGCATTTGTCCCATGTCTCTGATTAATTCGTGAAAGAAAAGTTTCCTAAAATCGAAAATCCAAAAATGTGAGATTGAGTACATCTGAACAGTAACTGAAAAGAGCTGAGTTGAAACTTGATTTTTTTTTTAATCTCAGTGAGAAAAAGCTGAAAGCCTATTGATACTGGAGAATGAAAAATAAGTCTAAATGCTGCCTGGATAACTTGTTCAGCTAAGAGAGAGATCAGTCACACTATTTAGGTAAGCTAGATTCTCAAAAAACAGATTGAAATGTTCAAGAACGATTCTCCATAATTTCATTTGAATTCTTTTGAAACTCACCAATCTAATGATTTGGGGCGGGGGACCACTTGTTTACCAAAGGGGTTTTAAACCAAAAACCCCCTTAACAGATGTTTGGAGGTATTAGGAAAACGAAAGTTCCAAGTGGCCTGCGTTACTGAGTGGAGGCTGTGGCAGTGGGATCTCAGTGTACTGACCACGGGGACGTCCTCCCCTGCTTTCCTCAGAAAGGCTCCTTCCAGGCCGCCAAGCCTCCCCGCCCCAGCCCAGTGAGTGGATAACATAAGGTATTATTAATTTGTTCATAGTTCATGTTTAGAAATGCCAGGTTTTACGTGTCAGCACTAGAAGTTTCTACTCTCAGTAGAATAAAACTGCTTACAACTATGTGGAAAGGAATGTGAACTTAAATTCTTAAATTGCCATGATGGCAGTCACGTACAGGCGAGCTTTGCCGTATCTAATTCATTTTTAACTCCCTGGTGCCCAGAGCTCAGAAGAAAAGTCCATTGCCGGCAGTGGATGGACCTAGAAAAGAGGGTAGGCAACTTGGGATTTTTTTTTCTGGGTGCACATTTTTTGCAAGAGTTCTTATTAGTTGATTCAAGCTGATGTGCGTCTTAAGGCAATGATCAAGTGCACATGAATTAAATCACTGACAGCTTCTCACGTGTGTCTCTAGCAGCAGCCACGTCTGAAGACACTTTGGACTCAGCAGAGGCTTGGTACCATGAGGCCCTGCTTAGTTAGCCTGGTGTCAGCTGTGTCGACCTACTTGGTGTCAGGAACAGGACTTCTCTGCTCATTTCGTATTTAATACATGTGTGAGGCATTTTAAGAAGTGAAATTATTAAATGCTGAAGGTCGAAGGATGAATTCTAACTTCTGATATACTACAGTGGCTTTAATGCATCCAAACCGAGAGACCGTTAGGTAGATTTATTTTTATATAAGCATGTTTATTTTGATCAGATGTTTTAAGTTGGAATTGAAAACAATACATTTATGAGATGTTTTATAAGATGTGTAAATATAGAGCTGTATTTATTACTACGGTAAAGATTCAGTGACACTAAGGACCATGATAAAAAGCCACGTACAGTGGCATATTCTTCCATATATACTGTGTTTCTCTGCCCATTTTCTTTACATTCATTAACTGTGTATAATATATGTAAATATACAGCACTTGTAAATAGATCCAAACTTTCTTTTCTATTGGATACAAAATAAAAGAAATTCGTAATGAAATGTGTGACTTTAAAGCAAAATACTCTCAAGTCTTTCACTGAGTCCTTAGGCAAATTTGTAGTCTCCTAAATGCAGCCTGGGGTTCGCTGGTTTGGATCCTGGGTGTGGACGTGGCACCGCTTGACACACCATGCTGTGGTAGGCGTCCCACATATAAAGTGGAGGAAGATGGGCACGGATGTTAGCTCAGGGCCCGTCTTCCTCAGCAAAAAGAGGAGGATTGGCAGCAGATGTTAGCTCAGGGCTAATCTTCCTCAAAAAAAAAAACAACAAAGCATTAGACATAGAGAATGATTTAGGGACTTCCCTGGGTGACATCACCAGTTCCAGCCTGTCTGAGCCTTGAAGCCAGTGGGTAGGATGACAACAACGCTTTAGCTTGTCTGTATTCAGAAACTTAGAAATACATCTGACCAGCTGCAGAGTCATTGTGGAGTATGGGTTTTCCAACCCTAGCCACGTTAGTGATGCGGGGTCGGTGATCCGAGGAGTCGAAAGAAAGATTTCTTGGACTCTCAAGATCTGGCAGTAATGCTCTTTTATTTAGAGAATAGTGTGGAATAGCATGGGGACAGGACCCATGGGCAGTCAGAGCTGCTGCTGCCGGCATGGGGACAGGACCCATGGGCAGGCAGGGCTGCTGTGTGGGGACAGGGCCCACAGGCAGTCAGAGCTGCTGCTGCCCCTGCTACTGCTGCAAACATGGGTGGAGAGTAAGGCTAAATTTAAGGCATAGGTATGTGAGCCATCTCTTTACAAGACAAAGGAAAGAACATGTAAAAAAGTTAAAATGGTATCGGTGCAGGTGGGGTCTGGCCATTGGGTGGTCCCACAACTTTTAGATAAGAATCAAATCGGATTAAGTAAAGGCCAGAAGCCACCACCCTAAATCAGTTACACGAGGTTGCCAGACAGTAACCAACTTAAGTCCTTGCCTTCCCCATTAAGAGTTTCCAGAGATAAGGCCATCCCCGCTTCCTCCTGGTGCAGAGGGGGAGGCATGGAGATTTCCTTCACAAATGCAAATGTCTCTCAAAGGGCAAGCAAACTCTGCTCCTCAGAGCCTGCTTCTCATGTGCAGTTTTAAAATTAACCAGCCTAAAAATCCTCATCATTAGGACATGACTTCCTGTTCTGGTTACTACATTTTAAGCAGAAGGTTAAAAATATGCTACTCCATGAGGACAGTGAATCTAATGACATAGGAGAGGGAAATGAGCTCATCAAAGAGTAATCAGAAAAACTGAGAATGTTTCACCTGGAGAAAAGAAGGCTAAAGGACAACATTTGAAATATTTGAATAACTGAATTACTAAGTGCTTTCTTAAGTACCAGCTCATAGCAGGCCAAATACTAAAATGGGTGAGCCCAGGAGTTGGCTGCCCAGCAGAACTGCCTTCAAATCCTCATTCTGTTACTACCTACGTAGGAGTAGTCAAGGTATTCAGTGTTTGTCAGCCTCAACTTTCTCCTCAGTAAAATGGGAATAATATCACCAGCCTAATAGGACTATTAGCAAGCCCTAAGGGACCAGTGACCCAGAAGTGGGGCCTTTTGCCTAGAGTCACTTACTCCAATAGAATGAGACAGGATTCAGAATAGTGGAGCAGAAACTTTATTTGTCGATCATGGAATTGAGAAGGGGAGCTGTGCTCTAAAACAACTTTTCCCCAAAGACAGGGAAATGGGGAACTTTTAAAGGGCAAGGGGTCGTGGCATTGTCATCAGCTCGTTACCTGGAGGAACATAAGGGTGAGTTTGGCTATTTTAACTGTTTTTCCAAATTGTCCTTTTCCTTTTGTTATGTTAAAGAGATGCCATCACTCAACCGCCCTGAAGGAGACCAGGCCTCACAAGAGCTCCACCTGTGACCTTTGCCTTATTTTATTTTTTTAAGAGATCTTATTTTTCCTTTTTCTCCCAAAGCCCCCTAGTACATAGCGTGTACTTTTAGTTGCTGATCCTTCTAGCTGAGGCATGTTGGATGCCACCTCTGCGTGGCTTGATGAGCAGTGCCATGTTCATGCCCAGGATTCGAACCAGTGAAACCCTGGGCCACCCACCAAAGCGGAGCGTGCGAACTTAACCACTCAGCCATGGGGCCGGCCCCTACCTTTGCCTTATTTTTAGTGCTAAGATCTCTCCAGGAGGAGCTTAGGCCTTATTACCATCACCTGCAGTGTGTGTGGAAGCATGTTTTCCAGCTGAGGCTGTGCAAGCAAATACCCACCCCTCCCTTTTGAATACTCATCCCCATCCGAAATGCAAAGTCCCTGCTTCCCTTTGTTCGGGGACACCACGACTCTGGAAATGCCTCCTCGTGATCTCCTATTTGCCGCAAATGTAGCTTACTCTGTGAGACGACTACTGCTGGTGGAGAGTCTGATATAACTCGCCAGGAGGGAGCCTGCTTCAGTTTCAGTAAAAGCGTCATCAGGGTCCCCGGAAAGGGGAGGAGACTTCCAGGAACAGTTGGTGTGGGCCCAGTCCTCCCAACTCCTTTGCACACGGCACCAAATGTGCCTAGCAAGGTATGCAGGGGCCGTATTTCTGTGTGGAAAAGAAGCAGAGGCAGGGGCATGCCCGATGATGCAGCAGTTAAGTTCACACATTCCCCTCCGGTGGCCCGGGGTTCGCCGGTTCGGATCCCGGGTGTGGACATGGCACCACTTGGCAAGCCACGCTGTGGCAGGCGTCCCACATATAAAGTAGAGGAAGATGGGCACGGATGTGAGCTCAGGGCCAGTCTTCCTCAGCAAAAAGAGGAGGATTAGGCAGCAGGTGTTAGCTCAGTGCTAATCTTCCTCAAAAAAAAAAAAAAAACAGCAGCAGAGGCAGCTTCAGGTCCCCTCCGAGTCCCTCTGTGCAGGCCCTGCTCCCGGGTCGGGTGGGAGCTGGTTTGCAGTTGCGATTTCTCTGAGAAGGAAGCCCAGCTCAGCAGAAAAACATCTCAAAAGGAAGCTGTCAGGTGTTGGCCAAAGCTGAGTCTTCCTGTTAGAGTACACGTCGGTGCACCAGGGATATGTATGGGTGACAAGATTGGGAGTATTAATAATTCAGTGTGTATAAAGTTCTCATCACAGCACCTGGAACGTGGTAGATATTTAATAAATGGTCACCCTCTTTTTCCCCTTTCCAACATCCCCATGACATAAGCAGGACTTCACATTTTGCAGATGAAGAAACTAAGAGTCAGAGTGATAAGTGACTTGCTAAGGTCAAAGATGAGGAGCTAGGATTAAAACCTGGGTTTTATTTAATGGCACAAACTACTCTTTCAGAGAACAAGAACTAGTTGGTGAATAATTCAGGAGACAGAGTTGGGCTGAATCTAAGCAAGATTCAGTCATCAGATGTCTTGGATACCAAAGAAGGTCCATCACATTGAGTGAGAAGCCAAACCAAATAATGGCTAACTTCTCAGTGTTTTAGATGAATTCTTTTTTTCTTTTTTCTTTTTTTGAGAAAGATTAGCCCTGAGCTAACTACTGCCAGTCCTCCTCTTTTTTTTACTGAGGAAGCCTGGCCCTGAGCCCATCTCCCTCCATTTTATATGTGGGACGCCTACCACAGCATGGCGTGCCAAAGGGTGCCATGACCGCACCTGGGATCCGAACTGGTGAACCCCGGGCCGCCGAGAAGCGGAATGTGCGCACTTAACCACTGCGCCACTGGGCCGGCCCCTAGATGAATTCTTGTGTTAGTCTTCTTGGAAGGTGTGATGTTGTAATTTATAATAAGAAATATATATTTTTGTCTTCATCCTCATCCCTAGCACAGATCTCCTAAAACCCTTGGAATTGCCTAAGAGAAGAGAGCCATTAAGATGTCTCTGTTATGTTAATAAGGTGATTTAGAAAGGCCCCAGGTCACCTAAAGTTGGAGGCTGGTTGCCAGGGGAACCAACTCTGTGGTTAGTGGGTTGGAACCTTCAGTCCCCACCCTCCACCCCCCACTCCCCTCCCCCCGATCTCCTGGGGCGGGGAGAGGGGCTGCAGATTGAGTTCAATCACCAATGGCCAATGATTTAATCAATCAGGTCTATGTGATGAGGCCACCAGGAAAACCCAAAAGGACGGGATTCGGAGAGCTTCTGGGTTGGTAAACACATGGAGATCTGGGGAGAGTGGTGCTTTCCAAGAGGGCAGGGAAGCTCCACGCCTTTCCCCACACCGTGCCATACGCATCTCTTCCATCTGGCTGTTCATGAGTCACATCCTTTTCTAATAAACCAGTAATCTAGTAAGTAAAATGCTCCTCTGAGTTCTGTGAGCCGCTCTAACAAATTAATCAAACCCAAGGAGGGGGTCTTTGGAACACCCCATCTATAGCCAGTTTGTGAGAAGCACAGGTAACAACCTGGAACTTGCAGTTGGCATCTGAACGGAGGAGGAATTTGTTGGTGTGGGGAAAAAACCCACACATGGGAATTGGTGTCAGAATTGTAGAAGGAATTTTAGAGATTCAGGAAGTTGCTGGAGAAGGCAGTGAGATCTTAAATCAACACCCTGAAAACGGGACCACGCAGCTGCGGTCATGACTCGTGATGGGCCTCCAGTCGGTCCGTGCAGTGACGATGAAGGATTAAGAATTGGGACTTAGGGACCAGCCCCGTGGCTGAGTGGTTAAGTTTGCGTGCGGTGGCCCAGGGTTTCGCCAGTTCAGATCCCAGGTGTGGACATGGCACGTCTCATCAGGCCATGCTGAGGCGGCATCCCATATGCTACAACTAGAAGGACCCACAACTAAGACTATACAACTATGTACCGGGGGACTTTGGGGAGAAAAAGGAAAAAAAATAAAATCTTAAAAAATAACACAATTCTTAAAAAAAGAAAGACGTGGGACTTAATGCCCACGCTCAGAGACCTGCTGCAGAATGCTAGGCAAGTCTCTTGATTTCTCCAGCTCTTGACTCTTGTTTCTTCTCTCAAACTACTGATGAAACAATATGGACTCTCTAGGTTATAGCAAGTTTGAAGTCTCTTCTCTCTGCTGCTGTCTTTCCAAGTAGTGGGAGGGGCAGGTAAAGGCCAAGCAGGCCTGAGTCGCAGCACAAAGTCACAGGATGTGCCAGCCAGAGAGCACAGACAGCCAGGCTGACACACCACATATCAAATCTCTTTAGCTGTTTCAAGTCCTTATACAAAATGAAGTCTGCATTTACATAAAATACATACAGTACGTAGAGATGGATTTTCTTTTTAACATAAAACTCTAAACTACTTTTTTTTATAAACGGCCTTTCTGTTCTCAAATAGGAAACGCGGACAGAGAGAGCAGCAGGGCTGCAGGTCAGACAGTCCGATGCTGAGCCGGTGCCACCACTGACCAGCCAGGGTGGCACATTCCTTAGTTCTGAGTGCGCATACTCTTTAATAGACCGTAGGCATGTTAATTCCTCTAAACAGCCATTTCCTCATCTATAAAATGGGAATAATAATAGCATCCACCTCCTAGCTTACCTTGAGGAAGTGTTCATGTGCGAAGTGTTCAGTACTTCATAAGCGCTCAATACATGTTCAGCTATTGTCTAGAGTTTGGGAAGGCCCAATAAATCGAACCTCTTTTCCCTACCTTCATTCTGAACCTGCTGAAAACCAGGACAAACAACAAGGCAGCTGGTGGTCAGACAGCACCTTTATTACTGATAAAGCTGATAAAAGGCAACAGGGCTTTCATCTGCAGGCAAGTAGCTTCCTCCTGTCCAACTGAGAATTAGGTGGATTCATCCACCAAGTCGCAGAGAACGCTGGATACCACAGACCTCCCACACAGGGGTATGTTTCTGTGAAATAGCACAGAAGAACAGAACCAAATATAACCTTCTTGAGGGCACCAACAGAGGGTAGAGAGACTGTTCTTCTAAATTCTACTAAGCCGGGTCACTCATCCTCCCAATGGAAACAGCAGGTGAGAGGACGGAAGGCTGCCAGGAGCTCCCTCCACATGGGTGGAAACATCAGAAGGGGAAATAGGATTTCTCCCCGAGCCTTCACTGTGTTTTCTTCTTTTTACTCAATCCTTTAGGCTTAACCAGCAGGGCTGTGATCCACCACAGTGTCAGCTGTGTATCTGGGCAGTTTTGTTTCTACCTTCACAAAGCTGCCCCTACTGTGACCACAGATCCTTCCTGGAACCACTGGGCACAGGAGATTTGATCTCCAGAAGCCTCTGTGTTCTCCAAAGACCTGGTCTTTTCTCAGTTCTCGAATGCCCTAGATTGGCGTAACACCAGTGTAGTGTGTATAAAGACACTCATCTGTGGATGCAGCCTCTATAAACCTCAGTAATCTGCCAAAGTCAAAATACTACGTAGCTGAAGAATCAAACCTCATAGTGGATTTGAAGGGTTCCAATAAATAGCATCCTTTCTCTCAGCCTGAGTTTTAAAGAAGTGATAAATAAGAAAAAATAAGGCAGATATGGATCAATCTCACATTTTCTAATAATACACATTGCAGAACGTGGCTTAAATTTATCAATGAGAGCTTTCCAGAGTCAGCCATATTCTTTTTCCAGACCCAGGCAGCACTACATGACCACAAGGCTCTCTCTCATCACTCCAGGGGGCAGCAGACAGCCTCGGTCCAAATTTTAAAAAAGAGAGGAAGGGGATTACCCACGCAGGCCCGACGCCTCTCCCAAACTCACCAAGGAGATCTGCCACTCCTACTTCCCTGGGAAGCCAGGGAACGGCTGAGAGACCAGGATGGGGCAGGAATGGAGATTCCTCTGCTGAGAAGGAAGTATCAAGAAGGAGCAATACTTTTTTTTATTGCAGATATCTATTATTTTATTGTTAAATATATTTTAAGTGGATGCATGACTGCGAAAGCCAGCACCTAATAGTAGTTAAGCTTTTTGGAGACTGACCATGCCAGGCAGTGGTAAGTGCTTTTCTGTACAATATCTCATTTAATTAGGAGACAAGCCTGTGAGACGATGGGTCCCATTATCACCCCCACTTTGTAGATGAGGAAGCTGTGGCACAAAGATTTGACGAAATAAAAGTTTGCTCACTTGCCTAATAAACATTGAAGCTGAGTCTCTGAGGCATTGCTCTGAATAGCCACATTAGTGGTTTTCAGAGTGTGGTCCCTTTGTGAGTTTGTTAGAAAGTCACATTCTCAGGCCTCACTCTAGACCTACTGCTTGAGAGAGTCAGGTAGAGCCAGCAAAGGTGATCTGAATGCAGCTTGAGTTTCGAACCACCACACTCTTCTGCCCACAGGAGCTAGGTTTTGAGGGGAATTGAGCTATTGCTCCTGGGGCGAGGGAGAACAGGAGACAAAAGGAAAAGAACAGTGGCATCCTGAGTGTAGAGAATAGGGGAGTGGTGGAGGCAGACAGGAGAAAATTTACTTCAAATTAAAGAAAAATGAGTGAAAATGTTGGCTAAAGCATTGACTGGGAGAAATACAGAAATCTGCAAACATTTCCATCCTTTGTTTACATTTGTCTACAAAGAATTTGTGTAGCACATATTTAGATTAATTCAATTATTTAGTAAACATGCATCAAGCAGTTACTTTGAGGACAAACAGAACATAGTGAACACTCAGATTCTGAAGCCAGGTGGTCTGAATTCAAATCCCAACTCTAAAGCTTAACAGTTGATAAAATATCCATAGTAAACTGCATCTGTCAACAAAGGTAATTTTCCAATGAACTGTAAAAATCAAGAGTAAAATGGAGCATGAAGATATATTAACTATAGGCAAAGTTTTATTTTCACTGGAGGGAGTCGCAGTTCACGTATATCTGACACTTACCTGATTAACTCCTCAAACTTTAAACCTTCATTCCATAGTAGAAAAAGATTTTGCTTGACATTTTGGTCAAAACTTGCTAACCACTGAGAGGTTTATTGAAAGCAATAAGAAGGAAGTGGCCCACAAAAAGAGAAGAAAAAAAATCCTTGTACTTTTTACCCAAGACTTTTGTCTTAACAAGAGCAATTCGGCCCTCTGGGGAATGGAGGGGCCTTTGATCTAAAGTAGACTAAATGTCATGGTTTCTGATTAACATAATTTTCCAATGGAAAAATGAGAATGCTTGATATGTTGCTTTGTTGTAATAATTAGAAAAAGACTGTGTAGCTGATTTTACCTGCTACAACCTCTGGAATATTCAGAGTAAGGAGGAAGATTGTTTAAATATTTTTCACATATGACTGGAGGTATCTATCCCAGCCAAAATTCAGTGCAGGTGGACAATAATAGCTCTTGTCTATAATTTTTTTTTCTAATTTTAATAGTTTGTGAACAATGGGATATAAAGTAGGTTGAGTTCATCTCATGCCTGGTTCAGTGTGGCAGATTGCACGGAGGTCCTCAGAGCTGATTAAGAATCAGGTGGCATCGCCTGAAGCAGAAGGATGCAGTCTTATTTCAAAGGGAAACAGTAGCGAAGTGACGGAAGCTTATTTCACTATCTACAGACCTGGTTGATAAGAGAAGCTGTGAGCATGTCCCCAGCATCTGGTTATGCTCATCATTCATGCTTCTTTGGCTCCAGATCAAAAAGGCCGACCTTCGATGTGGGAAGGTCAGTACGTCAGGCAGGCATGGCCTATTTAGAGGAGGTGGTTTGACTATTTTCAAGTAAAACATCCTTCCCCTTTTTTGATACAACTGTGAATTCAAGAACTGCTGGGATTGCTCTGCATCCAAATTTTTTGGAATATAAAGGCAGTCTCAACTAAATGGATGTTCTTTGCTGCCATATGCCCCTCTTTTCCCCATCCAGTTAGGACTAAAATTCATTTCTGCTTGGATCAGTAGTTCTTGAAGTAGTTTAGACGTGGTGGGAAATCTGCAGGTCATTCATTGTTTTGGCTCTCTCCTCTCCACGGAGACTAAAGAGGCTTCCAGCTGTACAAGTGGCACCTGGAGCCACTGATGAGTTTAGTTGCTAAGAGGAAACAGCTTCCTCCACCATCACGGAAGCCAGGCTCCAAGATGGCCACTCAGTGATCTCCACCTGCTAATTTGCACCCTGTGTAACCCCCTTCATACGGTACTGAGGTTGGGCTGTGCAACCAGTAGTATATGGCAGAAGTGATGGTATGTCATTCCCAACATTAGGTTATAAAAGGCTGCAACTTCCATTTTTGGTGCACTCTCTCTCTCCGTCTCTGTCTCTCTCCCCTGCATCACTCACTCTGGAAAGCCAGCTGCCATGCAATGAAGCCACTCAGGCAGTCTATGGAGACATATACGTGGTGAGAAACTGGGGCCTGCCAATGACTATGTGAGCAAGCTTGGAAGTAGATCCTTCAGCCCTAATTAAGCCTCAGGTGACTACAGCACCAGCCAATAGCTTGATACAACTTGGTCTTCATAAGAGTGCCTGAGCCCAACCACCCAGCTAAGCCACTGCTGGATTCCTGACCCACAGAGACTGTGATATAATGGTTTATTGCTTTAAGCTGCTTAGTTTTGGGGTAATTCGTTACACACCAATAAATAATTAACACAATCCTCCTGTGAATAAACAAGGAGTTATCATTCACTTAAATTTCAAGAGTATCTAAAGATTTAAAACTTAGGGAGCCAGAATTATTCCTTAGCATCAGTTGTAAAGAGCACTGATGAGGACATACATTAGTGTTTAGGGCCCCATTTCTGAAACCCGGTAGGCACACTTCTCTTAATGAGACAAAGCCTGAGGAAAACTGTGCGATTTGTAGCCACTCTGTCCCAGACATTTAGATAGATGCCCAGTGATTTGGGACCACATTTCTTCTTCTTTTGTATTTTAAACAGTGAAAACCCATGCATTCCTCTCTAGCCTAGAGCAGGGCCTCTCAACTTTAATGTTCATAAAGTCACCCAGGGATCTTATTAAAATCCAGATTCTACTTCAGGTCTGGGGTGGGCCCTGAGACGGCTCCCAGATACTCCTGATGCTGTAGATCTCAAACCACACTGAGGGGCAAAGGCCTAGATCACTGCAGTCTCTTTAGGACAGTCCCCACCGGGGGGAATCTTCAACTGAAAAAGCAAGTGCCATCCCCATCCCTCAGCACCATTTTGCTCCCAAGCTTTCATTAGAACTTTATTTTGCCAAATAAATATAGGTCCACACTAACCTCATATTAAGAATACATATAGGGGCCAGCCTGGTGGTGCAGCGCTTAAGTGCACACGTTCTGCTTCTCACTGGCCCGTGGTTCGCCAGTTTGGATCCCAGGTGCGGGCATAGCACTGCTTGGCAAATGCCATGCTGTGGTAGGCGTCCCACATATAAAGTAGAGGAAGATGGGCATGGATGTTAGCTCAGGACCAGTCTTCCTCAGCAAAAAGAGGAGGATTGGCAGCAGTTAGCTCAGGGCTAATCTTCCTCCAAAAAAAGAAAAAAAAAAAAAGAATACATATAACTAACCTGCTTGATTTATTCCACTTTCTTTGTCCTAACTTGTTCTTCAGGTCTTTCTTACTCTCAAGACATTTTATCAAGTAATTACACTTCACCACCACAAGCCTTCTCTTGTGATGCTGAAACACTACCCTAGCCCACATTTCAGAGGCTTCTTCCCTCAGACTGCTTCTATAATCTCACATCTGCTATGACTAGCTGATGCTATTGAGTATTTCATGTTCCAGGCACTGTTCTAAGCCCTTAATCTGTATGATTTTATTATCCTCACAACTCCAAGTGAGATCAATAAATATTAGTATTAATCTCATCTTACAAATGAAGAAACGTCAGCTCAGATGAGTGAAGTGAACTTTCCAAGGGCATCTATCCGGGTGATGAATCCAAAAGGAAAAGGGCCTTAAGCACTATTGCCATCCTTTCCTCTCTGAAGCTTCAGCCTTCTCTTCTCGGCCCCACCCCTACAGACCTAAATATGCAACTCTTTCACTGTCTATTCCTCCATACCCCTCAACTTCAACATAAAGTTACTACTTAAATCGCTTAATTCATGCAGGTGTAAGAACTCACTCCATTTTCTGTCCTCAGTGTCTTTTTTTTAAAGATTGCCACCTGAGCTAACATGTTGCCAATCTTTCTTTTTCTTGCTTCCTCCCCAAAGTACATAGTTGTATATTCTAGTTGGAGGTCCTTCTGGTTGTGTCATGTGAGACGCCAGCTCAGCGTGGCCTGATGAGTGGTGCCATGTCCACGCCCAGGATCCGAGCCGGTGAAACTCTGGGCCGCCAAAGCAGAGCACGCAAACTTAACCACTCAGCCATGGGGCCGGCCTCCGTCCTCATTGTCTTAATCACTGGTACCACTTATGTTCTTCAGGCATAAGTCCACAAGTGTTTAGCTGAATTTGGTTAACCTATTGTGTTGTCAGAGGACAAGAACCTCTACTGAACCTCAGAAGCTCAATTTAAAAAAGGTGAGAGAGGGAGGTAGTTGATGAAAATAAAAATGAAAATTTAAAAATACTTGAAAAATCCAAGTGTAACTGGTTTCAGACACAGTAAATCCTGCTGCCACAACTCTCTCTTCCCACTTCCCAGCTTTGCTTTCTTCTGGGCCCTACTCCCAGTGGGGCCAGTGCTGTGGGGAGGCAGCTACCACAGTGCCAGGCTTACATTCTACCAGTTTAGGAACAAAAAGAAAAAGCCTCTTGGGGCTGGCCCCGTGGCCGAGTGGTTAAGTTCGCGTGCTCCGCTGCAGGCGGCCCAGTGTTTCATTGGTTCCAATCCCGGGTGTGGACATGGCACTGCTCATCAAGCCACGCTGAGGTGGCGTCCCACATGCCACAACTAGAAGGACCCACAATGAAGAATATACAACTATGTACCGGGGCGGGGGGGGGGGGGGGGCGCCTTTGGGGACAAAAAGGAAAAAAATAAAATCTTAAAAAAAAAAAAAGAAGAAAAAGCCTCTTCTCAGTGATTCCTTCAAAGGCCTCACCCAGGCTTGCTTCTCAGTGGACCAACTTGATTCAGCTTTATCTCAGGTTTCCAGTTAAGGGCATACACTCAGTCAGCTTCCCAGGTTTGTCCCCTACTGTCTTTGTGACTTGGTTACTTAACCTCTCATGACTCAGTTTATCATCTGTAAATCGGGGATTATAACAGTATCTCATAGGATTGTTGTGACGATTGACCTAACTTAGTAAACCTTGAGCACTTAGAACAGTATCTGATGGAGAAGGCCTCAGTAAGTGTTAGCTGTCATTAAATGCCCATCCCTGAACCTGTGCCAACCAGTTAAGTCTGGGAAACGTGCTTTCTGCTCTCCTATTCCAAACTAAAGATTTATTAATTACAGAACTGGAAGGGATTTTAGTGGTTCACCACTAACAAATTTCACAGGGAATAGAACAAGCTAGGTTCCAGCTACCAACCTCATGCTGTGGTCTGTTTGCTCTTTGATGGTGGTGTAGCAGAGAGGTTCAGCTGTCCCCAAATACGTATTCTGTCCTTCATCCTTGAATTTTTGCTGTCCACAGAGCCACCCAAAATAAAGCCTACATTTGCCAGCCTACATTTGCCAGCCTCCGTTGCAGGGCTGTCTGTGCTCTGCACAATGGGACAAAAGCAGATGTGGTTATGTTTAACTTCTGGGAAGAACCCTTGAGAGGTTTGTCCTTCTTGTTTCTCCTTCCTGCTAAATGGAATGTGAACAAATGGTCTGGGACTGGGAAAGCCATCCTGCCTCATTAGGACCACCACCCAGAGTGCTGCTGTGCAACTTAGAAAAAGGCCCAGTCTCTCAGAGAACTTGAGGTCCAGGTGGTCCCGCTGTGTGAATTAGAAAAAGGCCTGCCCTTCCTCCAGGCCGACTCAACCAGTGCCCTGGGATGCTCGATAAACTGAGCATGGGCTTAATTTCAGCCTTTTGTCCATGTGCAAGACATGAACAGCAGAACCACATGTGACAGCCTCTTGGGAATAGAGGTCACACAGGACAGACCGACAAGTGACCTGGTCTCTGTCACCAGGAGTGCCGACCAGTCAGTGCCAGCGCACCTACTTGGGTTTTTACTTAAGAGAAAAGCCTCTATCTTGTTCAAGCCACTGCTCTTTCCTTTTTAGCCCATCCTAACATAAGGCTCATGTGCAACATACGTGAAGCCCTGGATTTTACTCCGTGCTATTTTGACTCCTACTTTTTCCCTCTCGCTAGATCACGTTGCTTCTATTTAGTACCACAGTAATCAATTACCAGAAGTGAATGCTACCAATTACCTCTGCTCTACATTCTCAGATTTTTCTCTCTTTGCAGCATGGGACTAGAGCTTCCGTCAGGCCTGGCCTCATTATAGTAAAAAGTAAAATCACAGTTAAAAAGAAAAGCAATTCTCTTCCCTTCACAGTATGCTCCTGGAGGGCTGTCTTCCAGCTCCAGGACTGTGCAAACTTTTTGCAAGTCCTGCTGCCAGATTCAGTCATTTATTACTTCTGCCTGCAAGAATAAGCAAGCTTAAATTGGCCAATACTGTCATGCCCTTCATAGCCACCTCCAATAAAACGTGTGGGAAGTGGCTTGGACTTTTTTGCTACTCTCTGCACTTAAATTGGCAATGAACGCCCTTGTCTAGACCCATCAAAAAGTGAAAAGTGGGGGCCAGCCTGGTGGCGCAGCAGTTAGGTTTGCACGTTCCGCTTCTTGGTGGCCTGGGGTTCGCCGGTTCGGATCCCAGGTGTGGACATGGCACCGCTTGGCAAAAGCCATGCTGTGGTGGGTGTCCCATATCTAAGGTGGAGGAAGATGAGCATGGATGTTAGCTCAGAGCCAGTCTTCCTCAGCAAGAGGAGGAGGATTGGCAGCAGTTAGCTCAGGGCTAATCCTTCCTCAAAAAAAAAAAAAAAAGTGAAAAGTGAGTTATGAATTAAGCAGTCATTTTACCTCCATTACACCACAAAGAGCCCAGCTAACATGCTGAGAATCCTCAGAATTGAAAATAGGAGCAGATTGGATCTTCATATTGATCCCTTTTGACTTAACCTAAAGTTGAGACCATCTGTCATTTTGGGTGGTAACACCAGGAAGGAGCCACTGAATTTAGATGGCAGTGTTCTCATTTGCGTTTCTATTTAGAGACAGCAACTAACTCACACTTGAGCGCTGGTAGGGCCATATGCTTCAAGTGATGGTAATGAAATGTCCAAAAGAAAACTGTTATCTTGTACTATCTCTTTGCCCTCAAAATTTTAAAAAAAAGATCCCAAGCTCAAAATATTTTTTAAAGATGGTTTCTATTCTATGATCTCTCAACACCCCTGGGGTAAGTACACATATTTTGATATTTTGTAGATGTGGAAACAGACAAGGAGCAATGAAATGGCCTGTTACCATGACAGCTAGTTACTGGTGGAGCCAAATCTAATATCTAGATCTTCTAGATATGTGGTTTTTTATTACATCGGTTTATACCCCGCCATTTCCTGAAACCATTTCTTTGTAGCTCCATTTCAACCAACGTCAAGTGCCAATCCATCCACAGGTGGCCTCACAGCTCAGGATGCACGGTGTGCCAAGCTGAGAGCTGTTTTGGCCTTGGCAGCAGGTGCCCCATTGTCTTCATTAATGCAAACAGCTTCACCACTCTCCCTAACAGGTTCAGCTCCCTTAGGCTGTTGGCTATCATTCTTTCATAAGGCTTAAATCACCTGGTAAGAACATTTGCAAGATTTCATTTGCTTGATCCATCAAACAATACTGTAAACCCACCTTTGATTTTGGCTGAGTTGATAATCAATCTTGAAGCTTTCAAATTACCAACGGTAAATGTAGTATATTCTCTTTTAGAACAGATGTGCAAAGTTTTCATGTTTGGATTTAGACTTTTACTTAATTCATAAATGGCGGCCTTTGAAGAGTCATATTTGTTTATATTTTGGGCAGCCTCCAAAATTTATCAAAGTCTTGCATAAAAGTAAAGTATTCCTTATTCTATCGTATTTGTGATACAATTGACTCACATACTCAACATTCTATTTACTGTCTTCTATGCAATGTTATCTTTAAATAGGAGGAAAAAATTCAGACCCACCAGCATTCACCACAAAGTCACATCACTTAAGACCAATCGAATTGGTCTCAGATAATTGTTGACCTTCTGCTTTCTTGATGAAGCACATATTCCTTCTAAGCTCATGCAAAAGTTTTTGCTCCCCAACTGAACTATTGGTGGCTTTACTGAGTTCCATGTTGATTGAAACATTTCTGGGACTGGGCTAAAACGTCATTGGAAAAATCAGTTTAAAGCACTGGAGACTGGGTCATCTCCAGGTAGTTCTTCTAGATAGATAGAAAAATAACCATGACTCTTAAAAGAGAGTCACAAATGTTAACTGTAGCCTTGACTGGGGTTAAAACAGGGCGGTGCAAGTTGTAGGTACTAGTAAATGTTGACAGTAGCATTTTATTCATGTATTACCCAAGAAGTTAGGGAAAAAGAGAAAAAATAAAACTAGCAGCACCAGTTCTAATTCCAATCAGATTCTCCACATCCAGGCTGTCTAAACTGGGCCTGATAAGATCTGACTCCTATTTGTCATGATCACGTGGATTTCAAAGCACAAGCTGCCCCAAGAAACCTCTCTTCTGCATAGATGTGCCTGCTATGGAGTTTTACACGTCTTACCTGTCATCATGTCTAACAAATTGTTAGCTGTGAACAGCATGAAGACAAAGAAGCTTTTTAGGAAGTTTTAAAAAATGCACCGGTTTCTAAATATGTGCAAACCCTTCTACAATATTTAGGTATAAGCGGCACATAATTTTTGAAAATAGTATTACTGGCCTCAAGTTTTCCTCCTCCTATTTTATGACTTAGCCAACAATTCATCCAGGAAGACTTCCCCAACCTCTAACCTAACTTTGGATCCCCTTTGGAGAAGCTTCCTTGGCCTATGCTCTGCTGTTCCGTTAGACTTGGGGACCCCTTTATTCATCTTTGTATGGAGAGTGTCTAACACAGAGTTCAGATTGATTCTGGAATGCAAAAATGCCTGGTTCTCACCATAGGACCTCCGAAAACATGTTATGGGGTCCCTCTTGTGAAGGTCACTAAATGAAAAGTGGAGACAAGTATTCTATATCCATTTTACCATCTATGAAAGATAGATACAGTTTTCTATTATCTGCCTCAAAGATGTCAGACAGAAAAAAACAAAAAAAACACCTTTTCACATTTATTGCAGATCTCGCCATCAAATAGTGCTCCCAAAGTACTGCATAACCACTCCTGAGGAAGGCTACACTCCTGAGGAAGGAGTGGTGGTGGAAGACAGGAACGAGGGCAGGATGGGGCAGCACATCCTCAGGCTGTTGTTCACTGGCCCTGGAAATAGTACACACATGCCTGAAGAACACCTGCAGAGAGTGGGGTGCTTTTTGGTGGTATATGGAATAGAGCCCTAACAAATACACAAAAGAAAGAAAAAACTTCTGCAGCTCAGCTTTACCACCTACATTAAGTACCACAGCTTGGAAAGATAAATATTAGACCTGATTGTGAAACTTGTGAAGGACAAAAAAGAAACAGTATCAAAAATATTCCATGGAAGTCTGCCTTTTCTTGAACAGCTCTTGTTCCAAAATGCTCTGGATAATTACTGTTAATTTAAACTGAGGAGGAATGATACATTTGCAGGCATAACTCCCAAACCCAGAAGGTCACTAAAATTGTGTTTTCTCCATTCTTTCCTCACGCTAATGTTAACAGAGATATGAACGCAGACTGAAGAAAATTATGACTTATCTGTGAACATGTGACAACTTTAAGAACATTGGCCTTGCTTTGTATTATAGCCACATGTTCCTACTTTTTCAACAATCTTGAAAAATAAATATTTGAACTACAATCTTCAATAAAGTCCCTCTACACTTGTCGTCAGTCTTCATGACCTTTCACTTGTCTGCCCAGTGCCTTGAGCTCTTAGATGTTGCACCTGGAGATCCCTGCTTGCTTTGTAATGTAGGTTTATAGGCCCTTTAATTGAAAGCAAACCGCCTTAGATAACTCAGTGGCAACAATGTTACAAGGTCCATTTTCCGTTAAAAGGCAAATAGAAATATTAGGCTGTTCTCTAAAATGAAGAAAAACACATAAAAATACACCGAAATCTGCCACACCACTTCCTTTATCAGAGATAAAACCCCATAGCCTAAAATGCCTCTTTTGTGTGACCCCTGCCTGGAGACAAGGGGGAGTGCAAGGCGCTGCAGGTTTCAGACTGATCCTTTCTCACTGTAGGACATTTCTCTGCCCACCGAGACTTCTGTCATACGGTGTATTAAATTTTACATTCATCTTACTACAATAATACATCAACTTTAACCTCAAGTTTTGTTTAATGTTCTAATTATTACTTGTTGAAAGCACTTCATTAAAAAGTAAAACTGAATATGGAAGGATGACAGGAACATATACCTCACTTGTACGCAGTTTGCTATTTTTCTGTGGAGGTTAAAGTGAGTTTGTAAAATGACAGGAAGAAAAGGTGACAAGAGGGTATCTTTAAGGCAATATAATTTCTGTAAGATAGCTTCATGATTTTAAATAGCAGTATGACCACTGATCAAAAAGAAAATAGCTGCTTAACAGATGCCAGGGCTTCTGCCTGCATGACTGCTTACAACCTGCTCTCGGAATCATTACAGTGTGTGGCCTGCACAGCTGAACATGGGAGCTGCATGCACCAATGCAAAGTATTCTTTTTTAAAAAAAGAGGCAAAAGTGACTGCTGGGGCCGTCCCCATGGCATAGTGGTTAAGTCTGGCACACTCAACTTCTGCAGCCTTGGTTCAGATTCTGAGCATGGACCTACACCACTCAAGTCATGCTGTGGTGGCGACCCACACACAAAATAGAGGGAGACTGGCACAGATGTTAGCTCAGGGCCAACGTCCTCACGTGTGTGTGGGGGGGAGGCAGACGGGGGAGGATTGGCAACAGATGTTAGCTAAAAGAGAATCTTCCTCACTAAAGAAAAAAAAAAGTGACTGCTGATGGAATTGTTAATGCAACAAATGGTAGATTTTAGAATATACAAAAGTTAAAAACTTAGCAGTGTCTCCGAAAAACTACTGAGACATTTCAGTTAACATCAAAACTGTTACACCATGGGGGGATAGACTGGAAATATTTTTCCAAGGACCTAACAATGTTTTTCCATAATCAGAGCAGGAAAAGCTTTTAAGGTGAAATAGTTAAATGTGGACAATGGAAGGATATCCCTCTGGGATTGCTATCTTCCCCTCAAATTTCTTTGGTTTTAGAGAAAAGCCAATTTGTTTCTTTCTGTTTTAATGAAAGACACAGACAAATGGGTTCCATTCTTAACCTGACCAACCAGCACTTACTAGCTAAATATGCACTGTCTGGTAGGGCCTTAAAACATGGTTTTATTTTGACTGAGCATTATATAAATGTACAGATGTATAAACTTGCCTAGTATTTCATGGGGCTGCTGCTCTGACTCCAATAATTTGATCACATTGTAGCTGTTAAGATTGGATCTGTGGCAGTGTGTGTGACATTAACAATTTTTCTACCAGGTGTGAACAACCCACTATAGACTGAAAACAAAACAAAACAAAAAGCAAGGTCTCCTTTATATTTGGTCATATTGATATTCAACGTAAGACAGCATGTCATTAAGCAAATCATTCAACCTACAGTTGGGAGATACTTTCTAAACACTGTGGTCTTGAGAACAAGGAATTTAATGGTAGTGCAAACCTATCTGTTCACTGTCCTCAAAACAGAAGATGACCCATCTTCTCATGAATTAAAAAGTCCCTGGAATGTTTTCACGGGAAAGTAGATTCAGGCTAACAAAGTACTGATGGTTACAGCGAATGTCTGTGTGTCCTACTTCAACCCTTTCCCACCAGGAGTGTGCAAAGGGAATAAAGACAGCAACATTTTTTAAAAAGTTAACTTATATTAAAAATATTTTGTTTATAAACAATTTTAATACTACAAAGTAGTATTTCAATACAAAGCAGTTCAAATATTAACTGTTCTTTAAACTGTTAAACTTTATTATAAATTAAAATTTCTTTACAAAAAAATTGCACATAATATTTGACCACTCTTAGGTTCTGATGCACTGCATTTGCAATAGTTTCTTTAATCTTCAAGTTAAACAGTCTCGGCAAGGAGTCCAGAACGTAGAAAGGGCAATAAACAACCCTGTTAGAGCATTCAAGTGCAACTAGCAGACTTGTGGCCATGGCAGTTACACTTTCCTTAAGTTGGACTGCTTAAGTTTTAAATCCTGAAATGAAGAATCTCAAAGGTTTAAAGAGGAAGAACTAAAAGGGACTGCCTGCTTTCTACTGTAAACACAGCCCTAGAATTAACTCCCAAACAAGAATCTCTCAGGCATCAGAGTGTCAAGTGAATCAGGAACAGCACAACGTAAAGGAAGGGGAGAGTAAAAAAGAAAAACAAAAACAAAGCAAAATTAAAATAAATGTCAGTCACTTTGAAGAACTATACTTACGTACATGATGTTATGAGAATCTGGCAGGGCCTAGAAGCAGGCCAAACGGGAAGTTCATTTATCCAACCGAAGAGGGTCATGTTCATTGCTTCCGGTTTTGAGGATAGGATATTGTAGGGGACTTGATATGATCAGTAATGCTTGTCTGCCTTACACAGACCTTAGCCAGGGATCAGCCTAATCTTGAAGGATCATTCAAATAATTTTGGCAATTATTATAAGGACTTAGAACTGACTGCACCCAGTGTTCAGTGATTCTTGCTTTCTGTTTTGTAACTGTTTAAATTTAAGAGCTCATTTAGGCTGACTCCAATCTCTTGGCACTTGGAAACTAGTTTTCTCAGGTTATCAGTTTTACCTCCTTCTGATGCTTCAAACAAGAGTTGCTGTAAAAGACAGGGAAGCACAGAAGTAAGACTTAGCTAGACTTTGAGCATCACCACATCAATGGACATGGCACATGCAGAAAATTTATAGGAAAACTTCAAGATGAAATAAAAGATAAAAAGCATTACATCTTTCCACAGTGATGCACAAAGAGGTAACTTCTGTAAGGCTCTCTGATATAAACGGTGGACCTATAAGATAGATATACACACAATTCCATCAGGAAACGCGATGAAAAACACCTTTATAATCCTAACCATTTGAATGGTACTCATAATATAATTCTCAAGACAAAATGGTTACGCTGGGCTTTGGAGTTTCCAAACATTTAGAGTTCTTAGGATGTTAACTTCTATGCTTCAATCCTTTTAAATTGAGAAGTTAACAAAAGGGGCAGGATGGCTTAAAAAAAAGTGACCCATCTGATAGTCAATCATGACTTACCTCTCTTTGTCCCTTTAGAACAATCTCAGCAGCAATGGCTCTAAGAAAAAAAAGGAATATAGAAAAGGGAAAAGAAAAATTTATATATATTTGAACAAAATGAGATACTACCACTGGCAGAATACTGACTGTGGGAATCTGAGTACAAAACTTCCTGAAAGTAACAGGCTAAACTTCCAAGGAGGGTAACCTATAGTGAAAAGAAAAATTCAACAATTTTTATCAACTTTACAAGAATAAAGCAGACCAGTGTTTTGAACATAAATAACGTTCGTGAAAAATACTTATAATTACTAGTAAAAAAATACCTGGAACTAACACCTTTTAAATAAAGAAGACACCAGACTATCATGGGGAAAACCCTGCATTTCAAAAGAGGTGGTCTTAAAATGTGTCTCACAGGCTTGTCTGATAACAGTATTGTTATCTAAATGTTCTCCTTCTAGGAAAATGAAAACTCTAATCCATTTTGCTTTTAGAAGCAATTGCTAATGAGCACCTCACTCTGGATATAAAACTTCAGCAAGTGCCAAAAAAACCCCTCTAAATTAGAGTAGAGATCTGTCTAGGAAAAAAAACCAGACATCATTTTAAAATTACCTGTCTGGAGCAAATCTTACAAATAAAAGCAATAGCTATAAAAACAGGTACATGATTGTTGCATTACATTTTCCAGGTGGCCAGGCATGTTGGGATATTATATGTAAACATCTTGGCTTGAAGTTTCAGAATCTGAACATTGCTTTCTTCCCATTCATGTTGAAGTAGCCTGTAAAGTACATTCAGGAAAATGAACAAAGCATTGCAAGTACAGGGAACCCCAAATGTGCTCTCCGAGCAGAATGTTTGATGAGGTACAAGTTTTGGTCAGTTAAATTTCATCAAGGCTACTCAGCAAGTATCTGTAGTATGTCTCTTACAAAAATTACCCTGGACAGGAACATGCAAAGTAGCAAGAGGTCCAGTCAAGACCCATGCCATTTTCAACAAACTAAAATAGGGCCCAGGTATTCCTCAGAATATTAAAGCATTCTCTCAAAGGACACTCCATGTGGCCCCTCCCTCAAATTTTCTAAAATAATGACTTGATACAGCAATGCAATTTCCTGGTTTCTTCTTTCTTTAGTACACAATGTATACTTAATCATGAATGTTTCTTGAGATAAAATGTAAGTGCAGTGACTAATTATTAAGTTCTCTATTCTGAAAAAAAGGATAAGGATGACCACAGGGAAATAAGACGTATCAAAACACAGAAGGGGAGCTTTACCAACAAAATCAACAATTAAACCACCTATATTCCAAATGCCTATGAAAATACGAATGAGTCAAAATAATACCACGTTTTCTATTTCACGTGTTTTACCAAAAGCGATGTTATACAAATTTCTGTAATTAGCTTCTGCAGATTAGCATGCTTACTAAGAATTTTTATTATAAAACACTATGGCTATTTCTGTCACAGCCCTAGGATTTTGATTTTTTTCAATCTCTTATACCATTTTCCCACATACATGCTAAATAGAATGTAAATACTTTAAAACACAAGGGAATATGTGATAAATATTTTAGGTACTTATAATCCATAAAACAAACTTAGAAACATAAGACAAAACCAGCGCAGTGGAATGACTGCACAAGTAGAAGCCAAAGCATTAGCATGCAGGGTACCTTTTTGAACTAGAAAGCACAATTCTTGAGGGTGAAAATGGGTTTACTCTAGTGGAGCACAGAAACTACAAGAAAATGCTCAGAAATCTCCTTCTAATTGAATGTATGAAATCCCTAGATAAGTGTTTCTTAAATGTGGTTTGAGGACTCAAGGTCAGGACTCTGCAATTTAAATGAGCATCCCAGGAGACTGTGATGCACGCTAATATTTGAGACCAACTGATCTACTATGAAAACAAGTCATAGTAACCAAAATATGTGTAATTGGCTGCTGTCTCTGTAACACTTTAAAAACCTCTGAAATAATATTCCTTTGTAAAGCATGTTTACTGCTTATAAGGCATGTGCTGCGGACAGACGGTGTGTGCTTAGGGAACACAGATGAACTTAACTTGAATTATGTGCCCTCTTTTAACCTGCACAATTTTCTGAAGTGACTAGATTCTTATACTGACTTTTACATGAATACCTATACACTGGTTAACAACTCTGGAATTAAAGTAGTATATATCAAGTAGGAAACAGCAGAAGAACAGACTGTTCTTAACAAGTTTTCAAGAATAATTTTATATGAAGAGCCAATATCATTGAGCTGAGAACCAAGAGAATTTTATTTTTTCTTACCTCAGTGCAAGTCCAGAATTAGTTGGCATAATTGAGCAAAACTGTTCCAATGTTTTGGAATGCTGGGTCTTTGGAACACAACTCAAATAAAAGAAAATAACCTGTAAAGGTTGAGGGGGGAAATGAATGCAACAAAATGTGAAATCCAATTATCTCTGTTTTAATGAGAAAACCAACATGGCCTTTAAGACATGAATGTATAAATTATAATAATGTATGATGCTGTGAGTTACAGTTCCTACCATTAATTATATTAGTGACTTTCCAAATATGAATTAGGAAATATGGTCTAGTGATGAGGGCCATGGACTGAGAACACTGACAAGAAGCCAGAGTCCGGGTTTCATTCCTGAGTCTGCCTTGACTTGCTGTATAGCTGGGCAAGCCATAGGGCTAATGATACCTGCCACATCTCGCTCATGGAATGCCCGTGTGTAAATGACTTAATGTCCATAAAGTGGTTTGAGATCCTGGGATAAAGAATGGCACAGAAGTACAAAGCATAATAATTGGTTATCCCGATTGGCAACAAAACCACCCCACCAAAGAAAAATAAAATACATCCAGGTTTTGGTCTACACTGTGCCTCAGTAGAGCTTTTAGCCTACATTGCACTGAATAAAAGGGGTCTCTGAAAACTAAACAAATTAAAAAAACCCTTTGCTTCATTGCCTATAAGAGCATAACATTATAAATATATCATTAATCAGATTCTACTCTTAAAATTCTAAACAGCACCTGATTTCAGCTTTCTTATGCCCTATGTATAGACATATTTGCTTGACAAAATACTGACAAAAAGAGCAACTACACCGTGTAAGCCTGTTATTATTTTGAAGTTACAGAATTTTCCATTTCCAACTCTTCAAGCACAACGTTAGATATTATTACAATTACTTTTTTGGATCTTTCTTCTTTAATATGTATTAATCCTTAACATCTCTTACATTTTGCTTCAATGTTAAATTTTCTTAAATAGGACATAATCAACACACACATTTTATCTTAAATGAACCTTAAAGGGCTCTATTCCTAGATTTTGAAGAGGTAAGTAGGAATCATGGTCAAGAATAACAGTAAATGCTAGGAAAGTGGTCCTAGGAAAAGCTCTCGTGATATAAAAATGGGAGTTTTGTTGTCATTTTTAAAGTCCCCTTCTTTTGTACAAGTATCTAAAGAAAAAAGTCTTTAAGTTCTTACCCTATTATGAAATTCATAGTTGGACCAGTAATCAGCACTGCTAAAAGGAATGGGGTATCGGGCAGGGACTGTAACCAAACATCTATTCACTAAGTCAGTAAAACATTTGAATTCTTGGACTTTGTTTCTGGATCCAGCAGCTCTATTATTGGCAAAGACAAGATAACTGCCAAAAGAAAAATATTACAATTTAGAAGAATTAAGCCAGTAATTCTTTCACCGAGAAAGCTGATCACCCCTTTCCCCACCACACCCCCTTATTCCAAATCCCATTCTTATTAAGAGGAACTAAACTTACTCCATCCAAATCTTCTGCACTATATCAGATCTCATGGCCACCCCTAACGCTGCCTCATATGCCTCCACTGTCTCTTTAATACTTGATTGAAGAGGATGACAAAGGCTGTTTAAAAAATGAAGGAAAACATTGTATGTCTGGAGCTCAATTCTATTAGGTAAAGGAATGACAATGTGTATTTTAAACATTACAGATATGATTACAATGGAATCCTTCTGTGGATCTTTCTTCTTTAATAATGGATAAACCTTAGCATCCTTTCAATTTTGGTTCAATGACTTTAACATCAGGTTGATTTTAACACCCTGCAATTCAGTGATAAATAACAAATGGGAGCCTAGTATACAACATTTCTCTCCACAATAGATAAGGTCTCACCAGTAAATCAGCCACAAATAAGGAACTTGGTGGTTCAACACCTCATCATCAAAATTCCCTTTACATAAATGGGCTGGAATGTCAAGTGGTCCTGGGATATTTAAGAGATACCTGAAAGAAAACACACTGTTTGAAATTATGCTGATGCACACAATGGATTACTAATACTTAAAAAAAAAAATCCTCCGTTTCAATGTGAATTTCCTTCACATATTTTTATAAAGTAACGAGACTTTACTTTTACATGTATACCATACCGCTTTGGTCACATTTCTAACATCACATGGTTATTATTTTACACCTACACAATTAACTCCTCTCCTAAAGTAAATTTTTTATTCTAGCCTCAAAAAACCCCCATAATCATCTAATTAAACCTAATTAAAAACAGAAAAACAAATGAAACTAACAAGTATCTAAGATTTTCCTACAAAATCTGTACTTTCTTCTTAAAAAAAAAAAAGTTCTTTAAGAGTTATAAAACTTGATAGCTGAAAACAATCTTTCCGTCACATACATACACATACCATTATAGATTCAGTTTTGGACATGATGTCAAAGCATATTCCATATAACATATTGCCCCACAAGGCACTTGTCAAAAAGGGGTCTATGATCAAATAAGATTGGGATACACTGGAAATTATAGCCCCTCTTAAAAAGCCACAACATATATTAGGATATTAAAGGCTCTAAGAAGTTGATCAGTAAAGAAATCTATTTGACTTTGACTAATTCAGGGTCCCCCCAATATATGTGAATGTGCATGTATAACATTTACCAATGTCTTCAAGAATGATACTTTTAAAGGAAATACACTGATCTCAACAATGATCATCTAGTATAACCATTTATCTTGGATTTAAAAATTATTTCAAGGGACTAACTTTCAATGGATTAGAGAGGCTGTATTGGGGCTGAGGGGAGGAGGAGGAGGAACCATAAGAAAAGGAAGAAATGGGACATCTAGAAGTCAGGTTACCATCCTGGCTTGGTCATAACTAGCCATACTATCATCACTTAATTTCTAAGGATATCAGTTTTCTCAACTGAAAATTGAGGTAAGTTAGAAGAGATGACTTCAAATCTATCTATGTAAGACTCTATCCCTAGGCTAACTTCAGTAAAGTGAATGAAATCCCTGAGTTAACATTTATGGCTATCCACTGATCTTCAAATTATTCGAAATATGAAATTTACCACATCTAGCTCTTTCTGTCTTTTTTTTTTGGTGAGAAAGACTGTCCCTGAGCTAACATCTGTGCCAATCTTCCTCTATTTTTCATATGTGGGATGCTACCACAGCATGGTTGATGAGCGGTGTGTAGGTCTGCACCCAGGATCCAAACCCACAAACCCTGGGCCACGGAAGCAGAGTACGTGAACTTAATCACTACGCCATCAGGCCGGCCCTTTTCTGTTCATCTTTATGCTAAGCGTTACACAGAAAGGGAAACAACAGACTCCAACTCTAGGTAAATATTACAGTTCTAAGTATTTTGCCTTTACAATTTCTACTCATGAAATTAAAAAAAAAAAAATTTGAACCTATTAAGAGCACTGACTTCTCCTATTAATCAACTCTAGCTATATTTATAAATTTAAAAAATTTATACCAATATCAGTAAATATGACAATGCCAAAAACCATCCCACCTATTGCCATTCTCCTAGTATGTGATGCAAAAAAGATTTCCTAAATTAACAGATATGCACACTCTGTGTAAATAAGAACTTCAGTATTGTCTAAATAAACGAAGTATAGGATACCTTTTCCTCGTAACTCTCAGGAATTATGACTCCTCCCACAAAAAATTTAATAAAGGAAGATGACTTAGTAAACAATAAAAAATTATTTAGAGGCAGCCCATTTTCAAATTTTTATTAACACTTATTTATTCTGCTTCATTAAGCTGACATCAAGAAAATTTGAAGACCTTTGATTAGTTACCATGGCAGAAACGGGCAGCATCTTCTTTTAGGCTAAACCAATTACTTCCATGCCCAAAGGAAGACCAGAACCAGTAAGTCTATGAAAAATTTGGTTCAGCCTTGGATTTGTCATGTCTTATTTTGAGACATTAAAGCAATCTAATTTGAACAGGGAGAAAGTCAGCATGGGGAAGCTGAACAATCTCTAAATTCCTTATAGTTAACTTCTTTTCTATTAATTTGCATTTTAAATTATTCTTTTGTAACTAATTGTAAGATACTAATCTAGATGTAGCAGAGCAGAAAGAACTTCAGGAAGAGTACTAAAATCACATGTCGATAGACTGGCTACCATAAGAGGACAGATGTGAAGACTCAAGTCTGGGAAAGAACAGTGACTCCAAACTTTTTTGCCAAATCTCAAAATAAAACTGCCATGTTCATAAAACATTCTAGAGTGGATGGACCACTAACTTAACAAAATGTGGGTTATTTTTTAAAATATGTCTTCATATAACATTTCTATACTGGGAGGCGGACCGAGGGAGCACCTAAGAAAAGATAAATATTTGCAAACATTAGACTTGCATATATAAAGCCAAGATTTTTATCTTCACTTAGTATTTTCCATAAGAAATTCCTGGGGCTGGCCCCGTGGCTGAGTGGTTAAGTTCACGCGCTCCGCTGCAGGCGGGCCCAGTGTTTCGTTGGTTTGAATCCTGGGCGTGGACATGGCACTGCTCATCAAACCACGGTGAGGCAGCGTCCCACATGCCACAACTAGAAGGACCCACAACGAAGAATATACAACTATGTACCGGGGGGCTTTGGGGAGAAAAAGGAAAAAAAAAAAAAAAAGAAATTCTTTCAGGAGATACTCAGCTTAGGCTTTCCTTCTCTCAACTCCTCCTAACAGAAAATAATAGAGTATGTCATGATAAAATATTTTCCTTTTGCCGCTGTTTTACTTAGGATCAGCAAACTATGCCTATTTTTGTAAATAAGGTTTTACTGGAACACAGCCACGCCCGTTCATTTTTATATTGTCTATGGCTACTTTCTTCCTTCAGCAGTATAGGTGAGAAGCAGTGACAGAACAAGTGGCTTGCAAGCCTAAAATATTTACTATTTGGCCCTTAAGAAAAAAGTCTGCTGATCTCTACAGAGAGACAAGCAGGAAGAAGGAAAGAGAACTTTATAAGCCTCTCAAAAATCATTCTTCATGATCTGCTGTGGCCTCTTATGGTCGTTAGAACAAGAGCTCACAGTGAAGCAAATAAAGGCAGTAAATACAGAGCTCTACATAAATTACTGAGAAAGTGATGGCTGAGAAAAGAAGTGGAGCACGCCAACTTGACCACTCAGCCTTGGGGCTGGCCCCATCTCATAACAATTCTGTAAGAGAGTGTTGGACTGTTCTTTTTTTTTTTTTTTAAATCAGTATAAATGTAATCAATCCACAAAAAAGTGTGCAGTCTTTCCAATGAACTATACTATCTCTCATTCCTCTACAAATCAAGAGTTATACAAACTTACCGAAACAGATCCAAGTTACTATACTTCTCAAATCCTGGGTTAAAGAAGGATGCAATAAATTTCCGCAAAAATGGAAGAAGATTATCTCCTCGATTCTATTTTAAAAAGAGGGAGACGGGACATACATTAGGCTTACAATGTCTAAAATCTTTCAAGGGAAGAAAAAGCGCTAAAAAAAAAAAAATCCTCGATTCGACTACGTTTCTTGAGTAGGTGGGGGTAGAGATAACCTCTCTATTCTGATCTCCAAATTGAACCCAACTACCCATTAAACAGGTTTACACCCAATATACACAGCATCAAGTCTCATACACCAACTATCTATTAAGCTTCTCTTACGTGCTTGGCACTACCCTAGGTGCAGGGGCTCTGAATCTGAATAAGACATGGTCCCTGCCCTCTAAGAGCTCTCAGAGCAAATAAAGCAGCCTTCAACAAAATCAAACACACTGTAGTAAGTGCAGTGGTAGCACCGTGCACAGGGTATCACGGCAGAGAGAGAAGGAACACCTAACACAGTTTGCAAAGGGCAAAAGGACCAGGGAAAGTTTCCTGGAGAGGCGGATGCCTGAAATATCTTAAACGTGAAACACAAAAACATCGTATTTAAGAACTATAACTCACTTTTTTTTTTTTTTACCTGCAAAATGAAGAATTTGCATGTGTGATAAAAAACCTCTGCATTCTGAGGATTTTTTTCAAACGCAGTAAGCCACACTGCCCTGGCTTTGTCGTGCTGATCTGTTTGCAAATATAAAGCAACAAGGGCTTCCAACAACTGGCAGTTCATGGGACAGGATTCCAATAAACATTTACAAAGCTCCACTGCAGCCTCATACCTTCACAAGAAAAAGCATATGTCTAAACACATGAAAAAATCAATTCTTAACACAAGGTTAACTGCTGGTCAATTAAGTTTTACCTCTCTAGAAGCTGGTGCAGAGCAATCATGTTTGTGTAAAGTGGAACACAGACCTCTACTCTTTCCTCAACAGTAAGGCTCTCATCTGTGCAAGCTTTCACCGCATCTATCCAAAAACATCACAATAACATGAATCAAACATAAGATGAATTATCTGACCGTGTCATTTAAACTCTAAGAGACCAATAGGAAAAGATGGCCTATCCCTCTGCTTGACCATCATCTTATTCACCTTTACTGAACTCTGGCTTTTACCCAAAGGAAATATTTCTGACATCTCCAAACTCCTAAAATTCAATCTCTTATGCTCACTTTCCTGGTAAAAAATAAAACCATCCAATATAAGCTCTCACATCTAGCAGTGTTTTCACTTAAACAAGTGTTTCTGCATTTATCCTAAATTCCTTAAAACTGATCTCAAAAAAAAAAAAAAAGAATAAAAGGTCAAAGAATGAATTATCTTTTCATCTTTCTCTGACTCACTTCAGAAGAGGCCTTGCTCTGCTGTTTGTTCCGTAGTCATCTATATGTCTTCCTCTAATCCTTTTCTTACTCCTTCAAAACACAATGTCCCCCTGTAAAGAGTCCTTTACTTGATCTTGCTACTTCTTGGAGAATGGTATGCTGTTTTAATTTGCACAACTGCCACCATTTCCTCTTCGCCCAATGGCAGCACGACTTCCTGAATTTGTGGAGTTTAAAAGTGAATGCCATTCTGAAACTGCACTTTCGAAGTTTGCTTATAAGGATCATATCTAAACAAACCTGAAAGCCTATCTCTACAATCATTCTCCCGGATTAGCATTTGATAATGTTCTTCCTCTGTTTACTTTCTTCTTGCCTCTGTTTCCAAAAGATTATTTATATTTCCTGTGGCTCTCATTCACTGACTTTCTCTTTTTTATCCCTTAATGCTATACTCTTAAGCCTTCATTTCCTCAGATGAAATATCTCATAGCTTCAACTATTGGATAATTTACTGTGAAAGCACATTAAAAACTGTAAAGCACTTTGTAATAAACTAACTTCTATGTTAATAACTTTCAAATCCATTTCTCTATCCATAATCATCCACTGAAGGTCCACTTCCTTATTTCCTTCTGTCAACAAAAATTTCCACTTGAGTGACCAATTACCATTCACAAATACCGGTTCTACCAAAATCAGTCTTCCCAATTTACCAGTTTTCTATCAACAGAGCTTCCTTTTCCTAGTCTCAAAACTCTGAAATCACCTTTGACTATTTCTTCTATTATTCCCTGACATTTAATCTGTCTCCCACATCTCTATGTCATATAACTTCAAATGTCTCTAATAAATACTCTCTTTTTCCCAGGTTACTTTTTTGTGTCTCAGTTATGGCCATCCGCTTCTGGTTGGTTTTCCTACCTTTGGTATCATTTCTCTTCAGCACATTCCTTCTTGCTTAAAGAAACTTTACTGCCATCAAGTTTACCACACTTACAAAAATTCTTGAAAATCTCGTATCATTCCACTTACCAAGCTTAATTCCTACTATTCTCCAGCACAAACCTCTGGTTTTGATAGGGACTCTCCCCTTCTTCTAATCTCCTTTCACATTCAATGCAATTCTCATCCACATGTTGCTTTTTGTTTACTTAGCTCCCCTAACAGGAATGTCCTCCTTTTCTTCACTGGATTATTCAAATAAACATTTATTAAGCACTTAGTATACTGTCAGACATTATAGGACCTTGGGAAATATAAATAGGACAAGTGTTCCATCTTTGAGGAGGCCCACTATGTCACATCGAAGACAAGCTTCAAAATCTAACTCCAACACCTAATTCTTCTATGAAGACTTCCTTGATCACGCCAATCTACAACTATCTCTTCCTTGCGGGTTTACGGCTTGTACCATATAATTCTATAAATCACGGATACCAGTCTCTTCTAAGCACAGAATTTAGACTTTATACTAATACACAGCTATATGGCCTCATATGTTTAATAATTATGTCAAACGTACAGATTTTATCTTCTGACTAGGCTATCTACTCATTAGGAAAGAATAGGCTTTATACCTTATGTGTATGTATTCCATAGCGGATACATCATTTAGTGTATAGTAGCAATAAAACTCACTGATTGACGGAGAAAATAATTATTTGACAAGGTAAGTTATAATCTTTTAACTCTCACCTTGATGGGTTGCTTAAAAAAAGAATTACCTGGTTCTGTGATTCGATCAACTTATTAAACCTATATAATCTATATTATCTACATTTAGCTGCTATCATTTGCCATAATCAGAAAAACTGCATAGGTAATGTAGTATACAATTACTGGCTTTCACAGATGTCAATGCCCATCTAATCTGATTCAATCCTTAATCTTTTGAGATTTATATAATAAAGTGTGAGACTATAATATGCAATATAGATATAAATTTGTTCCACTTAATTACAAACAATCATAACAAGGGACAAGTTAGTGTTCTAATTAATTTATAAATACTTATATTTACCTTCAAAAACTGCTAGCAACATGTCAGGATTAGTCTTTACATCTTGAACTGCTTGCCATGGCATTACAAATGGTTCTGTGTTAACAATTCTTGAAGGATTGGCATTAGATGGATCATAAAATTTTGAAGGGAGAACGTTGAATTCGATAAGATGTATGTAGGCCAGCCATGCCAAACATCGATCACTTGTTTTAAGGTACTCAGCTACTATTCCATCATGAGCCGACTTCAATGCATTCTAGGCAAAATTAAAAAAAATCTGAAAATGTTTTTAAAAATAATGACTTCTATTCTTAGTAAGATTTGAATATAAAGGCAAATAAGAATAAAAGTATTATATTTCCTTGGGATGGTTCTTAAATACCTAAGTCAAAATTTTGATAGTCACCAATTTTTTTAATGAAAAAAACTCTTGAGATGTCAATACCAGATTAACATATTTTTTACTATGCTAAGGTTTATGACATAAAAAAGATTAAATCTATTTGTATATTTTAAGTGTCTTGATATTAAAAATCTAATGATAAAGAGAAAACAGAATATTGAAGTTTATTCTGTTGGGTACTTAACATATGTTATTTTCATTTAAACCTCATAAGTACTCTAAAGAAAGTATTATCCCCCCTAAGCAAAGGAGGAAACAGTCATAAACTTACCACAACTTACACAACTTTCTAGTAAGTGGCAAAACACGGATTCAAATCTATAAGCCTGTGTTCTTATCATTAAATAATGTTACCTATAACGTTTTAGACCTTTAAGAAACTCTCCACAAAATGTAATTAAATGATATAATAAATGTTTACCTGTAAAATTGCAAGTGCACTTTGGCATCTCCCAGTAAATATATGCAGCTGAACTCTAAACAAAAGAGCTTCTAAAAGCTGAAAGGACAGGACAGCTGATGTTTCCTGCTTGGCTGCTCCCATCAGAAACTCCACCATTCGGTCACATACATAATCCTTTTCTTCAAAGGTGCTTTCTAGGTGCAGAAACTGCCCAAAGGGGTTTCATATAATTAATCCTGCTTCATAACAATAAACTGTAAAGCTACAGATTCTTGAAATTTCATTAAAAAACTGTATATTAAATCTTCAATTTCTGTAAAAAGGGCAATTATAAATATGTATAAACCCATCTTCCAGTACTATACAACCTAGCTTTCCACTTCTCCCACAAGGTGGAAAGAGGAATCAGATGAAAACTACAACACCACAGATGTACTCTCAGAACTATCGCTGAAGCAGTTTCATCTCTCCGTTCCTTGAATCAACAGGCAAATAGCAGCAAGACCACAATGGATCTCCAAAACCTCCTATGCTTATGATCACATACAATGTGCATTGCTTAGGTGTGTGACTGTGTAAAAATTGTGAGAATAGCATTCATACTACAAATATGTGACAAAATAAATAATTTAAGACTTAAAAAATTAAGAGGCCCTTTAAAGACGAAACAACTGGGGGAAAAAAAAAAAAAGTCCCCTAAACTCTGTAAAATCTTGTGGTGATTGATAGCATTAACTTTGGTACAAGGCTCCAGGTCAAAATTCAAGCATCTTTCACTGTCCAGATCTATTCAGTACCTGAGTTAGGAGAGAGAATGAGAGTGGCACGTTCACTCATTAAGGCGTGACCATGTTATGCAAATCTATTTGTTCTGAATTTCAGTTAGCAAGTAAACAACAGACCTGACAGTAATAGATTTGAAAGTATATCTGAATTTAATGGTTCCTGAGTTCAGCTGGTAAAAGTTTAGATATCATTGAATATTTATTTTACAAGTGGATTAATTATAACTTTAAGTTTAAGCCTGGGTAGGAAACATCCTATTCTCCCAAAGAATGAGGAAGAATTCATTTTTTCACCAAATCTTTGTATCTTGGCAAGGTTTAATATTAGTACAAATTACAGATTATTTCCATAGGTAATGAGGACAGATAACAAAAAGACCAAAGTGTTTCCTGATATTCATGAAAATGTTACACAACCATAAGAAATTAAAAAAAAAATCGTTTTCAGATGCTGTGCAAAAAATTCACTTAACTTTGCCCAAACTAAAACTGCTTAAGAATAGATACGTATAAAATGTTAATATTTTTCTCTTACCAATAAAGTTAACAATAACAACACACACACAAAAATCACCCTTCACTCAATATTTTGTTTTTGTTTGGTCTAAATTAATCTTGACCCAGAGAAGTGTTGAGGTTACTGGACACTGAAAGTAAGGTTCTTCTATCTAAATGGAGATAAAGCATAGCTACGTGTCAATATTTAAAATGACCCAAAGAATTATGAACACGTACATACACACAGGACTATGTTATCTTTTCTACTCACAGTCCAAAAACTTTGATAATCAGGAGCATATTCAACAGCTGTTTCACACATTTCCTGCACCTCCTCCTTGGTTCCTCTCTTTGAGAATAATCTGAGGTAATGGCACCAAATTTCTGGATTGTCTTTGTTGTTTTCCAAAGCTCGTGCCAGAACATTTAAAGCAGAATCCAAGGACTCAGAACATAGCCTACACATTTAAAAGAAAAAAGAGCGTTTAAAAAAAAAAATGCTTGAAAATACTTTTAAATTGAGCTAATCTAATGTGTCAATTTTTAAATTACATTCTATTAGAACATACCAAGCAGCTAGAAATCACCTATGATAAAGGGAGGTAGATTAGGATTTTAGATCACATCTGTCCAAAAAGCTTTTGATTTCCCATAGATCCAACAATTCCTTTTTGCTTTATTGGGGGAGGGGAGTGAGGCAGATTGGCCCTGAGTCAGTATCTGTGCCAGTCTTCCTCTACTTTATGTGTGGGACACCGCCCCAGCATGGCCCAAAGAGCGGCGTGCAGGTCTGCACCCAGGACCCAAACCCATAAACCCTGGCCTGCTGAAGTGGAGCACACGAACCCAACCATTACGTCACCAGGCCAGCCCTAACCAACAATTCCTTTTTAAGTGGATGTTCGGTGAGCATTTACCAGATGAAAGCACAGTGCTATAAAACCACTAGATTATCAACTTCAAATGTGCTTTGCGTCCTTATTCAGCACTACCTTTTATGATTTACACTGGTGCAGGAATGGGAAAAGTTAAACAATTCTTCCTCAAGGCCAGCTACTGCCAGCACAAAATATCAAAGCTTTCAATATAATAGTTCTTTTCAACAGTCATGGGCTTGCTATCTCTTGGAGAAGATAATTGTCTCTCATGATCCTGTTCATAAAATAATGTATGGTTCTTTTGGCCTGCACTCAGTAAATGAGTCAGAAAAGAAAACACTGTAACTTATCCTATTAACTTGGAAATGACACACAATGTGAGTTAAATAAACACCACATTCAGGAGTGTGTAGTGTGTTAGCATTCTGCAATGCTGCCTTACTCAAAAAGCTTTTATACTAAGTTTTAAGATAGACAGACATTCAGAGTAGCCTGAAAAAAACCCCAAAACAGTATTATTATAATTTTAAAATCATGCTAATAAAAGATTATTCCTGGTACTCTTATCAAAAAGTAGAAGTTAGAAAATGCAATTATGCAATATGAGCTGTAGTTTGTGAGATAAATTACTATTTACCTTATCTGAATGCACATAACACTACATACAGAAGTCAATTCACCAGAATTTAGAGGTTTTTAGACAAGCTTTAAATCTCCAAATGAAAATTAACATAAACTTTAACACTGTGATTTTATCCTAATTTTATTATGAGACAACTACTTGACTTTTAAGAAAACTCAATAAGTAATACTTATACCTTTCAAAATTTACTGTTTTAACTAATCTTACTTTGAAATAAGAGCCTACTGAAGTTAAAAATCGTAGCTAATTTATTACCCATACACACAACTCAAGATCTAATCTTAAATTTTTTCTAATAGCTTTTAAACAATGAAGTGCTTTTGGCTTTCTCAAAAAACAAAGACTCCATTGATACCAGGAAGGAAAGCTAATTACCATAGATGAAATAAATCTCAAACATAAAAATATAAATGTGCAACAGTTCACACAAAGATTAAAAGAACCTACCCCTCATTTTGATTCAAGTACTTGTACGCAAGCTTGAGCCAGAGCTGTACATGAGAAGGGTTTTCAAGCACACTTGCTTCTAAATTAGCAATGTCATCAGTCTCATTTGTAAAGTATCTGACGTCATCTGGAGTGACAACTGTATCCAAAGGTGGAACATTTATTCGGTTCTCTGGCTGGAAGGCTACATAGGAAAAGTATCATTAGCTTCACACTTTCTCTTAAAAAAAATTGGCTTCATCTTTAAAATATTCTAAAGATTCTAATGACATGAAGTAACTCATAGTTTTAAGGTAGAGCAATCACAAAATTTCTTGTCCAAACTAGGACATTTCTAAGAGTGAAAGGGGGTGTTATTAAAAATGACACCAGGACAACAGGTATAAAGTAGGACTCCGCTGGGCAAACCAGATGCATGGTCTCCCTACTTTGAGAGTAAATGACATCATCTAATAATTTACATTCATTAAATTGTAAGAGAAAGCTATAATTTATGAAGATGATTTATACTACTCCATCTAAATTAGAGAAAAAGTGTTACAATAACGTAAATTAGATATTTGCTAACCCACAAATAGTAAACAAGTAAATTATGCAAATTTGAGATTATCACACAAGATATGCTTGAAAATAAGGCACCCATTCACACATTACTTTGTTCATTCATCCTGTGAGCCTACTTGCAAGTCAGAAAACATGGACTCACAAAACAGAACACCCGCCTCAAGAAGGACATGGGCTAGGCAGGTTTTCAAATGGGAGCAGTACCACTCCCCTCCCCCCACTCAAGCATGTTTAGCAATAACGGAAGCCATCACATTTACTAAAGAGTGATCCTTGCATTCACTGGGCAGGGGCCATGCATAGAAAATGTCCTGCAATCGAAGGGGCAGTCCTGCACAATGAAGAACTAATTGCCGTAAACACCAAATGGCATCACTGTTTTTAAAAAAATAGAAATAAAAAAACTAGGCTAGTAGATACACCAAAAGATTAGCCAAGTGTTAGACAAAGATGGAATACTACAATTTAATGATTTTGAGTCTTAAATTACTTCTTACCATACTTAATTGGTCCTGTAGACTGCTCCTCATCACTACTGAAGTTATTCTCTGAAACCGGTTTTCTCCAAAACTTCGGCTTCCACTTTCTTTTATCTTTGTAGGTTGTAAACGGAGGTGCTAAAGTAGACAGGAGATTGTTAGATGATATAACTAGTTTTTTAATAGTTTTGAAGGCTACCCAAACAATATTCAAAAACAGCTAAATTTATTCTATCAAGTTAGTCTGAAATGACATTTTTTTTTATATTGAGAAAATAACTGCAAAAAACTTGCTGTCATAAAGAAATCGTAAGGTCCTTGTGTCCGGGTGAGAGACATGTACTCACTATGGCCTTTACTTTCGTTGATATTGCTAACAAGGAGAACAGCCATCTGGTCCATTGACATACGATCTTTGTTTACTCCAAAAAGTTTCTCAACATATTTTTCTGAAATTAGAGCAACACTATCTTCATAAAAAGTATTAAAAAGGAATACAGATGAGGCTAATTAAAAAGTACGAAGTGAAGAACAGCTTAAGAATTAAAGGGAAGTATACGGTACTGGTCACAAACACCTACGGCCTTCTAGAGGGCAAGGCCTACACTATCTCAACTACGACGTCAAACCCGACCACATCGCACATCCAATTTGGACTGAAAAGAAAGTACTTCCTGAAACAAACTAAACAAGTACGTGAAAATTAAAGTCCCGAATTTGGAATGATTAAATAGACTCAGTGATTTTACAATCCCTCTGGGCTGTGAGAACACTAAATTTAATAAGCACCAATTCCCTTACTTCCAAAGACTTACAGTTTAAGGTTTACTATTTGGCACTAAATCTGGGGGAAAACTTAACAATATTTACTCACAATACCTGACAGTAATCTGTGCTTTCTACAATGTCAAAGTGATTAAAATCCTTTTCATTTCATTGTAGAATTTGAACCTACAGTTACCTTAACTTCCAACCCTCCTCTATTTTTGAAAACAATAATAAATAAAATAGGGGTCTATTTTTAAATCATTAGTAAAATTTCCATAGAAATATGTTAATATATGCTTCCAAATAAACTGAACTATTTAGATAAGCTCCATCCAAAGAACTTTCTGCACCGACGGAAGTGTGTTCTAACTGCACTGTCCTATTGGTAAGCACTTACCACTACCGAGCTATTGAGTTCAAAAGTGGCTACTGAGCACTTGAAATGTAGCTAGTGGACAGAGGAAGTAAATTGTCACTGAGTTAAATGTGAATAGCAACATATGGCTAATGACTACTGTATTGAATTATTATAGTATTTAAAGACATCAACAGTGGAATATAAAATTTTTACATCGCCTAAATTCAAATTTTCACTTGGAGAACAAAAAATGGTCTTTAAAAACCTGCTGCAGCAGCAATTTCTTCATCAGTACTTGTCTCTGAACAACCAATCAAAGAAAGATTATATGACAGAATGTCCTGGAATAGCTGTTTTCGGCTAAGCGTATAATCTTGTGTATGTTGCCTAAAATAAAATGACAACACAGAAAAGATAATCAGGTACACATCAAAGCTAAATAACCAAGACTGTCTTTTAAATTATAAAATGTTCACAAATAAAAATTACTCACCACTGACAATCATCATCATTACATGTTCCTGTTAAATCAAAACGGCAGAAACACTGATCTGGTTCAACCATGTTACTATACGACACTGAGCTTAGGGGAAGTTTTTCCTTGGTTCGATAGTATGGACTAAATCTACGGAGAAGAGAAGAGGACAGGACATAAACACTCCCCACAAAGTTGAGAAAATTTTCATTTTTACTCTCAATTAAAATTTCTATACTTTGAGCTTACTATTTATCCAACTACCAAAATTAATTCTAGAGAACAACTAGAGTATCAAGTGATAGGGACAAGCTACTCTTATACCCATAACATAAAAGATCTGAAACAGAAAACAAAAAACAAAAAAACCCCTGTATTTTAAAAGTAGTGTTTTCTTCCCACTTGATAAAATGCTATATAATATTGTTATTTCTTGCACACGTTACCAGCCAATAAAAAAACTAGGGAAAAAGTCTATACTACCTGGTAGGCACTTTACAATTTTATGATTAAATCATACCCACTTAACAGTCTCCTAACTTCTAGAAGTCTGAAAAAAGACAACTTCACACAAAGTTAATCATCTGAGAATGTCTACATCAATTTTATGAAAGCTGGCCAATGTACGCCTTAGAGTAACAGTAAAATTAAAAAACAAAAATTAAAAATTCTCCTAAGACTCCAGTTACTTTTCCTAAAATCCCTAACAGATAACAATGCAGAATTCTCCACAATTCCCCCAGTGGCCAGAAATCAGAATCTGATAAGAATTAATAAACCCAAGTATGTGTTAAACTTTATTTCCTGATACGGTTAAAATCTGACAACAAGACACTCTACTTTTATTCTCCCTAAAAGGACAAGCCCAATTTTTCAGTGACCATGATTCAACATTTTTTGCATTATCACTAAATATTCAAGGTTAAAATATTAAGAACAAGAAGCATTCCTAAAAGGTTTATTGAATCTTTCTTTTATACCTGTAGGACTTAAACACTAGAAGAGGACTATGGTAGGGTCTAAAAGGACATGGCTTCACTTCTGTTGTTTTACTCTGTGCTGTTACAAAATCCACATCCACAGAAATCTCCTGCAAAAGAAAACAATCATTTCATAAGACAAGTAAGGTTAGGGTGAATTCTAGATTTTATAAAGAATACAAAATGTTCAGTTACCTGACCATGCAAAACCTTTTCTGTAATGCCTGTGGTGGTTTTTAAAATCAGCTGTTTTAAGCTGTCAGCTTTTGAATACAATTTTTGCAATTCACCGATTTTTAAGCCTAGAAAAAGTTCTGGTTTTTCTACCGTATTCTTAGTAGGTTTGTTTATGCACTCTTTGTTAGGTGTATCTGTGTGCTTAAGGTTAGGTTTAGTAAAAGAATTGGATTCTAAGAAGGACCTTCTTCGTTCTCTGTTTGAACCAGATAAAATCTCATCATCAAGATCGTTTTCCTCAGTGTCCAGACTTAATTTATCTTGAGTGAGATCGTGAAGTGAGGGCTGAGGTAAAGAAAATTCGGGCTCCTCCTCCACAGCTGGAATCATGTTTTGTTGTTCCTTTGCTTTAAGGGCCCGAGCTTCTTTCAGTTTCTGAATTTTCAGGGCATATTCATACTCTAGCTTTTGTAACCGTCTTTTTTCCATAGCAATTAGTTCTGCTGAATGCTTTCTTGGACTTGATATTGGAGAACTGTCCAATCTCATCATTTTGTTCGGCTGGGGGAGGAAAATGACAAATATTTTATATTGCTATGATTTTATAAACAATTGTTGGTAAGATAATTGTACTATCCTACAATCAATGTCAACACTATAAAACTAAATCAATAATGAGAGTAAGAGTTTTACAAGTCTCCAACAGTTTTCCTAGCTCATCTATCATCTATGAAAAAAAAGGGCAAAACAAAAATAAATTTAAAAACAAGCTTCCAAAAAAATGTGGATGTCATTTAAAAGCAAAGCTTTAATCTTATCCTCCTTGAATATGCAGGAAAAAGCTTGAGTTATTTTATACATCTTACCCTCAAAAGTATCATAAAAACCTCCTCCTTTCCAAAAATAAAATATTTCTACAAATAACTTACTCCAAGGCGATCTTGTTCCAGTTTACGTTTTCCTATTTCTTTACTAGCCACTGCCTTTGCCCGAGCAAGCTCTTCTCCATACTTCAGAGTCAAAGCTTTCTTAATGGTAACACGCTGTTGAACTTTGTGAATCTGAAAATACAGGATAATTCTGAAAATGTAAATGTAAACCTTAGGACAGGAAATTTCTTCTTCTTAAACACAGCAGCTTTAGGGTATTCAAATAAAAAAAAATTCCAATATTAAGTGTCAATGAAGAATAATATATAGGTTACACATTTTGATGGCTTTGGTTTATGGGTTTCTTTGTTTTATAAAAAAGTGGCCCAGAAAAAAGTGTAGTAAACATGAAACTACAATATTTTAATTTAAAAAAAAAAGCATTACTTGTTCCTGAAGCTTCTTCAAAAACATTCTGTTGACACTGAGAATTTTCTCTGTTGCTTGAAGCTGTTCTGTAAGTTTTGTAATCTTTGTTTCAGCATTTCGAACAGATTCTCTCTTCTTGGCTTCTTGCTGTACTAGATTCTTTAAAACAGATTCATCTTTCATCAAGAGAATCCTAATTGGGAAATAACAAATTTCCTATTAATGTTTTTCTAAACTAGTGGACAAATACCATCAGAATGAAAAATCTACAAAGCAGTAGCTCATTTTTAAAAATAAATTTATGACATGCAGGTGAGAATTTAAAAAGATAGTATTTTCATATTCATCAATCACATATTCAAATAGACACATTTTATGAAAGCAACTATGAGTCTGATCTTTTTTTAAAAAAAAATCACTTAAGTCTGAGAAATGTGAATTACAGTTGAAAAGCTATTAATAGTAAATGTTCAATGTTGGCTGAATCTGACCCTATATGACTACTGAAAAATGAAGACTTAAGACAGAAAATTGCTGATTAGCTTCATTTATAAAGCTCCTAATATACACATAATCAAGCACATTCCCCCCGCCAAGACTGGCACCTGAGCTAACAACTGTGGCCAATCTTTTTTTTTTTTTTTCTGCTTTATCTCCCTAAATCCCCCCTGGTACATAGTTGTATATCTTAGTTGCAGGTCCTTCTAGTTATGGGAGCACATTTAATTAACCTAAAAATCTCTAACTCATTTTACCTAAAGCAAAGCAGGAAGAGGAAAAGGAAGTCTTAATTTTTAAACAGTACACAGTCATGCATTGCTTAACGACAGGGATATGTTCTGAGAAAGGCGTCGTTAGGCGATGTCATTGTGTGAACATCACAGAATGCACTTAAACCTAGATGGTACAGCCTACTACACAACTAGGCTCTATGGTCCTAATCTCATGGGATGACTGCCACATATGCGATTCACCATTGACTGAAATGTCATTATGTGGTGCATGACCATAGAGACGTAAAGTTTGGAACTGAGAAGTAAAACAGGACAAAAAAGACAAATTTATGGTTATAGATTTGCATCTTTTCAACTACTGAGTATTACGGCTAAAAAAAATAAAACATCTTTCCCAGAAAGATACCATATATTAACAGTTCCAACAACTGACGTCTAGAATGAATCATAAAGACAGGGAATATGTGATACAGAGGATAGCGAGTAGAAAGATATTTTAAAAACCTTTTCATTTGTTATGAAAGCTATTAAAGAAATGGAATCTAAATTAATTTATTTTAATCTCTTACTTTTAAAACATACACAAGACCATTTCTTACTGATAATTTTGGAGATTTGTGGTCACCACAGTATTTCATCTATGAAGCATTTTTTAGCACTCTCATATCAGGATGTGTCTTAACACTACTGCATATCAGACTAGCTAGTAGCATATTTTCTTAAACACAAAAATAATGGCACTTCTTAGATGTAATGAAATACGAAAGCACAAAGACAAATATCATTCAAAACTGAAGACATTTAAAAGGACTATTTTAAAACGTATTTTAGGGGCTGTCCCCGTGGCTGAGTGGTTAAGTTCGCACGCTTCACTGCAGGCGGCCCAGTGTTTCGTTGGTTTGAATCCTGGGCGCAGATATGGCACTGCTCATCGGGCCATGCTGAGGGGGCGTCCCACATGCCACAACTAGAAGGACCCACAACAAAGAATATACAACTATGTACCGGGGGGCTTTGGGGAGAAAAAGGAAAAACATAAAATCTTTTTTAAAAAAAAAAACGTATTTTATTTTGTTCAGAATACTTAATTTCCAATGTTTTGTTTGTAGATGGAGAACAGAACATATTTTTGTATACTTAATATAAAAGCGTACATAGTCACTATGTCCTTGAGCTATCTGTGATGCCTTGTAAAAACATTCCAAATTACATTCTTTTCCGTGATTTAAAAAAATAAAAAGAAGAGTATCAAGGTGGCTGTAATGTTAGAAATGAGGCTGTAAATTTCTACCTTTTTTTCTTTAATTAACTATGAATGGGTGAATTTTTGAAGCTTGTTTTAAAAACCATTAAATTACTTACATATTATCATTAATAATTTTTCAACATTACTCATCACTGTAATCTTTGTGTGTGTGTGTGTGAGGAAGACTGGCCCTGAGCTAACATCTATGTCAATCTTCCTCTATTTTGTATGTGGGATGCCACCACAGCATGGTTTGATGAGCAGTGGTATGTAGGTCTGTGCCTGGGATCTGAACTTATGAACCCCAGGTGGCTGAAACAGAGTGCGCAAACTTAAGTGCTACACCACCGGGCAGGCCCCCACTATAACCATTTTTTACTTCCAGATGTGAAGTTTGAGAATTGGTTAGTCAGTTACTAAAAACAGGATGGGAAAATCTTCCCATCTTTGCACAGAACCTCCCTCTTATATTTGTAATCTGAAAGGGGACTAGCAGAACAAAGCTCAGAAATGGTCATGTTAACTAAGACTATTTTGCTGTTCATCAACTAATGCTTTCAATGTTTGAAGTGGAAAATGTATACTCAATAATATGATGTAATTATTTCTGTCAAATATATGCTAATGGTCCTCATCAAAAGAAAAAAAAATTTGTGACTATGTATGGGGACAGATGTTAACTAGATTTACTGTGGTGATCATTCTGCAATATGTACAAATATCAAATCATCACGTTGTACATCTGAAACTAATGTTATATGTCAATTATACCTCAATGAAATAACTAACTCCCCCCAAAATATGCTAATAAATTCAAATGAATTCTATCATTCAACATGTTCATCTTGTGGGGTTTACATGTATTCTCAAAATTTTCAAACATCACTTGAACAACACAGTAATTTCAAAAATCACATAAGAAGTTTATGATCATAACTTAATATTCATACTTTATAATAACACCGTATTTGACCATGTTTCTTATTGAAGAGACTAGGTAATGACTATTTTCAACAATCAAGCCCATCCTTAATAATAAAAATATGCTTCCAAATTTCAAAAAACATTCCAGATGTTTTAAAGAAAATTCCAAAACAAGGAATTTCGCCAACGTTTTTAGCAATGAATAAGCCACATTTAAATCTGAAGGGGAAAACTCTCCTTTGAAGTCTCGGTATTTTTATTTAAATGTTAATATTATTACTTTACGTAAATGTATAATTCAACAAAACAATAGCTTTTTATAGTTCTACTAAGTATAAAAGATTTTCTAATCATACAGGGTACTTATTATTGACATACACCACAAAAAGATATCCCTCTAATAGAGAAAAACTTAGATACGTGCAGTATTTAATCAGATAATGAGGCTCACCTATGTTTTTTAAGTTTTGCTTCTGCATCTGTAACCTGCTTAGTGACCATTGCTATTCTGCCAATCCCATCAATTTCCACATCAGAGTTTGCCGGGGATGATGAACCTGTCTTCAGCTGATCTGATTTAATCAAACGCTGTTTCTCACGACTAAAACAATCAATAAAGACAGATGAATTATACCAAAGAATAAACTGAAATTACTTTTCTTTAAAGATATATTCTATTTCATAAAGTAAAATTATTAATCATATTGACTAATAATAGCAATGATGACCAAGATGCATGACTCAAGTTGGCATTCAAAGCTGACAGTGTAGCTCTCCTCTGTAACAGCTTTTATTTTTTTCTAAGCTGTTTATATCTCAGTGCATCACTGTATTCAAATCTACATATGATTACCTGGCTCCTCCTCCAGTGTGAGTTATAAAAACATTAACTCTGCATCTTGGATAAAATCACCATCACTCAATTCCTAATGCCAATAAACTGTACACAGACTAAGTACTAAGAAAAGAGCACATGCCTTTAAAGCTAATTACACAAAATGCCACTTACTTAGCAATCTCTTCCTTTAACAATCTATATTCAATCTTCTTTTCTTCAGGCAAAGCTTCAGGCGTTCGCATAGGATCATTTTCTTTTTCAGATTTTGGAGGTACTTTTGGTTTTGAAGCTTGCTAGAAAATATTTGGACAACTAGATCAACAGTTTTCAATAATCCCAGTGCACACTCATATACCTAGAAACAACTGAATATCTTCATCATTATTTTCCTTTTCTAAAAAACAACAGTGGTTGTTAACCAGCAAATTAACTATATAATCCACTAAGTAGTTAAAACCTATAGTCTGAAAACAATTGAACTAAATCATATCTAAACAACTGTTGCAACAGGAATAAATGTTGTACTTAGATCATACACCTTAATGAAAACTTTTCTGGTAACATAACACAATTATAAAACAGTAAATTTCCTTAGTACAGAGGACAATTATCCACTCAATTTTACTCCTTTGAAAAAGGGACTAGTCAACTGGAAACAAAAATAAAGGGAATTTTTAATACTTAAATATATCTAAATTAATACATGCTTCATTATATAAAGTCTTAATAACACATACTTAAAATATTTCCACAATTCAATATATTAAAAATCTGTACCTCTGAGGTTCACTTTTCAGGAACAAATGAACTGTAATGATTTAAGTCATCTCTCTGTCTGTTATTACTGCACTCACCTCAGCGGTTCGTCTTGCTTCTTTAATCATGGACTCCAATCCACCAAAAACACTGTTTGTCGACTTGGAAGCCTCTACATCAGATTCACTGTCATCTGAATCATTCAGTGTTACAACCACTGATTTATGTTTTGGAAGCTGCAAGACAATACATCTGTTACTCTTGATAACAAAAGTATCTCTATTCTTTTCTTGGCTCTACCAGAATTAGCTGTGTGGCCTTGGCCAAGTCACTTAACCTCTCCAAATTTCAATCCATAAAAACAATGGGCTTCAAGTAGACAATCTATGGTTCCTTCTGGTTATATTGCCTAACTGACTTTGTTTTACTCCACCAATACTGTTTATATGCCAAAAACAAAATAGTCTATATTCTCAGTCTGTCTAGAAAGATACTACTATGATTGCCTTTGTCATTTAAATTTTCTTTTCTCCCATTTTCTATAAAGAACCATAACGTCATCTAATTCTTTTACAACAAAAGAAATAATTAATAATTCTACATAATTAGTAACAAAACTTTTTGGCTTTTGTGGTTATACAGAGGGTATAAGTGGACAAAGCTGGTCTACCCAAGAGAAGCAAGATTTCAACTTGGGTTTACTCCATTTATTTTACTTCAAAGCCATTACAAAGTAAAGCAGAAAGAAATGGTCATTTCAACCTCCTTAGACATTTACGAAATAAATTATAAATAGATATTTACTAAGTAAATTCTTCCATTACAGTATAATTATGAATTGGAAAAATATGAGCAAAGTATATAGATAGGGAAATAAAAAATACACAATTTGCTAACTGACTCTAGAATAGACAGAAAATCTGAACGGACCAATTTATAAAGAAAAAACATGAGGAAATGGCAAAGGAAAGCATCCCACTCTGATGAGAATAATGCTTCCCCAAAAACATTATCACTTAACTCTACCAGTTTTCAAGTGAAGAAGCTGCTCCCACTTTTAATAAAAAACAATAAATAAATAAATTTGTATTTACATATAAATACATGTGTCTATAAATAAACTAAGAGGTGGGGAACAAAGACAGTACAACTTCAAACAAATCTCTCTTACGCTGTTTGGGCAACAGTAGGATTAACTATTTTGTTTGTTTTTACCGAGATCACAGTTCGTGGAAGACGAGGTCCTCTGTGAAACTTTGGATTCTGTATCCTAGGCTGAGATACTGTATTAATACTGACTATCGATAGATTGCTTCTTGGCACAGGCTGTGAACTGTTCAGCACTGGAGGTGACGGTGGATCACTATTACTGGACGTTTCCTAAACAAGGAAGAGACAGACAGGAAACATTTTTAAATAAAAAGAAATCTGTCATCTTTAAAAATCTTGAGCAAATTAGTATCAGACTTATCCCTACTTTACTGAAAAGCCCAATGAATCCCCCAAAAGCAGAGAAAACCCGAGCTCCCCAAAACTAAGCTCAAGAGCACCACCTAGAGGTTTAGGGACCTAAATTACCTCTGGCTTAAAAGCTCTTTTATTCGCTAGAGATTTAAGCAGCTCTTCTCGAAGCAGCATTTCTTCCTCCTCTTCCTCATCTGCAAAAGGTGGTTTTGGAGGCTGTTCCGGATCTTCAGGTGGGAGAGGTGGTAAAGGTGGTGGAGGAGGTAGAGGTTCAAGAGAAACACACAAGCCTTCCACATAAGGCTGGCTCAAAGGTGGCAGAGACTAGTTATTTTTAAAAAAGAAGAAATAATAAATTAGAAAAAGGTAACTTTAGGTTATTACTTTAGCTTAAGCATAAGTGAACTAAGTATACCATAAATCCCAAAACTAATGTAGACTCCAATACTCAGCCACAAAAAAGAAATTTTTACAATAAAAAAAAAAAATCAACAAATTTTTAAACATTTAATTTATGAACTTGAAAGTAATTACAGAAACTTCTCCATTCCTGTTCTTACCTTCATTTAGCATTCTAAAAGACAGAGAAATCAAATTTTAGAGTCTTTAGATGTTCTACTTTAGAACAAGCAGAGATATTGAAAACCAAGAAAATACAATTAAGTAAAAAAAATTAGAAACCAAAGGGATTCTGGAAATAGTTCAGAGTATCTTAAGAATTAAGCATTAAGAAGAATCACCACTACTCTCCTAAATCCTTGTGAAATGGCTTCTTAGAAACTATCTATAAAGAAAACCAATTTTACACAAATCCTTGAGTTTGGATATACTTTTGCTTCAAGGACTTTCCAGTATTTCTCTTGGCATTTAGCTCATCCATTCTCCCTTTCCCAAAAGAAAACATTTCAAGGAAGAAAGAAAAAATGTTTTGTCTTTCACTCTCTGCTCCAATATTCCCTTCAACTTAAGCTTCCTGGGAAGACACAGATGTCTACCCGGAACTGTGAAATGGCAAGGCTCCTTCTAACCTACTGAAAGAGACCCAGTTTGGTGATCTGCAGGCTCTCTCAATCTAGAAATAACTTCAGAACTTTTACTTTATGATTCCCTCACTTCCTCTTTTTTCTTCTTTTTTTTTTAAATGGGGAAACGGCAGCTCTTTTTTAAAAAGACAGGGGAAAAGAAATTAACTTCCACACACAATGCTTTCTTTTGCTGAACTTTCAAATTAAAAATAACTGTATTCATCAAAAGAGGAGAAAGGAAAGAATTATTTCTAGAAGCATCCTAATGTACTCAAATGCTAATTTCCAGAAAAGATAATCCAAAACAGTAGATAATTCTTATTCTGCTTTGGAATAAATTGTCTGAGTAGCAACCGGCTTAGAAGAAAGAATAAAACATGCTAAGCACTGAAAGAAAGTCAACATGAGACTAAAAATCAGTCCCAAAAAGTCTACCAAATACACTGCCTACCAATAAACAATCAACTGTCTATTCCTCAGATTTCATAGCTATTAAATTTGGTAAACAATTCTGATTTTTTAAGCTCTTCAAATCTAACCATCTTTCTCAAAACAAATTTTTCAAATCAAAACAAATAAAAGACACAAAGCAACAAAATGATTTTCTCAGAAATCATATCAATTCTCACTTACAGAAACCTGAGGTGGTGGAGGCAAAGAAATAGATGGTGCTGGAGAAAAATACCCCAATGAACATTCAGAGAAAAACGGTGGTTGCACTGGTGAAGGAGCTGAAAAAAATTTTTTTAAGAGTTTAATAACAGAAATACTTCAACAGGAATAAATAACTTATTATATGTTTGAAGAAATACAAATACATCTAGGCAGAGAGAAAATTAGATTTTATTAACCTCTAATAAAATCTTTAACTTCCATGAGACCGCCTCCATCTATTTAAAATTGTCCTTATATCATCATAAAGTCAGCCTTCCACTTAAGCTGACATTTAGTCCCTCAAAACTTTCCAGTTTGTTCCACTTTTCACCTAATGATTGGTCAGAGGAAATAGAAGAGGAAAGGCTAGAAATATATATCTAGTTTTACAAACATACTTTTTAAGGATTAATAAAACAAAAAATTCCCCCGGATCTGCTAACGTGCCCTAACTAAAGGAAAACAGTGATGTGGTAGCTCTATTCTTCCCTTCACGTGGAACAAAGAAAAGTGAAGAAAGGGACTATTTAAGCTGTATAGACAGCAAACAGGACTAGGAATGAGAAGAACTATCTATTGCATTTAATCAATAAAATGTACATCTTTTCACATTTTAATAATTGTGAAACACAACTGATGCATCTCAGTTAAACTCTTAGCATTTTTTCTTCCTTGGGAGCAAAAAAAAATAATTGTGCATTTTACCTTCAGTGGTTTCTTATGACTCAATGATATATGGCAGATCCAAAGACTACTCTTGCTACCCGATAACTATATAACCTTAGGTAAAAACTAATGTTTCTTCTTTACCCCAATTGTCTCACAAGTCAATACAGGTATTACCCATATGCCTTATATAGCTGACTTATGTCCCAAATGGTACTATTTGAATATACATTGGCCTTTAGGAAGTTTTACTTCTTAAAAATATAAATATCTGTAGCAAATATGGCAAAAGGTTAAATCTGACAGAGCTGAATAGAGAATATATTCTCTGTATAATAATCTTTTACAAAATTCTTTTAAAACCATAGATCATAAAGTTATTTTATAGAAATAAAGAGTCAATAATAATCTCAATACTTGGGAACAGCAATGCATCATCTTCAAGAATCTGGAAATAAGAAAATTAAAAACTGGCCAAACAGAGTTAAATTATGACATGAAAACATAATATAATGTAAGATTATCAAACATCAGCCTAAAAACAATAACCTGAAAATTGTTTACCAAGCACTCTTGGTAAACATTACCCAGATCATACAGAGTTTTCTTTGTCTCTTGCCTAGACACATTGAAGTAAGATGCTAGTTTTGATTTGGTCTCATGATATGACCATAGGGAGAAATATGGTGATCATAAGTAAGCGTTGCAGTTCCTGGAACGCCAACTGCATGTGGCTGTCTGCCTGAGTCGTATGTGTTTTCATTAGTGAGAGAATAGGTCTCTCACAGCCAATGACCTGAGTGTCAACTAAAGCAAGTCTCCAGCCCTCCAAGACAGAGCCACATCCTACAATGTGCAATCCAGCCGAGGTACAGCTTGACCAGTGCTAGCCAGCCTTTCCTAAGATGCCACTAGTGTCCCTTTCCGTCTCCAAATTCCTACAAAGTATCATCAACAGAAGGAGGAAGGAAGTCTAAAAGCAAGAAAGATTTCTTTTTCTGACTAAATCAGAAAGTACCTTGATATAAAGATACTTAAAGATCAAAGGTTCGATGTATTTTTTTTAAAGTGGCAGTCTCATCTTTCCCACAATCTTCACTTTTTAGATCAAACAGTTAACAGCAGAGTTTAAACACTGCCTTTTAATTTAAATCCTATCTAGAAAGGAACACTTGGAAATAAAAGCTAACATTACACATTTGAGGTTTACTCTCTAAGTATTTTTACACCAAATAATATCTCTGGTTGCATAATTCACCAGCAAATCTCACTTTCATTACATAGTTTTTTCAAGGTTTTGGGTAGCTTTGTGACCATTTTGTTTTTACGAAAATTTATGAATATGCAAATGTTTTAAGTTTTGGCTCATACCTGGAGAATTGGTTTCACTATCTGTATCCATAGCAACTTCTTCATAGTTATCATATTGATAAATGCCTCCTCCACTATCAGTAGGTTGCTTATCTAAGGATCGTCTCAGGTCAGGATCTGAAGACTAATTACACAAAATATTTTTTTAGTTTCAAAGCATTTTCTGTCTTAGTCTATTCTTAGGCTAGAAATGATATAAGGATTGACAGTTATCTTCTAGGGAACAGTAGCAAAAATCTTGGTGATCCAGTTAGACCTGCCTATCACACGTGAGTTGGGAAATTCAACGTACATTATAGGTACACTAGGGTTGACATTTTATAACTGTCAGACAGAAAATAAAAGTTATCAAATACTATCTATACAAATGAAATCCTCCATAGATAGCTGAGCCACTAAATCATCAGCTATTTCTCTGTAAAATAAGAAGACACCAAGTTCTTGAACACTTATGGCCTCTCTCTAAGTAAGAAACTAGATTTATTACTTATTTATTATTATTATATTTATTACTTAGATATTTATTACTTAGATATTACTTAGAATTTATTCATAAATTCAATATTTATGAATAAATTCAAGTTTTATGTTGTCAAGACTTTATTTAGAATATTTCAAAAGAATTCAGCAACATCTTAATTATGAATAAATTAATGATAGCTGAAAACTAGAAATTTAGTTAATATGTTTACATACAGTTTTCTTTTTTTTTACTTCTTATAATTTCACTTACAGAGACAGGTCATAACAAACTAAAAATTAGCAAAACCTATCCAGATAAATATGAGTAATGTGCAAATAAAATACTTTTCTCTAAAAAAAGATTCTATCAAAATACTTTTTAGAAATTCAACGCATGAATATTTATAAATTCCTTGCTTAAGAAGCAAACCTACCTCCTGACTCCCTACAATTAAAAAGCTCTTACTCTTCAATATTCCTCTATTCCTTTTTTTTCTATTCTTCTCCCCAAAGCCCCTCAGTACATAGTTGTATATTCTAGTTGTAGGTCCTTCTGGTTCTGCTATGTGGGACACCACCTCAGTGTGGTCTGATGAGCGGTGCCATGTCCACGCCTAGATCTGAACCATTTGAAACCCTGGGCCGCTGAAGCGGAGTGCGCAAACTTAACCACTCCACCATGGGGCTGGCCCCAGTATCCCTCTATTCTTAATAGTACATTCACAATTGTAGTCAAATTGCTCAGAATTCTGAAATGTGTCACTGCTAACAGAACTAAATCAATTGTAAATCTCCAGTTTACTTCCTGACACCATCCATAAAAGACAACTCAATCATTATCAATGACTTACACACAGTAAAGGCTCACAAATGCTTGATAACTAAATAAAGGAGCCACATGCATGAAAGCTATTACTATGTGATGATTTAACTTTCTTTAAAATAGTCAATACCAATTAATCATGACATATTTCTAATTCTACATGACTAAACAACAAAAAGCTAATGAACTTCTGCTCCTGTACTTGGGGAACGGCCATTTTTAGAATAAGTCCTCACTACAATTTAATCATCCTACTTTCTTCTAAATAGAAAATGATGAAAAAGCTAAAAGTAGACTTTGCTAACCATAATTTTAGTCTTTCTTTCATTTCTTCTATTTCTAATATCTATAACTACAAAAAAGTCATTCTCAATTATAACCTACGTTGCCGTCTCCCCAAAAGTTACTTATACAAAAGCCCTATCAAACACAAGAACTTTATACTTTTTTCTTAGTTGACTAAATTTATGAAGTAACACTATAAGGACACTTAAATTTGAGTAATTTTTTAAATTTATAGTTTTGCACTCCTTACTTTACTTCTTGATCTCCTCTTTCCACCAACTAATTTCATGAATCGATTGTACTGCTCTTCCTGATTTGAGAGATCTCGAATTTTTCTGATTTCTTCTTCTCTTTTCCTTCTCTCCTCTTCTTCAACTTGTTTCCGCTGATCCTCTTCTTTCTGTCTCTCCTGCTCTTTCTGTTGTTGTAGTTTCTTCCATGCCTTTGTTTGCTGCTTCCTCAATGCTTGTTTAGCTTTAAATTAAAAATACAAAAACATCAGTATCTATTAGAGTTAGAATTTCCTAGAGGACAAAAGAAAACAACAGCTTTAAAAATTCTTTTCATTATCACCAAGTCGTATAGACAGTTGCTCCTAAGTTCTGTTATTACAGGGCTGTCTTCCACTCAGGGCCCTATAAAGCCTCAAACTCAAAACATTCTGAATTAAAATCTAGAAACTATACTGATCTATGAAATCAAAAGAATTTAACAGAAATGATCACCTGTAGTGCTAACTTTTTTGGCCGAATGTGTTTTTGTACTGGTTTTAACTTTTTGTTGTACAGTTTTCATCTTAGTCAACTTTTCTTTGCTTTCTTTCATCACCTGCTGCTCTTTTTGTTGCCATTTTTTACTGGCTGACTGGAGAGCCAAAAGACGAAGCTGTAGTTCAGATAGCTCCTCTTCATCTTCACCAAGTTTCTTTAAAAAGAAGAAATAGTTGCAATTTTTAAATTCTATTATTTGACCTTAAACATTTCACCAAGTCAAATCTTGTATAAGATCAAAATTTAAAGTTAGTTTTAAGGCAAATATTTAAATGGCAAATATAAATAAAGGAAACTAAACTACTTACCATAATCCTACACCCTAGTTCCAACCCTATAATACAAACAGAAGATCAACCCATGGAGAGTGTGTGCCTACACAAGTGTGAGAGTTGGAGGGAAAGGTACAGCTGATGGAACAGGATGACGCAAAAAAGGGGAAAGTTAAGGGTTAGACATTATCATTTAACTGAACTTCCCAAACAAGAAAGAGTAACAATCTGATGGCAGTGAATGCAAGAAAGAATCAAACCAGGAGAGGTAAAGAATGAAGAATGAAGTGGTTCCACAATCATGTGATTTACTAGCCTTACAAGTAATACAGAGAACAGGTAAAACGAATGTCAAGATTCAAATTTGCAAACATTTTTTATAATATTTTATAATTCTTTAAATTAAAGCACAAAGATATGTAAAGATTTGCTTATATTTGAACATTACATGTTCGAAAGCTACAGATACTTATCTGAATATTTAAAATATTTTGAACACCCAAGATTTTTCTTCAGGGTAGCTAAAATAAGAAAATAGGCTAAAAGCAAATGTTTGAGAACTTTCATCTGATTGAAATAACTTCTTTTTAATTTTTTCACTCTTTATTCTTTTTGAGGAAGATGAGCCCTGAGCTAACATCCGTGCCCATCCTCTTCTACTTTGCATGTGGGACATCTGCCACACCATGGCTTGACAAGCAGTGTGTAGGTCTGCACCTGGGATCTGAACTGGCGAACCCCAAGCCGCTGAAGCGGAACATGCAAACCCCACTGTGCCACCGGGCTTGGCTCCCACTCTACCTTTTCTTTGAGATAGTTTTTAAAATTAATCTATTCTCTACATTTTAGCAAAAATATAACTGAAAACATCAGGCAACTTAAGCAGAGGTTCTTAATTAGAGTCCATAAACTTGGAGGGGAAGAAGGTAAGGGGGGGTTCTTCGGCCTCCTCACCACTTGAAGTTAAATACAAAACTGTATATGTTTTTCTTTTATGCATATGTATGTATGGGGCGGGTGGTAGGGAATCAAAAGAGTCTAAGACTCCGAAGTCCCACTTACCTAATAACTTTCTTATAGGTGAATTATAATTTAATGTTTTCTAAAATCCAGTTATTTAATTCTTAAGCATAAAGAAAATAGTGGATCCTACTTATTGGGTTTACCTTCACATGAATTATTACAAATCTCCAACTGAACTACCATCACATATTTCAGTATTTCAGTTTACCCAAACGAGGATATAGTTGCCCTTTCTACTGTTGGGAAATACATGTAACAAATGAGCTTAAAAATCATCACAAGCCTTTTTTACTCTAAGTCACTTAAACATCAAATTTTACTGCTTAGTACTCAAGTTCTAGAGCAATAATGTCCAATATGGTAGTAATGAGCTATTTAAATTAACCAAAATTTAATAAACAATTTAGTTCCTCAGCCACACTAATCACATTTCAAGTACTTAATAGCCACATGTGGTTAACAGCTACAATACTGGAGAATATAGATACAGAACATTTCCCTTATTATAGAAAATCCTAAGGGACAGTGCTGATCTAGAGTTTAATAAAATAAAGCTATCATCATTGCTTCACTGAGACTTAAAAGTCTTTGATTACTTCTTGTAACTACTCCTTTTGGAATGAAAGAAAGAAGCCACTGATTCTGTCACACAATTATATGCTACTTTATGCAGCTACTTGATCAGCAAGAAGAGCAGTGGACCTCATTCAACTCCTTGCTCAAACACTTAAGTCCTGTGTAACTTAGGGCAAGTTGCTTAATCTACTTGTATGTAAAATCTATATGTATCTTACCTCATCTGTAAAACAGATAATGTCACTTGACTTTGTGGAATTACTGTGAGGATATTCAAAACCATATATACATCCATATGCATGTGTGTCTGTGTGTGCATGTGTGTGTACCTGTAATATTATCATTCTTAAATTCAGGACCATATCTTTCCTAAAGCTCCTAGGCTCTTTGCATCATTTCATTTACTCATAAAAACTAGCTGAAATCTTTACAGAAGCAACTGTACATATTTCAGATCTCTAATTCAACAAAGAAAAGGCTTGGGTTATTGAGTGCCTATTACATGTCAAACACAGTGCTTAATGCTTCTGCACTTTATCCTGCTGAACCTCACAACAACCCAGAGAACAGATGACATCACTCATTTTGTAGAAAAGAAAACAGAGGCAAGCAAAGGCTAAATAGATTACACAAGATCACTCAGCTAATAAGAGGAGGAGCTAGAACTGGATAACAGGTCAAGGTCTGCCCGAACTCCAAAGCTTTCACACAGAGGATAATCCCAGAAATAGGAAAAGAAAATCTCTTGATAAAAATCAGAAGTTTCAAAACACAAACAAAAAGATCATCTACAGTTATATATAACACTTCTATTAGATATAATTTAATTGAACCCAGTGAAGATACTCCAAGACGTCTCTCCAGATTTTATCTTTAAGGCTTATGTTCAAATGAAGGTACAGCGATGATGAGAGAAAATGAGTGAAAAGCAAGACAGAATTTCCCTTTCAAAAGAACAGAGTAAAGCAGTACAACAATCTTACAGAGATATCCAATCCCACAAAGCAATATCTTACCTTTTCAGATAGAATATCTGAGGCACTAATCCTTCTTGTTAAATTTTGTTCTTTGTCTTCTAATCCTTTAAAATAAAACAGCATACTTTGAATACTCTAAAAGACAGCTACAATCAATTGAAAGTAAAATGCTATATAATATTTAGTAGTAATTATTTAAAAGGGTCTCATTTTCTCCATCTTTCAACCAAAAGGAAAGAATGCTGTTAGAGAGAATGAAAATCTGACCAAACTTTTCATATCAGCCTCATTTCTGAAAGTTATAAGGCAAAATGATTCAAAATATTAAATAATAAATTAAAACTGAACTTGGGTGACTTCTGAACTAAAACTAATTATTTCAAATAAGAACAGAATTTATGGAGTAGATAGACAAGAAGCAAAAAGCTTCATTACTGAATAGATAAGATACACTGATAGAATATAACAAGGATTATTTCAGACCGCTAAAGTTGAAATGAATTAAACATTCAGAGATTATACTGGATTTATGCATTAAAGAAATGGGGCTCCATTTAGCTAGGAAGCATCAGTAGAAGTAGGTTAAATATCAACAAAGTTAAGCCCATCCATATATTATTTTCAGAATTCTAGCCTTGTGCCCAGATTTCTGACGAAGTCATTTATAAAATTTTATTTATATATTATCTAATCTATGACAGCTCTACAAATCACACAACAAAGGTATAGTACATTTACAACAGTATTGAGGTAGACACTTGTGAAACCAGAACAGACGAAGTTAAAAACTAAGAGAATCTTCCTCAAGATGACACAACTGAAGATGCAAACTAGGATTCAAATTAAGCCTGAACTCCAAGCCTAGTTTTTTTTCCCATAGTACTGTCTATCAGTGTTCCAAACATCCTAATTTGATTGCTCAAGAAGGCCTACTGGTAAAAGAATAGGCAACTCATTCAATAAACAGAGAAATTGCTAATGAAGTACCCTAGACAGTATATAGAAGGCAACCACCAAATTTTGAGTTAGGTCAGTTCTGCTATAAGGCTTGTTTTGGAAATGTGAATTTGTTGCAACATGATTGATATATTAGAAAACAATCTGAGCATAACACAAATTTCACGTTTGCTTATGAGCAATTTGTCTCTGAGAAACACTAAGAGAATACAGAAAACTATACAGGTGACGTGAGCCATGTAGGAACACACAAACCCCCCACACCTTGATCATCGATCAGCTACTTCAGTTCACTGTGTATGTTTATAGACCATGCTCATCCACATCTGGTGTTATAACTTACTGTCCAATTTTAGCTTACCTTCCTTGATCCACTTCATAACTCACAAGCTGCAAATCTTTCACTTCCACAAGCACACTTTAGATCTTTTTCAAGGTAAACTGACATTTATTGTAGCATTCCAAGCATTTTCTTACCCATTTAATGTGTAAAGCTGCACTACGATTTTTATTGGGTTCCTATCTTTTTCCATGTGCCATTGAGAAAGTCTTTGAATGTTGTTTCCCTAACTCCATTTTGCCCGTAAGCCCTGTGGTTTATTGTGTAATTTTGCAGTGTAGTGATTTCTAGGAATGCCTATGTCACATTATAGCAAAACTGACCATACTTCAAAGAACACCAAAACAGTAATAACTATTAGACAAAAACAAGCAAGGAAATAAAATAAAGACATAAACAGACTTCCAATAATACACGGAGAAAGCATTCAACTTTTCTCCTACACGAGAAACCTATGAGTTTCATTAGGTCACGAGAAGCCTATTAGTTGATGAGGATCTCTCTTGTTTATAAAAGGTGGCAGCAAGCCCCGTTAAGGTAACATAGAGGCAAATATCCATTAAGCCGGCGGGTACCTTATGAGCACAAGACTACCTTAAAAACAAGCTCAAACCATAAATTTCAAACTATACATCTAACTTCACACAGAGATTATAAAAGCAGGTTATAGCCTAAGTGACCAAACATGTAGTTTGGCATTGTCCTACCACTGTCATGGGTATCTACAATAAAATTATTATTTTAATTCTTACTCAATACTTCCAAAATGAAAATTGGTCTTGCACAGTCATGCAGTATTTTAAAAATTATTACCTGGAATTTTAAACTGAGCTAGAAACAGTCATCAGGATATAGGCGTTAGTTAAAACCATAATTGAGAATACCCCAGGAGAACGGAACACGGACGACATCAACAGTTAAGAAATTACAAAGGAAAAGTAATTATTTTTTTTTAAAAAAAGGGAAATCAGAAAGTTATAAAAAATTCCAGATGTGTACAGTATCATAGAAACCTCAAAATTTCAAGATTTAGCAAGAAAAACATCATCGAATATAATAGATGTGTCTACTCCCTACAGAATATTCTTAACATTGTGCCCAGAGTGATCCTTTGAGAGTATAAAACAAATTATGCCAGTCTTTTGCTCAAGACCCTGTAACAGTTCCCATTTTACTCAGAATAAAAACCGAAGTTCTTATAAGGCTCTACATGACCTGTCCCAATCCATCATCTCTGACTTCTTCTCTCCCACTACTCATTCCCCTCACTCTCTCTTTAGTGGCACAGGCCTCCCCGTTATTCCCCAAATATGCCAGGTGTCCTTTTGCCTTAAGTGTCACATTACTCTAGTTCAGTGATTCTCAAACTTTCGCAGTTATTATAATCAACAGGAAGTTAGTTAAATACAGATTGCTGGGTCCTATTTCCAGAGTTTTCAATTCAGTAGATCTGGGGTAGGGCCTGAGAATTTGCATTTCTATCAAGTTCCTAGGTAATGCTGGTCCAAGGACCACAGTTAGAAAATCACTGCCCTAGCGATTTATTCTCTTTGCCTAGAAACTTCATCCCCCAGAGGCTGTTCCCTCACCATTTTCAAAGCCTTTGTTTAAATCTCACCTTCAAATTCAAACCTCTCCTGACCACCTGTTAATACTGCCAGCACACCTGTTACACCCATCCTACTTACCGTTACACCTTTTCTCTTTCCATGTCTGTTATTTACTCATCCTATTTACTGTCTCTGCTTCTAAAATGTAAGCCCATGAAGGCATAAATGACTATTCTGTTCAGTGATATATTTTTCCAAGAGCCTGGAATAAACAGCTCAATTTTCGAATGAAGAGAACAATGAAATAAAAAATGAATGAAAATAAAAAATGAATTTTGCAATTAGGTCAAGGTAACGTTGCCATGAGTAGTTTTAGTATCCTGGTAAGAGTAGAAAAGCAGATTGTAATGGGTTGAGGGGGAATGAGAGAGAAAATGAAGAGTCAGTGTGGACTAGCCTTTCCAGACAGAAGAGAGAATGCAAAATGGGAAGAAGGGAGTGTTTATATTTTAGGATGGAAAACTCAAATACGTTTATAATAAGAACCTCTTAAGAATAAGTGGTTAAAGATGAATCCAAATAAACAACAGATGGAGCAAGGTGAGAGAGAAGGTAGGAGAAGTTAGAGTCATAAACACAGGCTACAACAAAGTGGTCATTAGCAACAAAAGGGTCACTGCTTCCTTAGAGTGGAGGAACTGAAGTGAAAATTGATATGGATATAAGATGACAGCCAGAAGTGAAGAGTTGGAAGCTGAGTGAGATCACCAGAAATAGGAGGCAAGCTCACAGGCTGACAAGAGGGATAAAGGTTGAGTAAAAGGCCTGGAAAAAATGATGGAGGTTGAGAAGAGTGGTTGAAAGAAATGGAAAAAACTCTGACTGATAATTTAAAGTTTGATGGCAGAGCTGAGAGTCTTGTTGAAGACTGGTGGGGGGCGGGGGGGGGGGCAGGAATACATAAATAGAAACACTAATCAATATAATTTACTGATTCAGGTAAGTTTTAGCTTTTTTGGTTTTTCTCCAATACCTCTTCCACACTGCTGCCAGTTATTTTTCTAAAACAGACATCTGATCACATCATTTTCCTGCTTAAAAATATCTGATGGCCCACTGGATGTTTAAAGGAAACCTAAATCCCTTATCAAGACACCCAAGGCCCTTTGCAAGCCTTGGCAAACCTTCACAATCCCAACCTATCATTTTATAAATTTATATCCAACCACTGCCAGAAACACACCATATATGCCACATTGCACCCATATTAGATCAACTTCAATATCCTTTAAAAGTTCTTTGTCATTTCATCTGCTCATTTGGTACCTTGTGACTTCCCAAGTGGAAAAGACTCATTTTTCAAGACACACATCAAACATTTCCATCACTATGAAAACTTTCTAAATCCAGGTGGGGATATTTAATCCTTTGTGTTACTGCAGGCTTTCATATATAACTCTTACTATACTCTATGATAGCTATTTGTGTGTCTTTTCTATCCTACGGGGTTATACTTTTCAAAACTGCCTGTCTGGAAGCATTGTGCTAATTTAAAGAGGAAAAATCATGTCCCTGAGAATGTGTAACCAAAATCAGTCACCACTCGAGTGTGCAAACAAATTTACTTCACATGGCTGGCCCAGAAATCTTCAATGATAAAGTGGTCGCAGAGCAAAAGTCTACACAAGTCCCTGGCAGCAGCAAAAGTAAATCCTCTCTAGGGAATCCACATTTGTTCCAGGCCTCAAAAAGTTCTCACCAAAAAAATTCAAAGGAAAATGAACACTTCACTTAAGAAAAAAAAAACCACTAAACATTCAATAAAAGAAGGTACTAAACCTGAGAACAAAACAACTCTATGGTTAATATGTTTAAAGAAATAAAGATAAATATGAAAAAACACGCAGAGAGAAAAAAACCAAAAAGAATGACTAAAGTGATTTGAAAAACAAAATACTAAAAGAAAAATTGTAACTGAAATTTTAAACTCAATAGGTGGGCTTAAGGCCAATCAGACACAGCTAAAGAGAGTATCAGTGAACTGAAAAACACATCATAGGAAATTTTCTAGAATGTAGCATAGAGTTACAAAGAGATGAAAACTTAAGAGAAATTAAGAGAAATGGAAGATAAAGTGAGATGATTTACTATAACATATGGCTATACAAAGTTCCAGAAAAGAAAGAGAATGGGACATTTTAAGAGATACTGATAATTTTTCAGAATCAATGAAAATAAGCAAAACAAATCCCAAGCTGGATAAATAAAAAGAAACCTACAAATCATAGTTAAACTACAGAATTTCAAAGACAAAAGTAGAATCTTTAAAGCAACCAGAGAAGAAGATAGATTTCCTTCAAATTAGAAACTTTTAAGACTAATAGCTGACTTTTCAAAATCAACAGTGGAAGCCAGAAAATAACTTCAATATATTGAGAATATAATTAAACAATCAAGAATTCTAAACCTAGAAAAGTTATCTTTAAAAGAGGGCAAACAGAAGTAAGTTTTCCATCCAGCAGACATATACTAAAAGAAATGCCAAAAAACCTATTTTAAGCATAAGTGGTTTTAGACATAGATGAAAAAGTGAGCCAAGAAAGTGTTAAATATATGGGCAAAGCTAGGCAAATATTGGTCCTTGTATATCAGGGAGAGGGTAAAGACCTTGATTAACTTCAAATGTTGATAAAAATTCATAATTGCTAGAAGAACCAGTATGAGACCAGAAACTTAGTGCCTAACTTTCAAATTAGTAAAAGAAAAAAATTACATGAAAAATAATAATCAAAAGAAGCCCGAAAAAAAGAAAAGAAAATTAAAGCCAAATATCAGTAATCTTGGAAAAATGTGAATAAATTATATATTCTAGTTAAAAGACGAGACTGTCAGACTAAATTACAAATGAAATTCAACTCTATACTATATACAAGAGACATTTAAGACGTGAGAATACAGAAAGACTTAAAGGATGGAAAATGAAATACAAGGCATAATATACGTATCAAGAGAAAGATGGTGTGGCTATTAACAAGAGACAAAATAGTCTTTTAGGCAAAAACACTACAGATAAAGGAGGTCACTACATAATGAGCATAATGAGTTAATTCCCCAGCCTCAAAGTGTTTAAAGCAAAAACTGAAAATCACAAACCTACAATCATAGTTTCAGGTTTTAACAAACTTCTTAGCAATTGATAGACAAAGTAGATCAAAAAATGAAGATATGAACAATATAAAAAGCTTGAGCTAACAATCCATACATTCCTTCCAAAAACACACAGAACAGTTACAAAAATCAATAAATACTAGACAATAAAGCAGGTCCCTGTAAATATTTCAAAAGACTGGTATCACATACATCTCATTCTCTGATAATATGATTGACTTAGAAATCAATAACAAAAAATACAGCTAGAAAGCCTACAAGTTTGGAAGTTAAGAAACACACTTCCAAATATCATATAGGTCAAACAAAACAAAAATTAGAAAATATTTAGAAATGAACGAAAAAAACTTACACACCACAAACTGAGATGCAGCTAAAACAGACATTTCATAGCCCCAAATGATCTTAATAGGACAGAGGCTGAAAACTAACGAGTTTTAAAAGCTATGGACTTATTCCTGGTGAAATTAGGAAAAAAAGGGGGGAGGGGATATAACCTATAAATGACAGAGATAATAAAAAAGTGGAATTTGTAAGAATAACTTTTTATAAACTTTACTACTTACAGAAAATGGACACATTACTAGAAAAATACAGTTTACCTAAACTGCCTTAACCAGAAATAGAAAATATGAACAGTCAGTAATTTAAAACCTTTCCAGAAAAAACTCCATCCAGGCCCAGACACTTTTACCAGCACGATCTACCAGACATGCCAGAAATGACTCCAGTCTTAAACTATTCTAGAGAATAGAGAGGAAACCACTCCCTAACTCATTTTGAGCATCGTAACCTTGTATGAAAACCTGGCAAGGAAAAAGAAAAAAATTACAGGCTATGAACCCAGATAAAAAATTCTAAACAAAACATTAGCAAACCTTTCGTTATGAAGGTTTTCTAATTGCCCAAATTGGAAGAACCCAAATGTCCCTCAAGTGGGAAACGGTTAAACAAACTGTAGCACAGCCATACAATGGAACATTCAGCAATAGAAAAGAATGAACTACTGATACACACAACCTCATGGACAAATCTCAAATACACTATGCTAAGTGACAAAAGCTAGAATCAAAAGACAATGTAGCATATGATTCCATTTATAAATGACATTCTGGAAAAGAAAAACTACAGGGATAGGGAGGCTAAGGGTTGGGGCAGACAGGGATTGACTACAAAGGGGCATAGGGGAAGCTGGTGGGAGTTAATGGAACCGTTCTATATCTTAACTGCGGTGGCTGGCGACGGTTACCCAACTGCCTGCATTTGTCAAAACTCGATCTATACACTAAAAAGGGTAAACTTTACTGTACATAAATTATACCTTCACAACAAAGAGGAAAAGAAAAAATTAACAAACCAAAGCTATGATGTATAAAAACAATATATCACAAACTAGCTAAATTTATTCCAAGCACACGATGGTTTAACACTACAAAATCAATTAATATAATCTATTACACTAATATATTAAAGGAGAAAAATGAGACACTCTTAATAATGAAGAAAAAAGATTTGATAAACTTCAACATACATTCACGCTGAAAATCTCAAAAAAGGAATGGGGGAGGGGATCCCAAATGTCCTTTATTCAATAAAGGATACCTACAAAAACTTAACAAACATTACATTTAAAGGTAAATGTCAAAAGCATTCCTTTAAATTAAGATGTCCACTAGTAGCATTAATGTTAAAAAAATGTATCATAAGTCCTGACCACCAAAGAAGACTAAAAAGAAAGATCAGAATGAAACAAAACTTGACATTATCCAATAACATGACAGTCTATATAGAAAGTGCAAAAAGAATTCAAATAAAATACTACAATCATTTCAATGAAGCACACTGCCAAAATAATTAGCTATGCCTTTAGAGAAAGAAGAATCTTTTGACTCATTGCAATTTCTAATTCCATTACCTTGACTAGATTCAGTAGTGTCAGATTTAAGGGAAAGCTGTTTTGTTCCATCTTTAACTTTTTTCAACCGATTCTTATCTCCTGGTAAAGTCAATTTTTGCCTGAGTGGTTTCAATTCAAAAGCTTGAAAAGTTTTGACCTGTGTTTTCTCCTCAGGAGCTACTTCTTTACTTGAGTCCTTGGTAATACTGACATTATCAGCGCTTATTTGGTCCTCAAAGTTCAAAGTTTTGGGATCTTCCTGCACGTTCTCTTCTTTGCTACTCAAAGCCAGTTTTTCATCCTTGTTGATGCACTCTAGTTCCAACTGTATTTGCTTATACTTCAAAAGTAAATCTTCAAAAGTTTCTTCCCCACAGTTTTCACTTTTTGATGAATAATTTTGTTTTCTTGATGGAGATCTTCCAAAACTTTTGGCTGAACAGCATATTAAGGAAACCAGTTTCCCAAAGTTTTCCAGTTAATTTAACAAAAACACATTAAGTTATAGATGAATTGTCTCCCTTTTTAATTTGTTTTTCAAGAAAGATGAACTGGTATTTTTAAATTACTAAATTCCATTTAATCTATGTGCTGCTAATACCCACTTTCATTATGTCCCCATATTTCAAATTTAATAAGTATCCACATAAATAGTCCACTTATAAAGTCACTAGTGTTAGTTATTACCCGTAGCATCCACAGATATTCTCTCTAGTTAGGTTATAGCATCCTTCTTTGACAGGTATCAGGGAAGCCCACAAGCTGGATGTTAAAAATTCCTTTCTGAAGGAGGAGGGGAGAAACTGAATGGTTTGTCACAGATATGGATAATTTACATTTCAGATAATCAGAAAGAAACATTTCTTCTTTTTAATCAGTTTCTTCTCCTGTCTCAAATTTTAAAAATAGAGAAAAAAACAAACACTGACAATTAATAGTTAAGACTAGTTTATGAATAAAAAACATTTTCTTAAAAACCGAATTCATTAGAATTTTTGGGCTCATCCAGTATGCTAACATCTAACATATGTACAACTAAAACAATGAAAGCAGTTACATAATAAAAAATAAAACCTTTAAACAGTATTCAAAATATATCTTCTAAATTATTATTAAATAATTATTACCAATTATTTATCAGGATTACCAATAATCTAAACCAATTATTTTTGGTTTTTTTCTTCTCTAACATAGTGATACACAGAACATAATTTCTTCCTTGGATATGGCTACAAAGTTCCAAACTACAATTTTTTTCAAAATAATTCATACATATGAGAATTGTCATACCTCACTTCTCCAGCCTAGCATTAACAAAATAAAAGACAAATACTTTATGTGGTTTTAATCCAATACGTCATTTATAGATCATTTGAATTGGCTAGGATATAACATACACTTCCCTAAATATGGTTCTTCTCTGTTTAACAATTCACAGGACAAGCAACTTGCAAAGATTTTGTGTGTGTGCGAGGAAGACTGCTGTTGAGCTAACATCTGTGCAAATCTTCCTCTACTTTAGGTGGAATGCTGCCACAGCGTGGCTTGACAACAGTGCCAGGTCTAGGCCGGGGATCCAAACCTGTGAACCCTGGGCCACTGAAAGCAGAGCGCGCAAACTTAATCACTAAGCCACTAGCCCGGCCACCTGCAAAGATTTTTTAAACTTTCCTAATGACCAATTCAAGAATGGGAATCACCACCAAACATTTTAGAAACTAAATGAGCATTATGATTGAAAATCCTAACAGATCTGCAGCAAAACTGTTCTGGTAAATCATTGGTTCTCTGACCTCTCCTTTTCAGTCAAGTTTCTTGAAAGAATACTAGTTTCTCCTTACCTGTCTTACTGACTCTTCAACCAAATGGAATCTGGCTTCTGCTGGCTGAATTTATCCACCATGTTTTCGAATCTTATTTTACCCGACCCCTGTGCAGCACTGGACACTGTTAACTACCTCTCTCTTGGCTTCCATAACTCCACTCTCCCCTTGTTTCCCTTCCTCTTTTTTTTCCTAACTCTTCACAACCCCTTTCTCTCCAACTCTTGCAATAATGGTACTCTCCAGTGAGCTCTACTTAGCCTCTTTCTCTTTGCATTTCGAGCATTTTAAAGCACTCCCATATTTTGCGTACTACAAGAGAGAAATCTGGCCCCGGGATAGACACTTGGGGCTCTATCTCCCACAAGCCATCCCCAATACTGCTGCTGATCTTTCTAGAATACAAATCTGATCAGATCTCTTCCCTTTTTTAAATCTAAGAACAGAGTCCAAAATCCTTATAATGGCATATAACGCCTTCCTGATATGATCTATACTTCCTTTCCAATCTCACCTTTCCCTGTTCATCACAATTTATGCATAGCTTTGTATCTAGGTTCTTCTGTTCTTCAAATTAACCCCAATTCAAATGTCATCTCCTATGTGAAGCCAGAGAATTACTTGCTCCCTCATGCCACCATTAAGTACTCTTTGCACATAAATTCTGCAATTATCTCCATTTACAGCTCACTTTTCAATGAAGTTAGCTAAAGGTACAACCAGAGTAATTAAAAACAAAAGACTGAAGACCTTGGAAACATTCATAAAGGGAAAAGATTCAATACACTAACAAAAATTAAAGTAACTAAAGAACAGAAAAACGAGGAAAAGCAATTGAGTTATGACTATAACCAACTCATCTCCCCTCAAGGTTAAGTGAAATCTCCTACTTCTGTCTATACAGGACAGCCAGGATGAAACCAACACTTAACAGATTTAATTTTAAGCTGGTCAAGATGCAATTTCTAAATGAAACCTGATTTAAAAAAAGAACTGCTATTCAACCTTTACAACTACAGGTGAAAATGCAGTGACTTTTTATTGATCAGAGACACTAACCTAATCATGTTAGCTCTTATCAGATTTAGAAGTTTAAAATAGTAATCATCCAAAGGAGATACATGCTAAGATTGATTGACAAGTATGTATCACTAAGAAAAATTAAAAAATGAATAAGAATGAAAGTAAGTACTGCAATAGAAATCTGGTTTATTCTATTCCTTTAAAGCTGCACCTAGCATATCTTAATCATTACAGAGAAAGAAGTTAAAACAAACCAACCAACCATCTGTACTCATGCTACTTCACTTCTAGATTATGGAAATAAGCCACACAATAATCCTCATTCTTTCTTAATGCAGTATTTGTAAAATAAAAATGTCATTATTATAATCACACAGCAGAAACATGAATTAAACTGAGTACAATCATGGTATTAAAAGAATTTGAATTAATAAAATTTTGTATTGCAAATTTTGTTTGTTCATGTTATACACAAGAGGCTGGGAACTAAGTTTTCCTTTACAAATTCTTATAAAGAATACCACCCCTAGGATGGATTACTGATACTTCGCAAGGGAAACAATGAGCAGAGGATCAAAACAAGCATCTTTTTCTTAAGTACAGCATCTGTGAAAAGAAACAACTGGAGGGGCCGGCCTGGTGGTGCAGCAGTTAAGTTCACATGTTCCACTTCTCCGAAACCCGGGGTTTGCCGGTTTGGATCCCGGGTGCGGACATGGCATTGCTTGGTACACCATGCTGTGGTAGGTGTCCCACGTATAAAGTAGAGGAAGATGCGCAGGATGTTAGGTCAGGGCTAGGCTTCCTCAGCAAAAAAGAGGAGGACTGGCAGTAGTTAGCTCAGGGCTAATCTTCCTCAAAAAAAAAAAAAAAAAGAAAAAGAAAAAGAAAAACAACTGGATATCTCATTTCTGCTAAGTTACTACAGAAATTAGACTGGCTATTTGCCTGTACTTTTTTCACATCATATGTCTATTAATAAAAACATGTAAGCTTAACAATTAATAAAGGTAAATGACAGATGCCAAGGTGGCATTGAATGAACGGTTACAGAAAGACAACAAAGGCAGAAAGAAGCTCAACGGCAGGAGGCAGGCAAGCCCACCCATCACCCCCTTCCCTAATATAGAATAAATTAAGAAAAAATTTTGAGCTGCCTCAGTACTTTTTACATACCTCAATTTGAACTTTTTACATTAAACTGTATTTATTTACATTTCTCTCTGGAACACAAATAACAAGTTTCATCTTCTTTTATTCTTAAAAGAATACATATGTGCTTAAAAAGCCGTTGTGTTTTTAGATGCAGAATTGACAACTAACAAGTCCCTGGTTCAAAAATATCTTGGGGTCTGGTCCCAGGGCGTGGTGATTAAGTTTGGCGAATTCTGCTTCAGCAGCCCGGGATCACAAGTTTGGATCATGGGCCCGACCTGCACCACTCGTCGTCATCTTCTTCGTCCATGGTGCGGCAGGGACCAACACACAAGGTGGAGGAAGATTGGCAACAGATGTTAGCTCAGGGCTAATCTTGGGGCGTGTGGGGTGGGGGGTGGGCGGGGCGGCCACACCCCACCGATCTTGGACAGAGGCTTTCTACCTTCATTGAAAGAACAGTCTTTTTAAAAGTTAAATACCTACATGATTTTTTTCTGAAACAATCCTGGAATGCTCCTAACCCAACTTTTGGTTGCAGAAGCAAATTTTTTTTCAGGGCACTAGCACCAGAAGCTGCTACTACTTATCTAAACCTACATTTCTTGCCCCCTTTATATCCTGATATCTAGGGAAGACCCTTTGGCCCTAAGTATCTATAAAAATAATGTTGAGTGTCTTCCAAACAAACGTCATTATATGTAAGTTTCATACATCATGAATACATTAAAAAATCATTACACCATGGAAATTACAACCAGAAATAAAAGTGCTTAGTGCACTATTTTTATGCAGTTATCATGGAACAAGTCATGCAGTTCTACAAATCCATCATAAAATAGCAAATCTGGATATCCTGAGTAAACTCAGGAATGTTAAAAATAACTAAGAATGAGGTTAGAGGAGCAAAATTAGATATTTTGCTATTGTACTTCTCAACTTCTCCATAATCTCCACTCTCCACTACACTCCACGGCTTCCAAAATATTAAAATCAAAATGCTGTTAAGTTTATCTTTCTCTCTCTGGCCCACATTTGTCAACAGTGAGGGTTATAAACTATCAAAAAAGTGAACACAAGAAACAGAAAGAGAAAAAGTTTTCTGAAAAGACATATGAATTTAAAAGCTCTGAATTAATCAAAGTTAGTGAAGATACCAGGTTCTTTTTCCTCCCCTTTCCTCTTCAAAAGACAGCAATGTGTAAGAATAAATCGAGAAAAGTAGAAACAGAACCAGAAATAAAAAACAGCAGGATTATGCAGAATCAAACTTCCTAATTTTCAGTGTCAAAGTGCAATACGACATAAGCAAGTATTCCCCAAATTGTTTGACTTTGTATCTTTCCTCCTCCTAACAATCTAAATCAACCTGAGTCAAACACAAACTTCCGATACCAACAATAACAAATGCTAAGGAAACCTGGGCTTCTGAAGCACTATTACAAATCTGATTTTAGACGGTCTCGGATTCCACTAGCTCGGCCCCAATCCACAACACGTGAAAGCCGAAAAGCCCCAGACCCCATAAAGCGATCTCGAGAAAGCACACCCCAGCGTGACGCACGGGGATTACCAGCGGACGACTCGCTCCCAGTGCGCCGCCGCCGGGACAAGCAAGCGGCTCTGCCGCTCGGGAAAGTTACTCATCTCCCAGCCCGTCCCGCCGCCCGGGGCCTCGGGAGCGACACGCCCAGGGCGGACCGCCACGTGAAGGATACAGCTCTTCCGCGGCGGGGAGGGCTCGCGCCAGCCCTGGCCGCTGCCGAACCCGGGCCCCGCGCCTCCGCCCGGCGCCCGGCCCCCCGGCTTGCCGCCTCGCTCGCCCCCGCCGCGCCCCCGACTCCAGCGGCTGCCGCCGCGGTACGGCCGGCCTCGGAAGCGGAACCGGTCCAGGGCGAGGTGGCTGCGCTCCCAGAAAGACGGCCGCGGGCTGCTCTCGGCCAGCGCGCTCGCGGGCATCCGCGCGGGGGGCGGGTGGGAGCGGAACGGCTCTTTGGGTCGGTAGCTGCTGTGTCCCCTGAGGTGGCCCCGCTCCGACGCGTGCCGCGGGCGGGAGAAACTCCTCGGCGGCTGCTGGGACGAGCACGACGACGACGAGGAGCCGCCGCCGGACCCGCCGCCCCGGGCCGGGTGGGGCGGCCTGCGCCGCGGGTACGGCAGCAGCCCGGCGCCGCTGCTGCTGCTGCTGCTCCGGCTCCGGCCCTGGCTGTTGTTGTCGTCGTCGCTGATCTCCCCGTCCTCGAGCTCCCCTTCCTCCTTGGGCGAGAGGCCGCTGGCGGCCGGGGCCGGAGTCTCCGCGGTCGCCATCCCGGAGCGGCGCCCTCCACACAGCCTCAGCCTCCGTCCGGATCCTTGCTTCTCGGCGCCCGGCTTCCCTAACGGACGCGGCGGCGCGGCCTCACCGCCCCGACGCCTAGCGGGCTCTGCTCCCCAAGTTCCCCGCACCCCAGCGCCTCCTCGCCGCACCGTCGCAGCCCAGCTTCCTGCCCTAGCGCCCCCTTGCTCCTCCGCGGCCAGGGCTCTTCCGCTTCGCGAGAAAGGGGCTCTGGAAGCGGCTGTGCCCGTGACGTCACTTCCTGCGGCACGCAGGAAACAGGCTCCTAGTTCACGCGATAACAATAGGACAACGAGATTCTCGGTGGGACTTGCAGTCTATGGCGCCACCCCCATTGGGGTGTTTGGGAGCGTGGCGTGGGCGGGTCCGCTCTTCGTCGCTGCCGCTAGCGGTTGATACCAATGGGCGGGGAGAGGGCAGGCAGCTGTGCGGGTGGACGGCTCCGAAGACGGCCGCCCGCCCTAGACGCGGGGGTCCCGCCGGCGCCGGGGGCCGGGAGGGGTGGGTGCGTCCGCCATGCTGGTGGAGGCGGAGAGCGGCGACTGAGCGGCGGGAGCGCGGCCGGCGGGCCGGGGAGATGCCGACCCACTGCGCGGCGGCGGGCTGCGCGGCCACCTACGACAAGCACGCGGACGTCAGCTTCCACAGGTACCGGGCGCGGGCCCTTCCCCTCTGCGGGCGTCTCGCGTCTGTCCCGTATTCTCTGCCCTCGGGGAGGCGTCTTCGCCCCATGAAGGCGGTCCACGATCTGTACGGTAGCGACTCCTTAGGGAGAAGTGACGCGTTAGTTTCCTGCTCTTCCACTCCTGTAGGTGACGCCGGGTCTTGACATAAATGATGCCGCGAGAGGAGTCCTGTTGAAGGCAGCAGTCACCGTGAGAGCCTGCCATGGTCCCGTTAAAATTAGGACGTTCTCACTAGCTGAACCGACAGGGGAGCGCTTAGATGTCTAATAGTCGAGTCCAGCAACTCTGCGGAGGATTGAGTAGCCGTGGACTGAGCGGGGTTGGGAAAGGGCGAGAGATGTTTTCTATTCTTAACAAGAACAGAGCGATAGAAAGACCTTAGGTTTTGTTTTTCCTTCGTTTGCTGGAAGAGCAATCTAAATTCTTTCCTTCTGCCAAATCGGAACTCTTGAAGGCACTTTGAACACTACGTGAAATATAGTAAGTACTCGGTAAATGTTTACCTTCTCTGCAAGTGCCTGCCGTGTGCCTGAAGAAGCGTTAAAAAAGTTAAGTGCAAACAGCTCTGATTCTATATACCTCACAGCTTAAGTCGATCCTAGAATGTAGAAAATTATATCCTTGACCTTTTCCCCATCTCATTATGACTAAATGTAAACCCTTATTAAAAGTTGCCACTTAAAAAAATCCTTGTGATGTTTCTGTTTTTCAACTACTTTACTCATCCATCCATCGCATGTGTACCGTGTTTTTATTTTGCCTGGCATTGTGCTAGGGATCCAGAAAATTCTCCTCTTCCTGGAGTTGAGAGTGTAACGAGAAAGGAAAACAAATAATTACGGTTGAGGGCCACAGAAGAGACATTCAGGGAGACCTAACTTAGCCTTGGAAAGTCAAAGAACACTTCTCAAAGGATGTGATATTTCACATGAGACCAAAGGATGACATAGATTTGGTCCAGTATGCTGCTTTAAGGATTTTCTGTTTTACCCAAAGAGAGCTTGAGAAGCCATGGAGGGTTTAATTGCATATTAAAAATCCCTCTGGCTGCAATGTGGAGAATTACAGTGTTACTTACAGTGCTGGTCAAGCATCATCAAGAGAGGTATTTGATGAGCAAGGAGCTTACTATTTCTTTCACAGGGAAATCCTGCTACAGTGTCCACTGTGAGCTAAACAATGTCCTTCCTTGCTGGCAGAACCAGCAGTAGATTAGAAGAGTTTGAGAGGGGATAGAGAAAACAGTTGGGAACCTGTAGTAAAACACGGGAGAGTCCACCTAGTGGCCTAGACTGGAGAGGTGCTGACAAAAGGGATGGAAAGAGGTGGACAGATTTGAGAACTGTTTGAGGGGGAACTGCTGTATCTGGTAATCTGATTTGGAAGATGAGGGATAAGGAGGAGTCAAGGCACCAATAATATGGAATGTTTAAGAGAAGTACAGTGGTACAATAACATGCATACCTCCTTTCTATTTTGACCATTTGCCTGCTATGAAATTAACATTTTCATGTGTGACCCCAGAAATTTAGGCCTTAAAAATAATAATATAATAAAAATACATTCCTATTTCATAGATACAAAAACTAACTCCTCTCCTAGGACATTGGTAGACTTCTTTATCCCCATGTACAACTTATATTGCCTAAATTTACTGGCTCCATTTTTATTCTCTTGCTCAGCCCACTCTAGTCGCAGTCTCCCCAAACTTCTGAAACTGCTCTTGATGAGTTGTCACTCCTACATTGGCATGTGATCGTTTCTCCTTGAAATACTCTCCTTTTGAATTAACACTAATTTTGTGATTTTTATCTTACTTTTTTGGCCAATCTTCAATCTCTTCTGCCAGCCCCTCTCCCCACCCACTGACCTAAGTCTTCCCACTCTTATCAAATTGATTTCAACTGTTCCTGTGCCCTCAGTTAACATTTACTTGTTGATGCCTCCCCAATTAACATTTCCAGTCCAAATCTCCAGTGAGTTCCATGCCTGTAGGCCGGATGTCTCAATACTTCCTTGGTCTCTTCAGTTCCCCAGATTCAACATATCAAAACTGTACTAATGAACTGCCCTTCCCCTAACCTACACCACTTCCCATATTGTATTCCCTTTCTCAGTACAGTAAATGAAAACACCATCCATCCAGAAACGGGGAGGTCCTCCTCCCTTGACTTCTCACCATTCCCTCTTGATGGGATTATTACAGCAGCTCTTAGCTGGTTCACTGCATCCATTCATGCACTCCTAACTGCTCTTCTGTAATCAGTGGTGTGTTGCTAAATGTTTAACAACAGGATCTCCAGGGAAGGGGAAAAGCCCTGATTTGTAGTGTTGGCTCAAGGTACATGAGATAAATACTCCTGCTGTGACTGATTTAAAACTAACAACATCGCTGATCATGGAGTTGGGAAGAAGTGTGCAGTGCCACATTATTATATAGTGCTTATACCATGTAGCTGGAAGAGACACAAATAATAGCAAAATAATCAGGAAGTGAGAGTTCTTAGTATTTATTACCTTTGTTTTTAATTTAACTACAAATTGGCATAACAATATTTGATAATGGCTGTGTTTAACAACTGGTTAAAACATTCTCTGTTAGGGGCCCCTTGCTGCGTGGTTGAGTTTGATGCTCCACTGTGGTGGCCCAGGGTTTTGCTGGTTCGGATCCTGGGTGCAGACATAGCACTGCTCATCAAGTCACGCTGGGACAGCGTCCCACCTGCAACAACTAGAAGGACCCACAACTAAAAATACACAACTATGTACGGGGGGCTTTGGGGAGAAAAAAAATCTTAAAAAAAATTTTTTTTCTGTTAACAATCAGCTCTCTAAATTAGGCCTTTTAATGGCTTATCAATGCCACTTTGGGTAAAGTTCAAAATTACTCTTTAATTTAGAAGGCCCTCCAGCATCATTTCATGTCCTAACATTCTTCCTTGTCCCTAAGATACTCTGCACTCTTCACTACTCCCACCCTAATTTCTCCAGCTAATTCCTCCTCTCTTAAGTCCTCCTGACTAGATGAGCTCTTCCTGTGTTATGGTTCCATGCAACCCTGTACTTGCCCTTTTTTTTTTTTTTTTTTTTGAGGAAGATCAGCCCTGAGCTAACATTTGCCAATCCTCCTCTTTTTGCTGAGGAAGGCTGGCCCTGAGCTAACATCCGTGCCCATCTTCCTCTGCTTTATATGTGGACGCCTACCACAGCATGGCTTGCCAAGCGGTGATATGTCCGCACCCGGGATCCAAACCGGCGGACCCCAGGCCACCAAAGTGGAACATGCGCACTTAACTGCTGCACCACCGGGCTGGCCCCTGTACTTGCCCTTTTATAACACTCATGGCACTTGTGTAATTACTTTTATAATAATAGCATTTATTTAGTATTTACCACGTACTGTGCACTGGGCTAAGCATTTACTTACATTGTCTTACTTAATTCCTAGAACCACACTAGGTACCATTATTACTCCACTTTATAGATGGTAAAACTAAGGCCTAAAAAGGTTAAATAGCTGCCTAAAGTCTCCCAGCTATTACGTGAAGGAGCAAGGATTGTGGGACCCTGGTTTGACTCCAGAGACAGTGCTCTCAGCTACTCTTTTCTACTACATCGAGCTGTTGGATTCTCTACCTTCCCCTTACAGTATACCCTCAGAGAAGGTAGATACCATAAAGGTAGGTCAGTTTTGTTTACCACTGTGTCTTTAGTGCCTAGGACAGTGCTTGGAATGTAAGAGGCATTCAGCTGTTTATTAAAAATCCAAGCAAAACAGCATCGTTTAAAATACTGAGTGATTTTCCAAAACATCTAATGTTTCTGAAAGCTTGGTTCTATTACTGTGTAGACAAAAATATAGCCGTCTGTTATCATCATGTTAACTTTTTAATATTTACAGGATGATTTATTATTACTTAAATTCAGCTTATAGGCTGTATCTCTCACTCTCTGAAAATGCTGAGAAAAAGCCAAACCACACATGCAGAACATGATTAAGGCTAATGCTGCATAAAACAGTATCCAAAATCAGATACAGAATTGTTGGCTATTCTTCTATTTCACCACAAACAACTGAAGATTATTTAGTAATGCCAAACTAAACACATTAGTTCATTCATTGATTCACTCAGAAAAATTCATGTAGTGCTTATGTAACAGGATAAAGTAGTGAAAAACATAGCTCCTCACCAGGAGAAACTTAATGACCTAGTGGTGGAGACATAAAAGTAAGCACTTAGAAGAGAGTGATGTTAGTTCTGTATGATCGTGGACATCTAACCCAGTCTTCTGACCATGAAAAACCTCCATAGGAAGATGAGGTTCCTAAACTGAGTCTTAAAAAAGAGGAAGCAGAATTTGGTCAAATTAAGGTTCAATTTGAGGCACTGGTTTCATAATTAGGGAGCTAGTTTAAAAGAGCTAAAAAAAAAAGTTTGAAAAATATTATCTGAAAGACATTCTTTGTATATCTGAAGAGTCTTAAACAAATGATAATACAATGATAGTACTTATTTGTTCTGAGCCTTTTTTGAGTCCCCAAGAAGAAATGTGCTTGTAAATTAAAGCTTGATTTTTAGTTTAGGCCTCAGGAAACATTTCCAAACCACCAAATATTGGAACAGAGATTTCTGAAATGAGAATACATTAAGAGGTGAGGGCTAGGCAGAGTAGATAAATTCTCCATCAGAGGTTTCTAATGAAATAGAAAAAACTTGTATGAAAACATTTGAACTGTAGAGTGATAGACAAATGTTAATATCCTCAGATTAGGATATGTGTGGGATTGGGGGCATACGGACAGGAGATGGGAGGGTGTTTACCAGCAAATCTGGGCTTTCACCTCTTTGTGCCCCTCACTGCTGGTAATTTGAGCAAACCTAGTATATCTGATATAGCCAAAGCTGTTACCTAGTAAAGCTTCAGTTGGGCGCTTCTGATCCACATGATTGTCTAACATGAATCTAATGGTTCTTTTTAAACACTAGTCAGTTTGTAATTAATACTTAAAGGATAAGGTAGTCAAACTAAAGAAGAGTTCAACTCAAACTTCTTACGAGTCAATGTAGATTCTTATGTTTCTAAGGCAGTCAACACAACGCCAGAATTTTTAGACAGTCCCTTATGTTTTCTTTCTTAATAGGTATATACTGAGTACTTATCAGTATATTTTGCACTTAAAATGAATATGGAAGGAAAAACATTTCTGCTGGGCTTGGCAGCAGCATTTTACTCTGTAATACTGTATAGCTTAAGAGTTTATTTTTTAAAAAATATGCCTTTTAACTACATGGAAGTAATACAATGAATTATTAATTTATATATTCTGTATTCATATTAATTAAGCAACTTTTTGTTGAGTCCCTACTGGTTGCAAGGCACTATGCTAAGTGTTAAAGACAGATGAAAAGATTTAATGATCCCTGTCTTCAAGAAATTTATAATCTACTTTTATTTTGCTGGAAATTTATTAAAATGGAAAAATTACAGAACAATGTGGTTAGTGTCATAATGAAGAAACACAGTGGAAGGAATACCAGAATCTGTGTATGCTTTCCTTGATGAGATTTAATCTGTAGGTATCTGATTTGCCTTGACCATGTACATCAGCAGATCAAAACACTGTGAAACTGAGCCAGCCCGATGACCTAGTGGTGGTTCAAGTTTGGTGCATTACGCTTCAGCGGCCTGGGTTTGTTTCCCAGTCATGGACCCACACTTCCCATCTGTCAGTTGCCATGTTGTGGCGGTGGCGCACGTAGAAGAACCAGAAGGACTTACATCTAGGATATACAACCATGCACTGGGGCTTTGGGGATGGAAAAAGAAAAGAGGAGGAAGATTGGCAACAGAAGTTAGCTCAGGGCGAATCTTTCCCTGAAAAAAAGTACATTGTGAAATTACTCCTGCTCATAGTGGTTCCACATAAACTTGATCTAGATCAGTTTAGTCGTTTATTTTTACTACCCATGTTAAATAATAGGTTGGGAAGAAAGGTCTCTCTATAAAACTCTGAGAAATAAAACCATTCAAGTCAGTTTCTTTGGGTTTTTTTGGTGAGGAAGATTGTTGCTAAGCTAGTATCTGTTGCCAATCTTTGTCTTTTTGCCTGAGAAAGATTGTCCCTGAGCTAACACCTGTGCCAGTCTTCCTCTATTTTGTACGTGGGACGCCACCACAGTGTGGCTCAATGAGTGGTGTGCAGGTCCTCACCAGGGATCTGAACCTGCAAACCCCAGGCCACTGAAGCAGAGTGCGTGAACTTAACTACTATGCCACCAGGCTGTCAATTTTGACCCTCAAGTCAATTTTTTATTTATTTTTTTACAACTTATAGAAATTAGCGTAAATTGGTTTCTGTTTCAGTGTCTGGAAATTGGGAATTTAAAATTTTTTATATAAATTGAAGACACTTTAAATCATCACCTTTTAAAATTTCTTTTAAGCACTTAGGTGCAACCAGAAGTGTGATAGTTGGAATTTGACTTGCCTTTTTTTTTTTTTTTTTTTTTTTTTTTTAAGGTTTCCTTTGGATCCTAAAAGAAGAAAAGAATGGGTTCGCCTGGTTAGGCGCAAAAATTTTGTGCCAGGAAAACACACTTTTCTTTGTTCAAAGCACTTTGAAGCCTCCTGTTTTGACCTAACAGGACAGACTCGACGACTTAAAATGGATGCTGTTCCAACCATTTTTGATTTTTGTACCCATATAAAGTCTATGGTAGGTAATGTTACTTTTACTCCATTTTTACCATTTTTAGAACCCATTCCTTTTTGTTTATAAAATAGAACAATTCATAATGTACTGAAATTCATATATAATGATATGCCTCAAGAAAGTTGAAAAACTTCCTCTTGCGCAGTAAAGGTGCAGGCTAGAATTAGATCTCAATTCTGCTGACTCCAATATTCTTTCCCTAATCCAAATTGTTTTACTATGTTGGGTTTTTACATTATTGCCAGTTATTATCAATAATTCAATCAATGGTAAAACTGAGAAATCATGAATAATGAAACCTCCAGCATCACTCTGCTCTGATTTTAAGATATACAAAATTTGCGTTAAGTGCTTTAAGAACAGCACACCCAAAGAATACCAGATTTATACCAAAAAATGTAAGTGCAGAGGGAGGCATAAAAGAAAACTTCATAGAGCTTAAGCATTTAGGCTGGGCTTCAGCTTGGAGTTTGGAACTTAGGAGAGGCTTCTTGACCTTTCACAGGACAGTTGCAATAGCACAGTGAGCACAAAAGCCAGTGGGTTGAGGGTGAGTCGAAAATAGTCACATGTTAGCAAGTGATATTTAAAAGGAAGGAGAGAATTAAGGTACAGGATGAATGTATTAAAACAATGTTATCTAGTTAGGGAAGATCTGATCAGAGAGGAAAAAGCTAGCTGAGAAAGACAGGGTCACTGAAAGGTAAGAAGGGGTAGAATGGGGCCGGCCCTGTGGCAGAGTGGTTAGGTTCACGTGCTCCCCTTCGGCGGCCCAGGGTTTTGCCAGTTGGAATCCTGGGCGTGGACATAGCACCACTCATCAGGCCATGGTGAGGCGGCATCCCACATGGCACAACTAGAAGGACCCACAACTAAAAACACACAACTATGTACCTGCGGGCTTTGGGGAGAAAAAGGAAAAATAAAATCTTTAAAAAAAAAAAAAAGAAGGTGTAGAATGAACAAAAATAGAGGGTGTAGCTTTGAAGAGGGGGACAGACATCTTTTCCTCTAAAAGAGGAAAAACCACTGCTTTTCTTGAGTTATTGTGATAGTTAAATGTGTGAAGATACATGAGTTAGGATGTGAACAGGAGAGGAAACTGGTGAACTAATTATCACAGATATTAGAAAAGCTCCAGGAGGGCAAGAACTTTGTCTCTCTCACTTCTGAACCCTCAGCACCGCAAATAGTGCCTGGTACTTAGCACATACTCAGATATTTATTGAATTTGAAGTATAGCTTATTTTTTGGCATTTTGATCATTTATTCATTCAACAAATATTTACTAAACTTTGTCAGAATCTAAGTTAGATACTGAGGATATAAAGATCAAAAACGGGGCCGGCCTGTGGCACAGGAGTTAAGTTCTCATGTTCTGCTTCGGCAGCCCAGGGTGCACCATTTCGGATCCCGGGCGCAGACCTAAGCACAACTTGTCAAGCCATGCTGTGGCAGGTGTCCCACATATAAAGTAGAGGAAGATGGGCACAGATGTTAGCTCAGGGCCAGCCTTCCACAGCAAGAAGAGGAGGATTGGTGGCAGATGTTAGCTCAGGGCTAATCTTCCTAAAAAACAAAAAAATCTTAAAAAAAATTAAAAGAAGAAAAGATCAAAAACAGTCCTTGGGGGCTGGCCCCATGGCATAGTGGTTAAGTTTGGTGCACTCTGCTTTGGCAGCCCAGGTTCAAGGGTTTGAATCCCGGGTGCAGACACACACGACTTGTTGGCCATACTGTGGCAGTGACCTACATACAAAATAGAGGAAGACTGGCACAGATGTTAGCTCAGGGCAAATCTTCCTCAGTAAAAAAATAAAAAGTCCCTGCCAATTCCCCTAGGCAGAAGGCAATACCAATTACAGGTTTCATGAGGACAGGAACCATATTTGTCTTCTTTACCATTATGTCCCCAGGAATTCCTAAGTTAATTCCTGTGTGTTTCATTAAATGTTTGTTGAATAAATGAAAGACACAGACTTAAGAGGTTATGACATAATCTGGAAACTGTAGGTGGTTTAGTCTTGCTGGAGAATAAGTCAGGATGATGAATGGCAGAATGGGATGAAATCCTAAATGGTATAATATGCCATGTAAAGATTTTTTTCTTTAGATAATGGGGAGGCAAAGAGGAATTTAGCCAGTGTAGAAACATCAAATCTGTTAGAAAAATTATTCTGGTGGCAGAATATGGATTAGTGAGGATCAGAATGAGGAGGAGATCTAGAAAGAAGTTTTTAGTATTTCAAGCCAGGCATGATATGGGTCTGATGTGGACAGTGGTATTAAGAATGATGGAGAGGAGAGGATTCATGACAGAGATATTTAGGAGGTGGAATTAATAAGACTTGATGACTAACTGGATGAAAGAGATAAAGGAAAAAAAGGGTCCTTGGGTTTCTGATTTGGGCAAAATCTTCCTAGCCAGATTTTAAATCCTTGAATGGAAGATGTAACTGTGAACAGTTAGTAAGCAGATCTATTCAGGAGCTTGATACGTGAGAAGATGTTTTCATTAAGCAGGACCCCAGGACTGAAATATTAACCAAATTGAGAGAATACTATTTACCTAAAAAAAGAGATCACATCAGTACCACACATACACCAAATGTCTTTATACATTCTATATTGGTCTTAGAAAATTGCAAAGGATTTTTTAAGTGTTGGTAGAATCATACTCCATAGTTTTGAAGAGACCTTGGAAGTCCATTGTCTATCTCCAAACCAACGTTTGTATCTCTCTGGAGAGGCAAGACAAAAAGAAATGGGTGGCTGGAATCAATTCAACCAGTTGAGAAACCTGAATCCATGATTACATGAGATAGGCTGCTGATGTTTCCTATCAAACTTTTAGAATCAATTTTTAAAAGAGCAGTTTAAATACTGTTATCCAAAACTGGACAAACTTTACTTATTTGTGATATTCCATATTTTATGTTCAACCCTCTAATTTTATTTGGCTCAGAAACTCAAGTCAAGGAATCTTTTGAAGAAAAACAACAGCAGTACTCCAACCGCACCATCGAATTTAAAATCCAACATTAGTAGTCAGCAAGTACTACTTGAACACAGTTATGCCTTTAGGAATCCTATGGAGGCAAAAAAGAGGATAATTAAACTGGAAAAAGAAATAGCAAGCTTAAGAAGGAAAATGAAAACTTGCCTACAAAAAGAGCGTAGAGCAACTCGAAGATGGATCAAAGCTACGTGCTTGGTGAAGAATCTAGAAGCAAATAACATATTACCTGCTGGCACATCAGAACACATTTTACCAACTGCCTTAAGCAGCCTTCCTTTGGAAGATTTCAAGATTCTTGAACAAGATCAACAAGGTAAAATGTTACCAATTTTCAAAATCTAAAACAGACCAAGAGTACCTTCATTTACAATTACCCTGCATAGAACTTGATGCCCATCCTTCGTTCCAGTCAAAGGTAAAGATATTTAACGCAATTATGCCAAAAGTGGGTATTTAATAGTTTTACTTGAAGTACCGTTACTCCTGTATAATTTATGAAGATGTGATTACCAAAAAAATTGGAAAACTTCCTATGAAACTTTGAAAAAGAATGGAAGTGCCTTATGTGAGAACTACATACTTAAAAATTTTGTTAGTAAATTGTATTTTGCAAGGTGTTTTGTGTTTTTGTCTTTTAAAACTACTTTTAAAGAACACTCTATGACAATGTGTTTAATTTATATTAGGAAATATTTTTTTCCTGTACCAAAGTTGGGATATTACATTCTAAATAAGATGGTAAGTAGGAGTTAACCAACATTGAATATGACTTTAGAACTGCTAGGGTTTGTATTAATTTATTATTGGCACTGTGATTTGGAAACTTTAGAGAAAAAAACCTGAGGTTCAGGGAAAATTCTTTTATTTAAACTTTCTGTATCTTTTTACCAGTAAAAGTGAGCTAATCGTGGCCTCCTTCATAAGAATATTACTTTTAAAATAGATTGTATTTTGAAATAATAATTTTGAATGTGAAGTACCCTTGAGTCATCCAAGCTAGATAAGGCCTCAGGTACCTTAGACTAGTAAAAAGTTGTAGTGATTATATTCATCTTCTAAGAAAATATGTCGTGAAATTATGCAGAGATGGGGATCTAGCTTTTACTTAAAAACATAAATATACTATTTTTCTCATAATAAAAGTATTACATTTCCATTTTCGAAATTGATGCATTAATAAGCAAACATGCCAGAAAGTTCCATTTTAGGAATATTCCCTCTACTCCTGTGTGTGTTGATAGCAAAACTCTTAAGCTTTTTTTTGTTATGAACCCACGATAGAATTTAATTGTAGAAAAGTATTTATCATATCTTCACAACTTGTAACTTAAAATGGAATCAGTTTATCTTACACATCAGCTTGTTTTTTATATCTCCTTTTTCAGTGAGTGTCAAATAGGGCAACCATAGTGCCTAAGCGAATGAGATGTGGTTCTCTCTGATAAAGCTATGCACATGCTAATTAATTTACAAATAGAATATCAGAACTATTCTTATAGTTGCCACTTGAACAATTGAACGGTTTGCCTTATTTTACCAGATAAAGTTTAATAAGAACCCTTTCCTTCAAACAGCTTTGGTCAAATCATGTAAAAATTTATTAATGTGTAATCAAGTTATTCAATCCTGATTCGAGCTTCTGACACTGCCATATGAAAGCAGCATACACCTAATCATAAACTGCTGTAAATCTTTCCTATAAGGTAATGGCTATTTGATGATGAAAAAGACTTTTTAAAACTTTTTTAATGATATTTGCTTGGATCCTAGCAACAGTCTTTTGACAGTATTAGCACGCTTTCTTTTAATAAGGGGATTTACAAAGGCAAAAGTAGGAAAAATCTCTTTTAGTTATCATCAGGCACCTTAGAACAAATATTTATGAAAACCCTTTTGTGTATATTGTAAACCTTGTTAGTCATTTTATCTTTATCTTAAATATTGATGTAGCTCCTTGGAATTGTCACTTTTTTTTCCTAATACTCTTTCAAATATCTTTTCACCAATATATAATCATGAGCAAACACTAACTGTATGTATTTTATACCTCAAAATAAGTTGGTCAAATAATCATTTAAACGTAAACTATGTTTTCCAAGTATAAACCCTCATGGGGTTCACCGCCCCTCTCTAATACAAAAGAGAACACTAACTAATGCAGGCTGGTTCCCATCTACAGTAATAGCTTGATATCTTAATATAATGTTTTAAAAATCACAAAAACAAAACATTCTAAAATACAAGCTTTTGGCAAAGTTAGTCTTCATTCATTATTATTTGAGAACACTGATTAAACTACCACACAGTAATTTCAAAATAAATTTTTTTGCTGTTTTCTCCATGTCATTTTTATGTTACTGTCCTGATAACATGCTCCAAACTCTCCCTGCATCAAATTATTTTATTAACACACATCTGTCTACCTTAAAACTACTTTCATTCATAGAAAAAACCTAAAAGCAATCTTTTAAAATCCTGTTTTCAGGGGCCGGCCCCATGGCTGAGTGGTTGAGTTCGCACACTCTGCTTTGGTGGCCCAGGGTTTCGTGGGTTTGGATCCTGGGTGCAGACATAGCACCGCTCATTAGGCCATGCTGAGGCAGCGTCCCACATAGCACAACCAGAAGGACCTAAAACCGGAAAATACAAGTATGTACTGGGGGGCTTTGGGGAGAAGAAGACAAAGAAAAAAAAAGAGATTGGCAATATGTTAGCTCAGGTGCTAATCCTCAAAAAAAAAGAATCCTGTTTTCAGTTTGTTGATTAACTTCTTATCACTTTGACCATATGCCATAAAACTAATCAAAGTTATAACAGCTCTTTGTCCTCTGCTGGACACAACACATATCCTCTGTTCGTTCATTCTATGTCTGTCATTCATTCAATGTCTGAGGCACTAACCTCTACAGAGAACCAGCCAAAGCCTAGGAACTTGATATAAAGATGAATATGACATGATTTTCTGCCCTGAAGTTGCTCAGTCTCCTGAAATATTGTTTATAATACAATATGATAAATGTTATAAATGAAATATCTGTGAAGGGCTTTGGTAAATGCTGTTGAATTGGAATTTAATGAGAACATATAAACTTTAGACCTTTTTTTCTAATAAGATACTTTCTTTTGAAATGAAACAGATTTCCTGATAATGACTTAGCCAAAGGAGGTAGAAGGACATTGGTGTTGACCTGAATTACAGAGTGTTTTTAATGAATTGTAAGACATTTTTTCTGTTTAAAATGAACACTGAAAAAACTTGTTGTTAATGCTATCTTAGAAGGAAAACATAATTAAATAAATACTACATCAAAGCCAAATAATGGAGTTTATTTGACATTTGATATTTTTATAAAATAACAAACCCTACTAACAGACTTTTAAACAAAGCACTACGGCACCCATTAGTTCTCTTACTTGTTCTCACAAATATTCTGTGTGGTAGGTGTTCGTATCTCCAATTTACAGATGAAGAAATCTGTGTTCATTTATTTATTCATTCAGACATTTACTATGTGCCAACTGGCACAAGGGATGGAAATGCCAATAATCCAAAAAGTTCTAGATTGAACACTGGTCTTTGGGCTCCAAATCCTCTTCTCTGCCCTCCATATTATAACTCTCTGTTAAACATATGAATCATATTATTAAAATAACAAGTCATGTGTCTCAAAAAACTAAAATAAAAAACTTTACATAGGTATACAGTAAAGATAGTCTATGAAGTCATTGTTGATCTCTTCTGGGTAAACTTTATAATGTTGGTATTTTATCTCATTTCTCAATGTTAGCACCTGGGTAAATTTTAATTTTGGTATAATATAGAAGTGGTTCATGTTTATGCCATAATATGGGATTCTTTTGGTATTTAGACAGTTGGAAACTTTCTAAAATTAATGATTTTATAATATTAAACAATTGCATATTGTATTCACAAAAAGTGTATTCCCAGTATGTTGATATTAAAAACTTTTTCCCAAGGAAATTGTCATGCCTGTTATTTCCAAAAAAATGTAAACAAAGGAGTCCTTCCCCTAAACTGACCCCTAAAATACTTCTGTAGAAGTCCCCCTCCTTAAATTGCCAGGCTGTATACAAAACAAAGATATGTAAAGCCTGGAAGAATTATCATTTTCTTTTTTGTGACTCAAGTTATATCTAAACATACATTGCAGTTTATTTGCACTGTTTTTAAATACCGTTTATGCAATCTAAACCAGATATATGAAGGGCTATAAAAATTGTCTATCCTGACAATAATTTTAGACTTGCACAAAGATTTATTTGTAGATATGGTATCAAAGCATTATTTTAATAACAAAAATGAAAGATGTGATTTTTAAATTTTTTTTCTGATACTTTAGAGGAAACTAGGATGAACCAGATAGATGTCCCTCTTAAGGCTACTGGAAAAAAATACTACATTTATTTATTCCTGCCCTCACTGCTCCCCACCCCATCCCTAATGCCTTTTTAGAATGAGTTGAATCTAAGGTACATATCAGTCTTCAAACTGCTGCCTAGGCTTTTAAAATTTGTGCTCCAAAAGTTAAAAAAAATTTTGGGGGGGAGTGTTTAATGTCAAGAAAGCAGATATGTGCCCATCTCTCAGATGAATTATCAGTTTATTTAGGTGGTATTTCAAACCTTGTTAGCGCTAACTCTTCTGCATTCTCTTGAACTTCCTATTATCATGCCCTTCTTAACCACTAGACCTTTACAAATTGTCCTTCCCTTAGCTTGGTCACTTAGCAAACTCCTTGTCATCTTTCAAGGCTTAGTCTCTCCATCACACTTTCCCTTAACATACCAAAGTGCTTTTCTCCCTGGGTCCTGCTTTACCCATAACTTGGATAAAGTCATATTATAATGTAATTGTACATATCTATTTTCATCGTCTCTTCCTTCAAGGAAGTATGTGTGTGTTCTGTTTTTTCTTTTTGCACCTCAGGGGTCTGACATGTATATATTGGGCATTCAAATATTAGTAGATTTCAGAAAATCTAAACCACTCCTTTGGCTTAAATTCAAAGGGACTGCACATAGAATCCACTGATATTTTCCCAGCAAGATTAAGTGCTTTTTGTCATTGAGATGAGTTTACAATTGGTGTTAAGCACCAAGTGTCTATCCCAGAAAAATCCGAACTTATTTGTGTTAAAGAAGGCTTCAACAGAAATACGTATTTATATTGTGAAATCTAATGATTACTAGTCCAACAATGAACTTTCAGTCTGCTTCTCTGATTACTATAGAAATCCTCAAACGGTCAGGTTTTCTGAGGGAAAGGAATCTGGTAAAACAGTTAACTCTGCTGGAAAGGTTTAAACAAAGGCATTCACGTTTCCTACCTTCTTGCAGCATTTAATAACGCAGTCGTGGTCCTGAGAGGACACGGGACTTCTCGCCCTGAAACATGTTGGAGGTGCTGGAGGAGGCTGGATGTGGTGGACGCACCTACTAGTGTCCTCACCCCTAACCAGTGTCGACGAAAATAATCCATATCCAATCTATAAATGAAAATTTGGGTGAGTTTATTCTGAGCTTAAATCTGAGGATTATAACCCGGGAGAGTCTTTCCACAAAGGAACAGAGCACTCCAAAGAAGTGGGGGTATAAGGGTGGTTATATACCCTCAAAGAGGATGTTTCACATAGGATTGAAATGTCCCTTTTACAATAGTCGCAAGACTGCTCTGTCGGCACAGCGATTGATGGAAATAGCAGGTAGGTCTTCCGTCTCTGTGAACACAGCAGGGTGGCAGTCTGTTGTCTCCAGCTGTGTGGTCACAGGTGAGCTGGGAGGTGAGTGCAGCAATCAGTTCCTAGCCTAAGGAAAAATGCTTATCCCTAAGGAAATGCTAATGTGGGGGGAAGTTGCACCTTTATCTCAAGGGCCTTTGTTCTGGCCAAAGGAAATGTCTAAGCAGATATGCAATGCGTGCTCAATAGCCACAGTCAGGCCCTTTTGAAAAAAAAGTCAGGCCGAATTAGGTTTATACCAAATGGCTTCCTCATATACTCCAATATATCCTATTGCTTGCCATTTTTATTTGTCGCCAGCAATTCTCCAGCTAGAAAATGCCTTTTAAAATGAATAGAAAAAGACTGCTTACATATTTTTTTTTTGAGGAAGATTAGCCCTGAGCTAACATCCATGCCCATCTTCCTCTACTTTATATGTGGGACGCCTGCCACAGCGTGGCTTACCAAGTGGTGACATGTCCGCACGCGGGATCCCAACTGAGGCGGAATGTGTGCACCTAACCGCTGCGCCACCGGGCCAGCCCCTACATTTTTTAACCTAGTGAATGAGTGCACCAAGGCTGCCCCAGGGAGAGAAGCCCAGGGCATCCTGGCCTACATGCTGATCTATATGAACCGATGCTTATCTAAAGTTATATGACCACACAATAACCAGACCCCCACCTGCACTGATACCATTTTCATGACTTTTTACATCATCTTTCTTTGGTAAAAATAAGTCATGTACCCATGCCTTATAAATTTAGCCCTAACCCTCAACACTTGAGCCCTTCCCCGCCCGTGGGTCCCGTCCCCACGCCTGCAGGCCTTCACCACCTGTGGGTCCTGTCCCCACACCATTTCTGAATAAAGGAGCACTACTACCAGAACTTGAGAGTCCACAAAATCTTTCTTTTGACTCCTAGGCTCCCGAGCCCCCATCAGTTAATGTCTATAAAAATCACTGGACTGTAATGATGAGGATTTTTAGGCTGCTTAATTTTAAAATGGCTTATGAGGATTTTTAGGCTGGTTAGTTTTAAAACTACAGATGAGATTCAGGCTCCAAGGAGTGGAATTTGTTTGCCCCTTTGTTGGGAAACATTTACATTTCTAAGGGAAACCTCTATCTGTGAAGATGCCTCCCTCTCTGTGCCAGGAAGAAGGGGGTATGGTCTTATCTCTAGAAGCTCTTAATGGGGAAGGCAAGAACTTAAGTTGGTTGCTGTCTGGCAATCTCATGTAACTGGTTTAGGGTGGTGGCGTCTAACCTTTTTAACCTTTACTTAATCCGATTTGATTCTTGTCTAAAAGTCATGGGATCACCCAATGACCAGACCCCATCTGCACTGATACCATTTTAACTTTTTTTTCATGTTCTTTCCTTTGTCTTGTAAAGAGATGAATCATATACCTATGCCTTAAATTGAGCCCTAACCCTCAACTCGGGGCAGCAGCAGGAGCTCTGACTGCCCGTGGGTCCTGTCCCCACACACCAGCTCTGCCTCCCCATGGGTCCTGTCCCCATGTCAGCGGGGGCAGCAGCAGCTGCTCTGCCTGCCCGTGGGTCCTGTCCCCATGCCAGCGGGGGCAGCAGAAGCGGCAGCAGCAGGAGCTCTGACTGCCTGTGGGTCCTGTCCCCACACCCCAGCTCTGCCTGCCCATGGGGTCCTGTCCCCATGCCAGCGGGGGCAGCAGAAGCAGCAGCAGCAGGAGCTCTGACTGCCCGTGGGTCCTGTCCCCATGCCGGCAGCAGAAGCTCTGACTGCCCATGGGTCCTGTCCCCATGCTATTCCACACTGTTCTCTAAATAAAAGAGCACTCCTGCCAGATCTTGAGAGTCTAAGAAATCTTTCTTTCGACTCCTCGGCTCACCGACCCTGCATCAGTAAGATCATGTTTTTTTTAAGACCAAGGATACTTTAATGACGTTAATTCCGGCAGACCGTTTCAGCCTTAAGCCAGATGACTTGTTTCATGGAGAACGCAGCAGTAATCTGGACACTGGGAGGAACGGAGGAGCCATGCTGGCTGGAAGGCCGGTGTAGGGACCTGGAATTGGCCACCCCAAGATATGTCTCTTTGGCATCAGGATTATTTGAGGCTGATTGCTTTTGATAAACCGGGACAAGGAAGGAGGCTCTGAGAAAAGGAACTTGCCATTTGTTAGGACACATTTACATTTGTAAGGTAAATCTCTATCTGTAAAAGGTGCCTCCCTCTCCGTACCAGGAAGAAGAAAGGAGATGACCTTCTCTCTAGAAACTCTTAATCAATGCCAAAGGCAAGGACTTAAATCTGCATTTTATTGTGCTTGTCTGGTAACCTCCTGTAACTAACTTCCCTCCCCCTCCCAACGTTGGCATTTCTTTAAGGATTAAGCGTCTTTCCTTAGGCTAGGAACTGATTGCTGCGCTCACCTGTGACCACCCAGCTCAAGACAATCGGCTTGCCTCCTGCTATGCCCACTGAGGTAGCAGACCACTACCTGCTGTGTCCATCAAGCGCTGTGCGACAGGGCAATCTTGTGACTATTGTGGGAGGGACATTTCAATGACATGTGAAACACCCTGTTTGGGGGTATATAACCATTCTGTGGACCCCACTTCTTGGTGCTCTTTCTTCCTTTGGGAAGAAAGGCCCCAGGCCATGGTTTCTCATAAAGCTTTGCTTAATTTTCTCTTGCTATTCTGTCTCATATGAATTTAACTCGGTCTCTGGCCATACGAACCCACATTTGGGACGAGGAAATGTCTTCCTTCCCTACACCGGTCACCAACACAGTTATTCACGTGTGCCCGAGCCAGAGGGTCGTGAGAAAAATGGCTCCGACGCCCAGGCCCCCCGGCCCGCCGGCGGCGGAAGTGGGTCAGCCGGCTGGCCCCGAGCCCGCGCACAGGCACAGAGGTCCCGGCCTTGACGCTCCACCCTACCCTGTCGCCGGGGTTCACGCGGACAGGCGCACGAGGCCGCCGCCGAGAGCTCCTCCAGCGCCGGAACCGGCCCGCGCCGCCCCACCCCGCCCCGCGCCGCGCGGTCAGAGGACACGACGGGCGCAGGTCGCGGCAAACGGTGCCGTCGTCCCGAGCGGCTCAACCAGAGGCTTGTCTCCACGACGCGACACACCCCGCCGCAGGTGAAACGCGTTTGCGATGGGGCCGCCCTCGCGCGCGTCCCTCATCTGTCGCCACCCCGAGGCGGCCTCCGCCCCGGCGTCCGAAGCCGAAAGCCCTCGGCACGTCTCCCAGGAGACACGGGAGCGAGGCGGGGGTCTCCGACGCATGCGCGCGTGAGGAGCCCGCGCCCGTGCCGGCGCGTCCGGACGTGTGCCTGGACCCAGGCCGGCGCATGCGCGCGGGGTGCTGCGCCTGGGCCGGCGAGCCCGGACGTGTGCCTGGACCCAGGCCGGCGCATGCGCGCGGGGTGCTGCGCCGGGACCGGCGCGCCCGGACCTGTGCCTGGGCCCCAGTCGGCGCATGCGCGCGGCTGTGCGGCGCGGGCAGCGGGGGGCGTTGCGGCCTGGCCTTAGACTGGGCTCTGGACTCTGGGCGCCGACCCTGCGGCCGCGTGGCCGGGCGCGGCTCGGTGAGCGCGGGCGCGCGTCTGCGGAGGTGGGCTCGGGCTCGCGCGGCGCCCGCGGCTTACTTCTCCGAGGCGCAGGCGTTCTCTTCCGGCGCCCACGCCGTCGTTCCCGTGACAGGCTTGGTGACGGCGGATGCGGCAGGTGGTGAAGATGATCGCCGGCGTCGCCGTTCTGGGCCTGGTGCTGTGCGTCTCCCTGGCCTTCTGGCTTCTGTCCTTGGCCGCCAGCACCCATTACGGTGAGTGGGCGCTGCGGCGTCTCCCTGCCGCCCGGCCCGAGGACTTTAAAACGGTGCCGCTGCGGGACCCGAAACCCCTGTCTGCGTGGACGCGAGCTTCCGCGGCCTAAGTGGCCTGCCAGCACGGAAACAAGCGGTGCCCTGAACGTTTTAAAGCGTTTAATAAATGCTGCTTGTCCTGTACTAGTCACACCTATTTCGGAATTTATTTCATCTGTCTTGGGGAGAAGTCAGTGAAACAGCTTTGTAAAGTCGTTGCGGTGACGCTTTTGGAAAGAACGTTAGTAACGCCGGTTACCAATTCCGTGTGTCCTGTAAAAATAACAGTGAAAACGAAAGGTGGCATAATGTTTACATTTGGAGACGTGGGGGAGTTGTCTGCTGTTTGGTCACTTCAAAAGAACAGATTCCTTTTAAAGTCTGAAGCCACTTCGCTTAAGTCTAAGGTACTCTGCGCTCAAATCTTTGAAGTTTTGAAGCCCCCTTCGAGCACGAGTATGCCTTTGCACAAACTTCTTCGTACCCATTGAAACAGAGTACTGTTCGGTTAAGAGGAAACAGTGAAAAGTAGAGTGAGAAAGTGGACTCTTAAATGGTTCTATCCTAAGTGGCAGCCTCTGAGACTTTAGTCCTTTTGGAAAGAGACACGTGAAAAGTCGGATGTGTGCACCGAATACGGCAGCTTTCGGGGCTGTGTGTTCGTGGGGCAGGCCGTGCGGGAGGAGCAGACTCAGTGCCCGTGTCACCTGTTCTCGACTCGACAGAACGGGCGGGATGCTAAGCTCGAGCCCCTAGGGCCAGGCGCCGGATGCTAACGAGTGAAGCTGTCCAGGCCTTCGCATATGCAACACGTGGGAGTAGTTTTCACTTCCAGAAATAGGGTTTTCCTGTTTTCTGGTTGAACATTTGGGCCTCTTTGTCTTTCTTTTTTCTGTTTTTGATAGAAACGTGGTGCAAACAGCAGTTCACACTCTTACTCTAATCACTCAGCCTTGGTGTTTGGGCGTCGTTCAGGAACGGCAGGGACTCTAAACCGGGAAGCCATGAGGAGGTGGCCTGTCTTCACCTGGGGTCAGTTCTGCCACGTGGGCGTAACTTACAGTTTTTAAAAGAAGCCAGGAATCTGGACTTTTATACGAAATCTCCTAATCTTTAGATATTGACTCAAATTGTTTGAAAACATTGTGCTAGCCCAACAAAACATCTGTGAGCTAGATGCAACTTTTGGAAAAATCAGTTGCTAATCACTGAATCCTGAGGTGTGTAGCCTGTGAGAATGTTACTTTAAAAAAAAAAAAAAATCTCCTGAAAGGCAGGGAGAGGAATAATCGGATCCTGTTAAGAAAGGAGTTTGCTCCGTGCTGTTGTTGAGATTTAATACTTGCCTCCTTTCAAAGAAGTGAGGAGCCAGGGATTCATTTCAAACCTCCAAATATGTATGAAAAACCCATTATTATTAATAACTAAATGGTTCTCAAAACCTGGAAGGACTTATTTGGTCATTCCCCAGTGGGATTGTCTCTCTGAAGACATGCAGATCTCAACATAAATATTTTACTTTGGTAACTTCATCCCTGTTTCTCTACCTGTGACTGTATTTTAGTCCAGAATGCAGAAAGTTATCAAAGCTTACAGCCAAGACTAACTTGTGCAGGCTTCACATGATTTGTGTTCTACCTTTATACTTTTTCAGGTAACTTACAGCCCATTTCTCCTTGGCGTTGGCTGTTTTCTGTTGTTGTTCCTGTCTTGATCGTCTCTAATGGCTTTAAAAAGAAAAGTCTAGATCACAGTGGGGCTTTAGGAGGTATGTTTTTCTTTTGAATATTTAACTATGTAGTAAGTGCTTGCTTACCTAATTTAAACTCATGTTTTCTAAATTCTGAATATGTGAAACTAAATCACAATATTGTATATTTTAGGCAATGATAAAGTTGTGCATTGCTCAACATTCCTATTGTCAAAATTTTAGATACTAGCATACCCTTTTAGTGTAATGTACGAATTTAACTTTGTGATTGATCCCAAGTAGATTGATAAGCTAGACTTTTGAGGACCTTGATTATTCTGCTGCTTAATTGAATTGTCATCCGCTAGCAGAGACATGGGAGCACTCCTCCTGGGAGCCTGTGGAAAGGATTCCTCCTGGGCATTGCAGCTGGTAACCCCAATCAGAGCAGTCCGTACTGAGTGATCTACGTTTATTTTTCAGAACTGAGTTAGGGATGGGCCATTTATTCTTTTAGCAAATATTTATTGAGCACTGACTGTGTGCCACTCTTGTAGAAACTGGGCTACAGCTGTGAACAGCACAGGTTTTAGTTCTTATGGAACTTTTATTCTTTAGGACAGTTAGATAACAACTAAACAAGTAAAATACATAAAACTCTTCGTATAATGATAAAGTTTATGAGAAAAATTAAAGAGAATAAAGCATGTATTTTGGGGGTATGGGCATCCTTTTGTAGATGGGGTCAGGCATAACCCTTTTCTCTAAGGAGGTGGCTTTGAACCAGAACCTGAAGAAGCCAGCAATGAGGAGATCTGTGAAAAGCATGTCCAGTCTGACGGAATAACAAGTGTACATAGACAAGGCTGGCTTATTCTGGAGGGAGAATAAGGCTCATTTGTCTGGAAAGTAGTAAGAAAAGGAAAAGTCGTGAGAGAGAAAATGAAACAAATAGTCAAGGGCCGGGTAATGTGGGGGCTTGTGGGACACAGTAAAGATCTTATTCCAAACTAGGTCGAGTCTCTGCTGCCTCAAATCAGGGGAGTGACCTGATCTGATTTAACATTGGGTCTTTCATATCCTACCAGTGTTATGAGCCCCAAGACATGAGGATTCCCCCCAAATACTTCCTATAGGATGAGATCTCTACAGGATGAGGATTATTTAGAACGGGTGGGTCTTGAGGCCACCAACCCCACCGTTGTTAGTCCCTGATGCACCATAAACACCCTCTACCCCTCACATGCTGTGTACGGCAGATGTTTCTCATGAGGTTATGAACTAGAGCAGCCTTCACAGAGGCAGGTACATCATGGTCAAGGAACAAGCACTAGAATCAGGCAGGATGCATCTGCATATAGTTATGGCTTTGGGAGAGTCACTGAACCTCTCTATGCTTTAGTTTTCTCTTCAGAGAAACGGGGTTGTTAATATCTAACCTAGAGAAGGATATACCATGAATTTAACGAGCTTAAACTTCATGGCATTTCACTTGCAATAGTACCTTCCAAGGCCCTGGGAAGAGTCCTAGCAATGTGCTCTTATGGTCCTATGGTTTTATAAATTTTATAAAGGTAAAAGGTACTTTTTCCTTAAAAGAGGGCCCCCACATTTATAAGCTTCACGCCCCACAAAATGAATGAAACCCCTGATTTCATTCTTAGGGTTGTAGTAAGGAGTAAATGAGATAATTACTATAAAGTTCTTAGTTCAGTGTCTAGACACATCACCAACATTTATTGGTGCTTGTTATTAGGGACAGTTCTTCAGAATCATGCTAATTCTCTTCGTAATTGAGAAACATTGTTCAAATTCTGTTAAGGAGTGTTTTCCCTTCTGTGGGGTAGTTGAGAATTATAGTTAACCGATGTATTGACATTTTTATATGAATTTTGTCTTACCATGTAATCAATAAGTATTAGGAATGGTTATGTTTTATTTATTTAGCAGATGCTTATGTTGTGCATACTGTGTACCAGGCACTGCTACTAGCACTTTTGAAGTATTCATTTATTTATTGTAAATAACTTGAACAATCTCTGGCTCAGTATAGTAACATAGAGTTATGCTTTGCTAAAAATGTCCTTTCTCAGGTGGCCTTGCCATTATGTTTAAATTGTTCTTGACCTGTAGCAAGAAGCATTGAGTTCTTCCTGAAGTCTGTCTTCTGTGGCTTCCATGTTGTGTGCTGTCCTGCTCTCCTCTTTTCTGATCTCTCCTTTGGTTTCTTTCCTGCTGCCCTTTCCTTTCCTGCCTTCTAGCCTGGGGCATCTCTTCCATTCCTACCCAGCTTGGTTTAGAATTAGAAGGTGGGTTCTGGAACCATGACACTGCCGCCTGCCAGCTCCTTGAACTTTGCCACATCGCCTAAATCCTCAGGCCCTCACACTCTTCGTCTCTTATGAAGTAGGTCCTTGTGGGCTTATTGGTGAGCCTCAAACACGAGAATGTGTGGGGCAGCACATCTTGTTAAACCGTAAAATGTTATACAGACGTTCACTGTTAGTGATTCTCTTCTTTCCACTCTGTTATAAACCCCCTGGAGACAGAGTATGTCTTCTGCTTCTGTGTCCCTGCTTTGAATAGTGCTGCACACGTTATAGGCACTGAGGGAGTATCTGTAGATTAACTTTAAAACCTCTGCTCTTTTCCTAATCATTTCATTCTATGGAATGTTGGTATCTTTTTGTTTGGAGTTTTTTCCTTAAGGACAGAAAACTGTAATGCTGAGTCAAAGTGTGGCAGTCCTTGGGAATACTGCCCTGGAGTGTGGCTGCAAGTCCCTGAAACTCGCAGTGTCATGCCTTTCCCGTCTATAAAATCAGGGGGACAATAGCACCCCTAGCACTGACGTATCCAAGCGGTCGTCCCTGCAAATGCTTGTTTAGCACGGTACCTGGCATGCATAAGAAGTGCTTTATAAATGTTAGTTATTGTTTTCCTTCTACCACTGCTATTCACGGTTATAGGAATGTTACTAAAGCGTGCCATATCCTGCCTTTAGTGTGCTTGGGGTTGAGAAAGATTGAGAACTTCCTTAGGATCTGCATATTTAGAGTCCTGCATGGCACAGGAACACATGTCTTGGTATTGATAGGAGAGGGGAGGGGTTGAGGCAGTGCTTACGGTGGACACTGAAGTGGAGGGCTCTGGTTTCCTTGAGAGAAAGTATTTCTAGACTATGGAGAGGATCACATGAGAGCATATGAGAGGGAGAGTGCTTGTAAACTGTAAAGCACTGTGTAGGTGGTTTGTTCCAAGGAATTACTGTCTAGTTTAGTTATTCAGTGTATTCCTTTGAACATGTCCCTGTTGCACTTTGTCATCAGGCTTTTAACTTAACAAGTTTTAATTTGGTTTCCCTTGCCAAGGGTGTTAGGCTTAGTGGTTTACCATTTTTGCGTTCATTCATTCGTCAGATATTTAGTGAGCCAGGCACTGTTCTGGGCACTTAGGATTTAGTAGTGGACAAAATGGATAAAAATCCCACTGTCAGAGAGCTTACATTTGTGTCTCAGGGGAGACAGATGATCAGTAAGATGGATTTGAGGCATTTAATCCCCAGAAGGAGATGCTGTTAAGTGTAGTAGGAGTGCACCCAAACGGGATGTTGTCAGGGAAGGCCAGGGGTTGTGCTCCGTGTGGTGGCACAGGGTGGCCTGACCTCTTTTTGGTCACCATAGTTCATGTCTGGTGTTCAGTCTTTCTGAAAAAGAAACTTCATTCTGTCAGGTACCCAGAGTTGATAAGAGCCAAGAAAACTGGTTTATGCTGCTCATTGTCACAGGGGACTGATATATGAGCCAGAATGCCACTTTATTACTCTGATAAAATATAGAGCCACCAGGCAGCCCGGAATACAGACGTCATTGTTTAGGCGTGCCCTGTTCTTGTAGTCAGGCCACTCGAGAAGTCGGATTATAATTAGAAGGTTGCTTTGTGAGAAGCAGTCGGTGATGCACATCCACGGGCCAGAATCCTGTCCCTTGTACAGTGTTTTTTTTTTTTTCCAAAGATTTTATTTTTTTCCTTTTTCTCCCCAAAGCCCCCCAGTACATAATTGTGTATTCTTCGTTGTGGGTCCTTTTAGTTGTGGCATGTGGGACGCTGCCTCAGCATGGTTTGATGAGCAGTGCCATGTCCGCGCCCAGGATTTGAACCAACGAAACACTGGGCCGCCTGCAGCAGACCGCGCGAACTTAACCACTCCGCCACGGGGCCAGCCCCACCTTGTACAGTGTTTGACAAGTCTGCCAACCTCTGGCTCTTTTGGCCTTTGAGTTCTATATTTTGGGCTAACCAGCCTTCTTTTGATTCCCACAGTCTTTCTCTAGGCAGATTATGTATGATACAAGTGATTAGATTTGAGTTTGTTAAATTATAAAATTCTAGTCCTACCCTTCCCTTTTCTGACTCCTAGAGATTATATCCAGGTCACCTTGGTTGGAATTTTGGGTGTAACTCTACTCCCACTTTCAGAGAAATTTGTAGACAGTGTGGTTTTATGTCTCCAGTGGAATCTGTTAGGTATAGAATTCACCTATTTTAAACTGAGAAGTCAGCCATAATCCTTGAGTCTTCACGTGCTTTGGGAGCACCCTATTGTTGTGCCTGTTAACTTCTTGTCAGTGACATTTAGAGATTCAGAGGTGGTTGGGGAGATGGAATAGACGGGAACTGGAAACAGCAGGTACTAATCTGAGAGTCCAGACAGAGCTGGGAGTTACCCAGAATTCTAAGGTATTTTTAGATTACAGGAAAGAAATCATTCCTTTAAGGCCTTCAGTTTATTTCCTCATTCTGCACCTGCCATCAACGTGAACATTGATCACTTCACGTAGTATTTTAAGGTGGTTGAAGTAAAAAGAATGTAGATGACTTTTGTAGCATTCCAGTGTCGAGTCTTTTTGGGCTGTCTTACTTAAGGTTTGTTTAAAGACAGTGGAACAAATTGTTAACAGTGTTCCTGAAGAGGGGGTGAGTAGAGACACTCCGACTTTTACTTTGTACACTTCCGTATGTTTGGCTTTACCCTCCAGTAGGCATGTACTGCTTTCATAATATTTTAAAAACCAATTGAAAATACTTAAAGATTAGATAATGATAATAATATTCATTATTATTGTTAAAATAATAATACATAATTACAAAAATAATGTCATCGTTGAGATTTTGCCACTGCAACTGCTGTTACTACTGTTAAAAAGAACAAATTCAACCAAGTGAATTTGAAGATGTAACAGGCTTAATTTAGCAGTTCGTGAGTCGGGCAGCATCCCACCCAGCAGGTAGAAAGGAGCCCCAAGGACTGCACAGAGTGGAGGGTGACAGGCAGGAGGAGGTTACTCCAGCAGAGTGGGTCCTTTCAGGCAAGGTGCCTTCGTTTGGGAGAAGGCGGGGTCTGTCAGCTCCCTCCCCGAGCTGACCAGGTAATTCCAGATTGACTGGTTAAAGGAGAGGCTGACACTGCAGTTAGGTGTTAAGTCTTGGTTTCTGACTTGGGGCTCACTTACTATAGGTCACTCTGTTTTGGGCCTCCTTTTTTAACGCTACTAATGATATTAACATTTATTAAGGGCCTCCTACATGCTGGATAATATAATATTATAAAAATTATCTTGTTTAACTTTTCACAGCAAGCCAGTGAGGTAGGAATTCTTATTCTTCTCATCCCACTGATGAAAAATTGAGGCTTAAGGTCAGGTACATTCTCTTAGTCATGCAGAGGCAAGTGGAGGAGCTGAGGTTTGAACTCAAGACTGTTCAACTCCAGAGCTGAAGGACTTTATTAGTACTTTATAAAGTTCACCCTATTTCTTGCACTCTGAATTAAAGTGTACTAAACTTAAGTGAAATGCCAATAATTGAGTATCTCTGGATGGGTCAATCAATGAATGTCTCAGTAGTTGTGGTACTTGAACCTTGAGCTATCAATAGAAAGACTTAGTACAGTAGAATTAGGAACCTGGGGCTGGCCCGGTGGCGTAGTGGTTAAGTTCACATGCTCTGCTTTGGTGGCCTGGGGTTCACAGGTTTGGATCCCAGGCACAGACCAACACACCACTTGTCAAGCCATGCTGTGGTGGTGTCCCACATACAAAATAGAGGAAGATTGGCACAGATGTTGGTTCAGGGACAATCTGCCTCAAAGAAAAAGAGGAAGATTGGAACAGAAGTTAGGGCCAATCTTCCTCACCAAAAGAAAAAAAAAGAAATAGGAACCATGTCCCTATTCTGTTATTTAATAAAATATTGTTTAATACTTATTTAGTAAATAAATGTTAACTCATTTAACGTTTATTTAATATCTTTTATTCTATTAGCAGAATTTTGTTTAATGTGTATTTGATAAAAATCATAAAGCAAACCTGAATATATCTTAAGAATTACAGAGAACAGAAATTGTCAACCATAGAGTTAGTCAGGGATGGAAGAATTTGTAGTTAAAAATACAAGTAGGTAGCCTGGACATGGCCACACAAGATAACAGTGCCTTGGTGTGGTTGTCACATTCTGGGAAACTGGTTCCCAACTCTGCAGGGCCAGAACTTGGATTTTTGTCCAACCCTCAACCTGGAAGTTGAGAATCATGTTTAGACTTGAAGCAGTCAGACTCCTGAGAGACCAGTTTATAAAGCAGAATATAAATTCCTTGGGTGCCACTGATCTGAGCACTCAGCGGCAGACTAACACATTCTGTTCCTGAAAGGACTATCAAATTAGTATCAAGAGTGTGCTTGCGAGTTCAAAGGAACATATAGAGAATGCTACCTTTTGTGTGAAGAAGAAGGGAAAATGAGAAAACATGCTTATCTTTCTGAAAAGAAACACAGGAATGATAAACCAGAAAACTGGTGGGTTACCTTCAAACAGTGGAGGGAGAGCAAAATGTAGAGGGTGGGGAGGAGGGGACAGGAGGAAGCGACACTTTGCTGAGCATAGTTTTTTGTATGTTTCACTTTTGAAAGCATGCCAGTATTCTACACATTTAAGAAATACAATTAAATTAATAAAGATGGGAGGGAGGAATCTAAAACTAAACGCAAACGAAAGCACATGAACTCAGTTGTGTCTTAAATTAACACTAGAAGCACACTGAAAGGAAAAGAAAAACGAGTCGCTTGTAAACACAGTGTTTAACTGTATTCCTGCAGTCTTTGGGTAGGGTCAGGTGTGATCTTGTGATTTCCAAGATGTTTTATGTGTCAGTGTATATATGTGTGTGCGTACATACATATGCATGTGTGTGTATTTGTATGTTCGTGTATGTGTGTGTGTTGTGTATGTACCTGTGTATGTGCACGTGTGTGTGCATGCATATATATGCATGTGTGTCTGTTTGTATGTTCATGTATATGTGTGTGTGTGTTTACTTGCTCCGTAGCAGTGAGCACACTGAGGGCCTCGACCCTGACCTCTGATGTCCCTTCCCCACTGAAATGAACCAGACCTCAAAGAAATGGCTGCTTTCAGGACTGGGGCAAAGTAGGTTTGGGATGAGCCTAGAGCATCTTGTTATGCCAGAAAGGAAACGCTTAAAAAAAAGATGGGATCATGTCACATGGGCCCAGTAGCAAGCTTGTTTCTTGTCCATATAGTAGAGCCGCTCCTGCCCTGTTTTGGTTACTATTTACATGGAATATCTTTTTCAGTCCTTTTACTTTCAACCCATCTGTGTCTTTGGATTTAGAGTGAGTCTCTTGTACACAGCATGTAGTTGAATCCTGTTTTTTTATCCACTCTGCCAATCTTTTGATTGGAGCATTTAATCCATTTACATTTAAAGTAATGACTAATAAGGAGGGACTTCTGTCATTGTGCTGTTTTTCTGTATGCCTTACAGTTTTTTTTTGTCCATTTCCTGCATTACTTCTTTTGTGTATAATTTTTTTGTAGTGAAATGTTTTAATTTCTTTCTCTTTTCCTTTTGTGTGTATTCTATAGCTGTGTTTTTTTTGTGGTGAACATGAGAATTACATTTAACATCCTAAAGTTATAACACTCTAATTTGAATTTTTGCCAGCGTGACTTCAATAACATATAAAAACTCTGTCTTAATTTCTCCCTCACTTGTGAAAAACAGTTTGACAGGATATAGGATACTTGGTTGACAGTTTTTTTTCTTTTAGCACCTTGAATGTGTCAGCCCAGGGCCTTCTGGCCTCTAAAGTTTGTGATATGAAATCTTCTGATAATCTCATTGTGGATCTCTTATATGTGACGAGTTGCTTACCTCTTGCTGCTTCCAAGAGTCTCTGTGTGTCTTTGAACAGTTTGATTGTACTGTGTCTCAGTGGGTCTCTCTATTCATTCTACTTAGAGTTGAGCTTCTTGCACGTTTATATTCATGTCTTTCATCAAACTTGGGAAATTTTCAGCCATTATTTCTTCAAGTAATTTTTCTGCTGCTGCTTCCTCTCTCTTATTCTGAGATTTCCACATGTTTATGTTGGTCCACTTGATGGTGTCCCACATATGCCTTGGGTTCTGTTTACTTTTCTTCAATCTTTTTCCTTTCTGTTCTTCAGACATGATAATTTCCATCATCTGGTCTTTGAGCTCGCTGATTCTTCTGCTGGCCAGATGTGCGTTTGAATCTCTAGTGAAGTTTTCATTTCAGTTATTGCTCTTATCAGCTCTAGTATTTCTTTCTGGTTTCTTTTCAGGTTTTTATCACTTTATTGAAATTTCCATGTTATTCGTATATTGTTTTCTTGGTTTTCTCCACATCTTCTTTTAGTTCTTTAAGCATCTTAAAGACACTTGTTTTAAAGTCTTTTGTTTAGGTCCACCATCTGGCCTTTCTCAGTGACAGTCTCTGTTGATTTATTTTTTTCCTTTGAATGGGCCGTACTTTCCTGAATCTTGGTATGCTTTGTGATATTTTTGTTGAAAACTGGATGTTTAAATCTAATATTGTGGTAACTCTGTAAATCAGAATCTTCTCTATCCCCAGGGTTTGCTTGTTTTTGTTTTTGATTGTTGCAGACTATCTCTGTGCTGGGGATCAGCCTGAGCTATAAACCCAAGGTCTTCGTGGTCTTTTCTGAGCCTGTGCCTTTCTCTGGGTATGCGTGGTGGCTTTCTTAATTCCCCTGTATATGCCGTTGCTTTCGAAGGTCCCTAGTCTTTAATGTCTGGCTCCCAAAAGGAGAAAAAACAGCAAAATGAAGGGGGGTTGGTGCCAGCCCTTTACATCCTCTGGTAGTTGCTTATGCCAGACTAAAGGAGGAGCTTGCAGCCACAGGGGGTGGAGTGCAGCAGTGGCCACCAGCCTGTGTCTCTACCTCCGTGATCAGAAGCAGCAGCCAGTGATCAGAACACAAATTCTGATGTTTGCAAGACAAGTCCTTATTGCCCACCCTGGCATCCACGTGCTATGTGCAAGCTGTTCTCGCACCTCCTGCACTGCCTGCCATGGGTCTAGGGGTGGTGGATGGGTAGCTACTGCCCATCTAAGAGCTGAAATTGACCAAAATTAACTGCAGTTTCCCTCCCAAGTCTTCCCCTGGAAGCCACAAGCCTTCAGTAGACTCCAGAGGTGTGAAATAGTCTTATCAGACAGATTCTGCCTGTGCAGTCGTTGTCTAGATGGGAGACAGCTTCCCAGTGCTTCCTGTTCCTCCATCTTCCCAGAATCCTCTCTCACACTCATTTTTATGCGGTTAACTAACCATTGTGGTAATAGAAATGAGGGTACTTTGCCACCTTGACTACCAGGTGTTACTCACTAGAACTGTTTTAAATTTTGTAACAGAAGGCCTTAAGGATTATCTGGGTGATTTTAAAAGCCAATTCCAACATATGTGTGCACTTTCCCTATAGAATTTCCTAGAGAGAGGTTTTATAACTTCCTAACTGGCCCGCAGCAAGTTCTTTAAGTCTCAGGCGTGTCTGACTGCCTGAGCAGGTGGCCTCGGCGGCCTCTCCGTGTTGCTGTGCTCCCAGGGTGCATCTTCCCTTCCCTCCCCTTTGTTCTCTTGTGTGTCACGAAATGTAAGCGTCTCTCTCATGTTCCTGATTGAACTATAGATTTTACAAGCTGTCCTTGAAATTGATCACTCATGGAAAAGTAATGTCCCCTTTCTTCTTTATTTACCCAAACAAAAGAAACAAAGAAAAAAGTCTAAAAATCTAAAATCATATTCACAGAACACCTACCATTTGTAGTTCCACATGAAATCCAGGATTATTTTTCATAGATTTACGTAGGAAAACTTAGCTAAGAAACTATGTCTCCTCACATAGTTTGTGAGACTCAACAAGAGAGCATGTGAAAGTTCTTTGAAAAGCATAAAAAGCTTGTCTTTTTTGAATCTTCTTTATAAAGCAGGAAAAAAAAAAATACCAAGCTGTAGGGGGGAATGTAAAAAGTAGAAACCTGAAAGACTTGTAGTCTTACCTACCCTGAGAGAAACAGAGAGAAATTCTTAAGACTAGCTGTCTAACCAAATATCATATATCATATATACTACATATTGTTCAATAATAACAAAATCACAATTATTCATTGTGTTCTGCAACTTGATTATAAAGTGTCTAAAATAATATCTTACATTCATAGCATAGTTAGCGTGGTTTGTTTGAAAGGAGATCAAAATATGGCAAAAGAAAATACATCTCAATTTAATCAAACCAACTTTCAGTTTGCTGTTAATATCTTAGTTGATAAAAATGTAAATGTATAGGAAATGTATGTTTCAGGTTATAATGTGAAAATAACTGAAAAAATTCCATTCTTTTTTCGCAGCATTAATGTAGACACTAAGCATAATTCTGTGTGTGTGTGTTTCTTTCAGGGCTAGTGGTGGGATTTATCCTGACCGTTGCAAATTTCAGCTTTTTTACCTCTTTGCTGATGTTTTTCCTTTCTTCTTCAAAACTCACTAAATGGAAGGGAGAAACAAAGAAGCGTCTAGATTCAGAATATAAGGAAGGTAAAGTGAATTATGTTTGATATTACTTAAAATAGTAACCTTTGTTTCATCCTAAGGTATCATAAGTTTTTAATTAGAACATGTTTAGACTGTTGAAAGAGATTTTATATGAGAATTACTTTAAGTAGTAGCCTAATTTAATTTATCATTACTTCGCCACAATAGTAAGTCACAGTAGAATTTTAGAACCACTAAAATCTCTCAGTAAGTATTCTAAAACAGTATGGTATGTGGGCAAAGGTACCATCCCACTTTTCGTCATTTTTAAAATTACAGTCATTTTTCTTGAAGTTTAGAGTAAAAGTTCCTATAGCCACATGATTTTCCTTCCAGGAGGAAAGCTTTCCTGTCCTTGTCCTGTGCTTGTTTGTCTCCAGGGGGGCAGCGGAACTGGGTCCAGGTGTTCTGCAATGGCGCTGTGCCCACAGAGCTGGCCCTGCTGTACATGATAGAGAACGGCCCCGGGGAAATCGCAATAGACTTTTCCAAGGAGTACGCTGCTTCCTGGATGTGTTTGTCTCTCTTGGCTGCCCTGGCCTGCTCTACTGGAGATACATGGGCTTCAGAAGTTGGCACCGTTCTGAGTAAAAGCCCACCAAGACTGATAACAACCTGGGAGAAGGTTCCAGTTGGTTAGTCTTTATTTAGGTTTAAGTTTCTTTAAATAGCAGAAATGAACAAAACCTCATGATTTATTGTGTTTCTTATTTGAGTCAAAATTTTAAGAATTTTGGTTAGTCTTCTTAATTGTAAAATTGCTGTAGGCTCTTAAATTGGTGGTAATAAATAATATTTTCAGGAAATGTTAGCAAGTTCTAGATAAAGAATACAGAAACATGGAGATTGACCCATAGACAGATCAGTGGGAAGGGAAGAGGAAGGGAACTGGAGGATATTTCTTGAGGGCCCGTTAGGTATTGAGCGCTTTGGCATCTGTCTCACCTCCCCATTGCCATTGTCGTCAACAGCTACTACTCCTTTTTTGTCTTTATCATCATCTCCTCCTCCACCTCCTCCTTTTCTTTCTCCTCCTTCCTCTCCTTCTTTTTTCTTCCTCCTCTTTATCGTTATCATCATCGTAGCAGCTAACACTGAGCACCTACTTTGTGCAAAGCACTGTTGTAACTGCTCTACGTGGATGACCGTTTATACTCTTCTTAGTAGTCCTGTGAATTGGCTCTTTTATTATTTCCATCTTACAAACAAGGAAACTAAGGCATCAAGAAGTCAGGTAACTTCGCCACAGTCACATAGCTTGGGAGTGGCAGAACTGAGTTTGAAACCATGCAGTCTGGCTCCACTAAACCTTCCACTTCTGCTTAGAACATCAGCAGTAGCTGAGGAGAGAAGACTGTTTTCTAAGTCGGCTGTGGTCTTTGGATCGCATCAAAGAGAACCTTTCTTTATAGTCGTTTTTGGTTAGATAGGTACCAAACTTGTTTGCTTTTCTTGACTTTGTGTGTTTGCTGATTGTTAACCAAATGATTTTATCCATTCTTCTTCTTCAGGGACCAACGGAGGGGTTACGATGGTGGGCCTCGCCTCCAGTCTCCTTGGTGGTACTTGTGTGGGCATCACGTACTTCCTCACACAGTTGGTTTTTGTTAACGATTTAGACATTTCTGCTCCCCAGTGGCCAATTATTGTATTTGGGAGTTTAGCTGGATTACTGGGATCAATTGTGGACTCATATTTAGGAGCTACAATGCAGTTTTCTGGTAAGAACATTACCTTATTATTGCAACTTATTGGTATATTAAAGAAATGGAAAACAGATACGGAAAAGAAATTAAAAAAGATGTGACAATGAAAACAATCCCAGAGACACAGATTGTTGGACCAGGAAGGATAGGGCAAAGTCTTCTACGGTTTTGATTTTCTTATGCTTTTGTGTTAAATTAATTAGAAGAGAAGTAGTCCTGTGGAGCAATGAGCAGAAGCTATGCAGGGAGGCTAAGACAGTACAGGAAACAGATGCTTCTACTTATGGGACTTCGCCTGATCCCAGGAAAGCAGAACGTCTGGGATCAGAACATTATAATGCCCCTCCTTCTGTCTTCCAAGTCCATTTAAGAAATAAGTACTCTGTCGATCTGATGATATGCATATGATCTCCTTTTCTGTTGTGACATCCTATTTGCTGTCCTCCCTACTGAGTTTTAGTCTCACTCAGGATATTGGGAGACTTGGTCCCCAGGTTTTCTGTGCTTTGCTTCTGAGGCGTTTCTGTCATGTCAATATACTGGCATGTTCTGTTGGGTGTGTATTTGCTCCATACTCTAACCAACCATGTTTTCTCCTTTGAGTCAGACACAAAGAGGCTGGGCGTCTGGAGGAAGGTTCCCTGAGACACCCCTCTCAGTTCTCTTCATGTCCCAAAGTAATCTCCTGCCCTTCCACTCCCCTCTCCCCAGTCAGAATGTGTGTTCTTTCAGCTTCTTTAGTCTCACTGAGACACTATGGAGGAAGCACTCTGATTTTAATTGACACTACACACGCACATACAGACATTATACGTGTTTTTTAAAGAGTCTAGGTTTTCTTCTAAAGTGGGCTCTAACTGGGGAAGTTTCTGATCATATTGAGTGGGTTGAAAAAAAATGGCCTGTGGGGCAGATTAATTCACTCAGTAAATCTTGTGCCAGCACCTTACGGGGTCCTGGGTATCCATTCATGGAGGTGAAAGAGTGGTCCCTACTCTCAGGGGCCTCAGGCTGGTCTTGGAGGGAGCCATCTCTGCTTTCATGTCTCCCTTCTGCTTCTGAAGGGCTCCAGCAGTGTTGAGAATGGTGTTGGGGTGTGCCGAGCCCCATTTATTCAAAGAGGTCTTTTGTAATCAAGGATTCCGTAGCTCTCACCATATAGATTATCCACTAAAGTCATTTTACAAGTGGCTGAGAATCTTTCAAAGATTATCTCCTTTGGAGGAGAAAAGCTAATTTGTTCTTTTTTTAAATCAAGTCCTTTGGATTTTCCACTCCAGGTTTGGATGAAGTTACTGGCCTGGTGGTCAACAGCCCGGCGAGGGAGGTAAAGTACATAGCAGGGAGACCCATTCTGGACAACAATGCCGTGAATCTGTTTTCTTCTGTGGTCACTGCCCTCCTGCTCCCAACGGCTGCTTGGGGGTTCTGGCCCAGGGAGTGAACTTTATTTCATTTACAAAGGTTGGAACTGTGGTAAGTTCAGCTAAATTTGCAATTCCGAGTTTCATCCTAAGAAGAGTAACAGTAATGACATGGCGAAAATGCCAGCTCCTTCCATGTCCATCGTGATGGAGTCCACATTTTCCTCTTAGCAGCTCCTCGTAACAGCTGCCGTCTTCCTCCTGAGTGACGAGCACACAGACTGTGCCCATATTTCCCTTCTACTCAGCAGAACTTCCTGAGCAGTGAAGCTAAAATGTCCCTGTATGTTGCTGTGCACTGAACTGAAAGCTCCTACTTGGTAGATAAAACTTTTGTTTTTTTAAACCAGTGTAGGGACTAAAAGGGATAAAATTTTAAAGTGGTCTCAGTTCTGGTGGAGAAGTGCTGCTGTGCCGATTGTTATATCTGTTTTGAGTGGTTTAAACCAATGAGTGTGGAGCCCGAGCAGGTGTGTCCTGCTCTTCTCCTGTCACTTGCATTTCCAGTCGTGAGGAGCGTGGACTTTGGTTCCCAGTGACCTGTGAGGCCTGCTCCATGTTTGTTCTTCCTTCCCCAGGGTTAGTGATGGAAAAAAAGCAAATGTCTTTTTCATATGACAATTTAGAATGCATGAAAATATTTTTAAGTAAAAGCAAAAGAGATCTACCTTGTATCTGAAAAACGTGCACCTTACTATATATTTCAGTTGATCTCTGAGCAGCAATTATCTGAAATTTAAAATTTTTTAATATATTTTCTAGCTTTCTTTGAAATTTGTATAGGAATCTGGAATTGGCATCTTGAACAGTTAGAGTCACTGGGAGAATCCTTTTCATTTGCTCTCCTGGAAATTGCTGGAGACGTCATGATTCTCTGTTCTGCACTTCTGTGTTGTGCTTTCCTCTTCACTGCATCCCCAGCTCAGGTGCACCCTGCGTTTCACGATGACTCACTTTGTGGTGAAGGAATGTGATGTGCTGTGGATTTTTTTACTGAAAGTATTTTGAAATATTTCTCATGATTTCCGTAACTTTCCCCCTGCCCCTTTTTCATTCTTAGAGAAATTGGGGGAAGATTCCATGAATAAGGCACCATCAGAGTGGATAAAGCTTAGAATACTTTATAGGTGACACTACTACAGTGACGATCTAGAACTGACATGGTTCAGGAAAAATAAAACAGTTGACACCCTTAATCCTTAAGCCAAGCAACTCAGTGAGTCTCAGCCATTGGTTTTCAACTTTGGGTCTAAGTTGGAAACACTTGAGCACCTTAAAATAATACTTTTATCTGTGCTTCACCTCCAAAGATTCTGATTTATCTGGTCTGGGGTACAGCCTGGGCATTGTGACTTTTTAAAGCTCTGGCTGCCCCCTAAGAATCATGTAGAGAATTGTCAAAAGTACTGTTGCCAAGGCCCCTCTCTAGAGCAAGAAAATCGAAGGTCTGACAGTGAGACTCACACGTGGGTTATTTTTATAAAGCTCTCTGGGAGAGTCTAACGTTTAAACAGGTTGAGAACTACTCCGTAAGAATATCCTAAAGCACTGTACCTAAAAGAGATTTCAGAAGAGTGACACTTATCATTTCTGTGCAGACAACTGTTAGCAGCAGGGGGGTGAACAGCCGGTGATCATAGAATGTCTATAGCTGCGTCGCTTCCACGTCATTCCTGCCTCGCTGCTTCATGCACTTGTTCTAGCAGAGCTTTGTTTCCTCTTTTCCTCGAGGTTCATCCTCATGACGTACTATGGGACAAAAATATTTATTGGAACCATCTTTGAGTTTGGTAGAATCACCATATCATTAGTATTTTGGGGAAATACTGCTTCACAACAGTCCTTTCTCTGGAAACCTAGGGATAGTCGTGTTTTGGAATCCAAGTTTGTCAGATTTTAGAAAAGTAAAATATTTTACTTAGAACTCCCAAAAGAGTCTAGGGTGGCACTCATTATCAAATAGACCGTAAAGAACTCAGATCAGGTCAGGTTTTGTCATCAAACTTAGGGAGAAACTTGTTGTTTTCAGAGCTTTATTGGGTATGAAAATTGTAGATAAGGAATTATGGCTTTTTAAAAAAAATCTTAGGTGTAGTTTACTGTAACATCCTTTATAATTGGATATTTAACTAGTTCAGCCTATTCTTCCTCTTTACTGAGTGAGCAGTTCATATAAAAAAACCTTTTCCTGGAAAGAGCTCCATGTAATAGTACAATAAAACAATACGTTCTGCCTGCCTTGGCAGCCGAGAGGTGTGTGCACCATTTCTTGTCATGCTGTTACACAGTAGAGCAAGTTGTTTGTGGCTCAGGGCAGCTCCTGAGGGACCCGAAGACGTCAAGGAATGGCACTTGAAGACTCATCAGATGGAGCCACCAAGAGAACGATGAGTCACTACAACCTTCTTAGCTTCTCTTGTTACTTGGGTTATCCTTCTCAGCCAAGGTGCATATATCTCTCTTATTTCCAGCTGCTATATATATGTATTACATATATGTGTGTGTGTGTGTGTATGTATATGTAGGATGTTGGCTTCAGGAATGCCAACCCCTCCCAACTGGATATAGACCTAGTGTGGAGAAAAATCATGTGAGCTCAGGTATTGTGAGCTTTGCTGTGTGCCTGCAGGGTGAACAGCTGCTGCCGTTGGTGCACAGTGGGTATGCTCTGCCTGACCATCTGATGTTCCTCATGCTATCACAGTGAGAAAAACTGTATTTAGCCACCAAACTCCCAGGTGAACTGTGCATGCTTTGAAGATGAGAACACAATTACGCAGCTTATTTTAATCCCTTAATGGAGTATCTGTTGCCATAACTTCAAACAGTCCCAAACATTTAAAATATATGAGTGTTCAATATGTTTGCTAAACTTTTTTTACTCTAATCACTGTTTTCCTTAAGAGTTACTGAAAGTTGATAATCAGGAGCGTATTTCTGGAGGAAAATCAAAAATGAAAAAGCCACTGTGGCTACCTGAATTTCTGAGGACTGTGATGATTCCCTATTTCTCTATCATGTGACTCAATCTTGATGATTTTGAAAGTAATGTGAGGAAATGATTGTAGGAGTGAGGGTGGGGTCATGCTGGCAGACAGGGCTCCTGAAAGTCTTCCCCACCGAGACTAGATGTCGTAATTCTCTTTCATGTGTCATAACTGCCCCCTTGAAGATTTATACGTGTGGCAACTCTTTTTTTAAGGTTTGGATTTTTTTCTTTTTTATTAGTGTTTAATTACATAAGTAATACACTGAATCTGTTCTTCTTGAAAAATTAGAACATTAGCGATAAAGCTAAAATACCCTTTTACCTCCACTACCCCCTCAACAAACCTAGCCCCATCCCCGCTTCCCCAAAATAGCTACTGCTAGAAATTTGAAATATTTTCTAAGTAATATTTATTTTGGGTGTGTTTTAGCACTCATTCTTAATGAGTGAAATTTTGTTATAATTAGTACTATCATTTTGCTCCTTCAAGTTAGGTGCTTACACCCAAGAAAATCCTATTTAGGAAAAAAGAGTAGAAGGATGTATACCTAAATATTAATATGATATCTGGTAAGATTATAGATGATTTTTGTTGAAATAATTTTAAGTTTATGATATGTGAATTATATCTCACTAAAGCTGCTATTAAAAATAGATATGCAGGGGCTGGCCATCTGGCTGAGTGGTTAAGTTCACACGCTCTGGTTCAACGGCCTGGGGTTCATCAGTTTGGATCCTGGCTGTGGACCTGGCACTGCTCATCAGGCCATGCTGTGGCTGTGTCCCACATAGAAGAACTAGAATGACCTACAACTAGGATATACAACTATGTGTTGGGGCTTTGGGGAGAAAAAAAGAAAATACATCTGTAAAAATAATTTTAAGTACTTTTCTAAAAAGTCTGCAATCAAATGTGTTTCTTCTACAAATCAAAAAGTACTCAAAGTAAACAAAATAATCTCTGAGAATTACCCCTCTTCCCCATCTACCCCTCCCCATCATTATTTTAAGTGATATTCCTTCCCTTTATAAACTACCTTATAAACAATGAATTAAAAGAGTAAAATACGATGTGTTGAGAATTTTGTCATACAATTAAGTGTTTGCATGCATAATTCCAAATGCAAATACTAAGCAAGATTTTGAAAAATTTGCAAAAATCCAGTCTCAAACAAAATATAGTACATAGGCATGAAGATATGTGTTACTTACATTAATTTTGAGTTAGTAACTTGAGTTTCTGAAAGTCAGAAACAACTGTACAATTTTTGACATTTATTTTTTAAATGCTTTTTTGGCATATAATTTATGTAACATAATAGTAACATTTCAAGTATGAAATTCCAAGTTCTTAGCATATTTGCAGAGTTATATAACCATAATTGTGATCTAATGTTAGGATATTTCCATCACTGCAGAAGAAAGTTCATTCCATTTACATTCACTCTCTATCTCTCTTATGACCCCAGTTCTAGATAACTGTTAATCTGTTTTTTGTCTGTATATGAGCCTTTTATGGAAATTTCTTGTAAGTAGAATCATAAATGATGTCGTCTTTTGGGTCTGGTTTCTTTCACTAGATTAATAATTTTAGTTCCATCCCTGTTGTATAATGCATCCTTACTTCATGCCTTTTCATTGGTGAATAGTATCCTGTTGTATAGATATACACATTATTTTTTCTTCCACTAGTTGATGGATATTTAGGGTGCATCTATTTTTGGCTGTTATATGTAGGTTTGCTACGAGCATTCACATATGAGTCTTTGGCCATATATTTTCATTTTTTTGCTGTATACCTGGGAGTGAAATAGATTCTGAATCATATGGTAATTCCATGTATAACATTTTAAAGAAATGCCATTTTTTTACAAAGTGGCTGCAAGATTTTACACTCCTACCTGCAATGTATGAAGTTTCCATATTCTACACACCTTTGCCTGCACTTGTTGTTTGTCAACCTATATGCCCGTTGATGGATGAATAGATAAAGAAAATGTGATCTGTGTAGCTGTCTAAATGGAATATTATTCAGGCATAAAGAAATCCTTCAATTTTGACAACATGAGTGAACCTGGAGGACATCATGCTAAGTGAAATAAGCTAGACATAGAAAGACAAATATTGTATGTTCTTTCTTATATGTGGGACCTTAAAAATTAGAACTCGGAAAAGCTGAAAGGAGAATGGAGGTTGCCAGGAGCTGGGGTTGTGAAATGGGGAGAAGTTTGTCACTGGGGACGAACTTTTGGCTCTAAGGTGAGTAAGTTTTAGAAAATTTAATGTACAGCATGATGGCTGTAGTTAATAATACTGTATTATGTACTTTAAATTTGCTAATAGTAGATTTTAAATGTTCTCGCCACAAAAAAATAGTAATTGTGAGGTAATGATTGTTAGCTTGATTGTGGTAATCACTTTACAATATATAGGTATATCACACCATCACATTGTACACCTTAAATATATGCAGTTTTTGTCATGCCTCAATAAAGCTGAAAAATTAATTTACATATCAATATTAATACAGAAATCGTTTGTAGTAAATCAAGGGGTGAGTGGGGCATGAAGAAATAGTAATAAAGTGTGTACTTCTGTTTCAGATTCATTATTAAGAGGAAGAAAGACCTAGGCATAAACTAGAGAAAAATTGGTTCAGACAAGGCTTTTGTTTCAAGAATGAAGAGATTGAATGAATTTAAGGGCATAGATGGGGAAGTGATGGAGAGGTTGCTGGTAAAGGAGATTCAGTTTATAATTAGTAAAATCTCTTTGAGAGAGCAGGAGAGAGAGAGATACATTTGCAGAAATCTGCTTATCCAGGGTAAGAGGTGAACTTTGAGTGTTATCAGGTGAGAGATCACTGGTGGGTAGATATTCAGGGATATTTGTGAGTTTCATGGCAGTGAGCTGAAATCTGTCTTCAAATTGTCTAATTCATCTTTGTAGTAGGATATGGTCCCAGTTGTAGAAACTGAAGGAAAAGGTGAGAATTTGTGGGACTCATAAGGCCTGGGGAAGATCTGAATATTTATGAATCATAGAAAAATGATTTAATTATCAGAGTATAGTAGGATATGAGTTATTTATAAAAAGCCATTGGGAGGGGCCAGCCCAGTGGCACAGTGGTTAAGTTTGCACGTTCCGCTTCGGTGGCCTGGGGCTCGCCGGTTTGGATCCTGGGTGCGGACATGGCACCCAAGTCATGCTGTGGTAGGCGTCCCACATTTAAAGTAGAGGAAGATGGGCACGGATGTTAGCTAGAGCCAGTCTTCGTCAGCAAAAAGAGGAGGATTGGCAGCAGATGTTAGCTCAGATCTAATCTTCCTCGAAAAAACAAAACAAAACAAAAAAATGAGAGTTGAGACAGTACTGATTATGCAGAAATAGAAAGGAATATAAGAAAACACTTGGGGGGAGCCGAGGCAACAGGGGGTTAGTGTGGGTGTTCCAGCACCCAGCCTCATTCCTCCAACCTCCTCCTCCTGCCAGTAAAAGAAAAAAAAAAATAGAAAAGAAAATACTATAAAGTACATGCTCCCCAAATTATATAACCTAGATGAAATGGATAAATTCCTAGAAAAACAAATTACTAAAACTGATTCAAGAAGAAATAGAAAGAAGACATTGAAAGATTGAACAGACCTATAAAAAGCAGAGATTGAATCAGTTAAAAAAAAGGGGAGGGGGGGGCTTCCAAGAAAGAGAAGTCCAGGACCAGATGACTTCACTGGTGAATCCTACCGAACATTTAAATAAGAATTAACACCCATCCTTCCCAAACTATTCCAATAATAGAATATGACGCTTTCCAACTCATTCTATGAGGGCAGAATTACTTTGATACCAAAGCTACATCACAAGCAAAGAAAATTACCAACAAATATCCTTAACATCCCTTATGAATATAGATGCAAAAACCTTTAACAAAATACTAGCGTAATCAACAAATATTAAAAGGATTATACACCATGAACAAGTGGGATTTATCACAAGACTGCAAAGGTGGCTCAATATACAAAAATTAATGTAATACACCACATTGATAGAATGAAGTGGAAAAACCACACAGTCATCTGAATTGACACAGGAAAAGCATTTGACAAAACCTGCCAACCTTTCATAATAAAAGTACTCAGAAAATTAGGAATAGACGGGAACTTCTACAACATGATAAAGGCCATAAGAAAACCCATAACTAACAACATAATCAACGGTGAAAAACTAAAAACTTTCCCCCTAAAATCAGGAACAAGACAAGGATGCCTGCTTTTACTCCTTTAATTCAACAATTCCAGAACTGGAAATTCTAGTGAGACCAATTAAGCAAGAAAAGGAAATAAAACACATCCAAATTGGAAAGGAGGAAGTAAAACTTTTTCAATATGCACATGATATTCTATTTTACAGAAAATCGCAAACTATCCACAGGAAAACTAGTACAGTTAATAAAGAATTCAGCAAAGTTTCAGGGTATAAGATCAACACACAGAAATCAGCTGTGTTTCTATAACCAGCAATGAACAATCAAAAAAGGAAATAGCATCCAAAGAATACCTAGAAATAAATTTAACTAAGAAGTGAATGATTTGTATACGAAAACTACATTGCTGCAAGAAATTAAAGACCTAAATAAATGGAAAGACATCCAGTGTTCATTGATTGGAAGAATTAATGTTGTCAAAGCGATCATTAAAAGAACAAAGTTGAAGGACTCACGTCCAAGCCCGTTCACAGCAGCACTATTCACAACAGCTAAAAGGTGGAAACAGCCCAAATGTCCATCAATGATGGATAAACAAATTGTTGGATATACATACAACAGAACAGTATCCAGCCATAAAAAGGAATGAAGTACATGATACATGGATGAATCTTGAAAACATTATGCTAAGCGAAAGAAGACAGACACCAAAGGTCCTACATTGCATGATTCTGTTTATATAAAATTTCCAGGATAGATAAATCCATAGAGACAGAAGGCAGATTAGTATTTGCCAGGGGCTGAGGGGAGAGGGTATTGGGGAGAAACTGTTTAATGAGTAAGGGGTTTTACTTTTGAATGATGGAAAATGTTTTAGAACTAGATAGAGGCGATAGTTGCACAACATTGTAACTGTAAATGGTACTGCATTAATTTAAAATAGTTAATTTTACGTTATGTAAATTTTACCTCAAATTATTTCAAAAAAGATTTAGGAGTGGTGTTCCCTGTGTTAGGATGGAATGGACTTTAAGAAGCAGGTGGAGCCGAACATTGTAAGGACAGGTTGGCACCCAGCCTGAGCACTAATCCCTCAATTGCTTTGAGTGCTAATGGATAACTCGTAGCTGCCCTTTCCCCCCAGAATTGCCCTCCCTAAAACAGGAGCCAGTTTGCCCTGGAGGCTACAAACCGCCCCCTCTACCTACTTCTCTAACACTTGGCTGACTTGCACAAAAAGCCCCTGGTCTCAAAGTGGGACCCACTCTGTGGCGCAGTCTGCCCTCAGAGCTCCCCTGGGCAGGGGAAGGGAGACTGAAGCCTCCAGCTGAGACCATAACCTTGTTAACTTCCCGCCTCCTGCTCACTCCTGCTCCACTCAGTCTCTCTCCTGAGAGAACCGCCCCATTGAGTCATTGGAACAAGAATTGCCTTCTCAGGCTCTGCTTCTAGGGAACCTAATGCAAAAGGTTCATGTAAAACCGATACTGATGGTGAATTTATGGCATTTGAATTATATCTCAATAAAGCCATTATATAAAAACACATTATTTATAATAACTAAAGGCTTATTTTTTGGTGAGGAAGACTGGCCCTGAGCTAACATCTAAAGGGTTATTTTCTTACTGTTGTTTTTAAAAGCCTACCTCACCAGGGTAATGCACTCCTGAAAACCCCTGGTCACTTTAAATCTCTTAAGGTGAAATTTTAAGTATCAGTATTTAAAGGGGAAAATCATTTGTTCTCAACTCTCAAATCAATCCATTTTTTTTTTTAGTCAGGAAGATTGGCCCTGAGCTAACATCTGTTGCCAATCTTCCTCTTTTTGCTTGAGGAAGATTGTCACTAACATCTGTGCTAATCATCCTCTACTTTGTATGTGGGACATCACCACAGCATGGCTTGATGAGCAATGTGTAGGTCCACACCCGGGATCCAAACCCACGAACCCCAGGCTGCCAAAGTGGAGTGTGTGAACTTAACCACTATGCCACCATGCTGGCGCTCCCCCCCCCCCATTTTTTTAACATCGAATTCCACTGAAATGGTCTCTGTTACAGTAAATCAAGAGTCAACCTGGGTTACCCTTGCATGACAGATCAAGACAGTCACCCCCATTCATGTAGTTGATGACCTACAAGTTCTTTGGTGGCTTTTTGCTCAGTGAAATCCACACCCACAAAGCGTGCACATATACTCAAGGTTTATGTAATTCAACCTTTACTGTAAAAAAGAAAACAAAAAATATAAACAATGGAAATGATGCACAAGATGGTCATAAAAACAACAGCAGACCACAAGTACTAGCGAGAAGTGGAAAAAGCGGCAGTGTGTCCATCTGCAGCCCTCGCCACGGAGGAGGCACGATGTCCACACTGGTCCTCAAAAGAGGAGGGAAAGCCTCACATGCTGAAATAGGGCTTTTAAAGGAAGCTGTTCTTAATTTCTTCCAACCAAATGGGTGTGCCTTGTTGTATGGCTGTACTGACCCTGGTGTTAGTGACAGTGATGTCTGTGTACTGTGAGGATGGCTAGATCTGTAACCTGCTTTCACTTGTGTGCCTGTGGCTGCAGCCTCACTGTTCACCAACGTACTGGCTGCACCTGGACGAGCTCCTTCCGCTCAACCCTTTTTAAAAAAAAAAAAAAAAAAGCTGGTTGGGGACTAAAGAGGAAAAAGAATGGGAGACCATGTGAAAAAAGGATGGAGGCCTCCCCAATTCCACAGGGGTGGGAACGGGGGTGGTTCAGGATTAGAAGTCATTCCCTTAGTGGAAATGCCGTGACTAAACCCTGAGGTCAGTTTTGGGAATTAAAACAAACACCTAAATTTCCTTTTATTTAAGACACACACAAAGCATGTTCCCTGATTCTCTTCACTGTCCGATCCTGGGAAGACGGGTATGCTGCTGATCCCTAATTCCGCTTCAGGGTGTGCTGTGGAACTCTTACACCGTCGAGGTACTTGCTGGTGCTGACCCCATCCCTGTCCCTGGCGACAGCGGTGGAGGGGTATCATGGGCCATGGAAGTGGCGGAGGCAAACGGGATGGGTGGGTTTGCAGGAAGTAGAGTGGGGGATGGCCTGGAAGAGTTCCTCAGGTCCAAGCTAGAGGGTTGGGGGAGGGAGGGGTATTCTGAAAGCTCTCCCCCTACCCAACAAGTTGGCCCTGGAGAGAGGCCTCCTTCTCTGACTCAGGAAGCAGATGGGCTCTCGACATTGCCACGCTGCTCTTGCTCCGACACATTCTCCTCCTTCTGCTCCAAGTCAAAGTTCTGTGAACAAGGTTGCAGGTGAGGCCTGGCCCTGAATTTGCCCAACTCCCTGATACTCCCAGGGGCGGTGCGCATAATGACCATGTACAGCCTGCAAAGGCAGGCAAGAGCCACTCTACTGGGTTATATTCCACACCCCTCTGATGAGAAGCCGTTTTCTCTATCCCATCTGACATTTGGGCCTGAACCCACCTCAAGCTCCTGCAAAACCTCGTCCATGAAGTCCCGGGAGTTCTGTTTGTAAGACACAGCTAATCGAATTGCATCATTGAAGAGCTGGGGGGAGGTGGTAGGAAGGAAGACATGGCAGTGGGTACTGCTTCCCTGTACTTGGCCTGCACTGTACCCACAGGCCCAATCCTAAGTCCACGCAACACTCCACCCCTAAAATCAGCAAGGTCACCCCTCAAGTCACCTTCTCCTCATCACCCTGATGCATGAACTTTTTCCTCACCAAGCCCAGGCCCATCACCTCCTCCACTGTCAACACTTACATGCCCACTCATGGTCCCCACAACAATCCCCATCCTCCAACATCCCTGAAGACAGCCCTTCTCTTCGTAGCGTCCCCAGTCACTTCACCAACCTGCCCTTCCCTGACCTCACTAGAATGACCTGCAGTCTACCATTACCTTCACGACGTTGGTACCATCGGCAGCCGAGACAAAATACAGGGGCAGGGAGAACTTCCTGGCAAAATTGAAGCTTTTTTGGGTCATCTTTATGTCTGCTGTAGAGAGAAGGCAGGACATTGGCCTGTCCATTAAGGGAGAGGGTTTTGCAGGGTAGGTCACAGGAAGCCCCCATTCCAGAAACTGGGATGAGCAGGGACAGTCAGGGGATGTGCCCTGAAAGAGTTCATTTAATGGGGATCTGTGCCTTGGGAAGAGGGCAGGTTGGCTCAGTTGACATTTTTACTGGGAAGGGAAGTGATGGCAAGCAACCAAAGGCTTTATCTTGGGAAGGAGGATGGAAAGGTTTGTTGCCCCAGGAAAGGAGGAGGAAGCGTGTGGTGGTGGGTCCCCCATGAAGTGCTGACGCCCACCATCAATTTTATTGGCCACCACGATGCATGGGACCTCTGGCCTGAACTCTCGAAGCTCCGCATACCAGGTGCTTAGGTTCTTATAGGTGATTTTCCTTTGCACATCAAACACCTGCAAAGAGCAGAGAAGGAAGACAGCTCAGGTGTGCCGTCGTATCTGCAGGCCACCCCCAGGTGACTCGCACAGGCAGCTGAGCATGGGCATGTGCCACAGGTTTGCGATCCTGGACTGGGCACCTGCTCTGAGCTGCAGCCCCTGACAGGGAAGCCCTCTAGAACTCCAGATCCAAAAGTGTTAAAATATTTATTCATGTTTTTGTTATCTTGTCACCTAAGCTTATTTACCCATTTTAACAAAGTTGCATAATTTTACTAATCAGTATAGTCTGTTACAAATTGTGAAGATTTTTCCTAGTCTATTCTTAACTGCTTAAGCTTGGTTTAAAATTCCTTTGTAATAATTTTAAATACTAGAATTTTCCTTTAGTTACTATTGACTTCCTTTTAATTTTAAGCTTTTGTTTAATTTCCTATTCATTTTGTATTTTTTTTTTTACTTTTTATTAGGATTATGCTAGTTTATAACCTTGTAAAATTTCAGTTGTACACTATTGTTTGTCAGTCATGTTGTAGGTGCACCCCTTCATGCTTTGTGCCCACTCCTCACGCCCCCTTTCCCCTGGTAACCACTAATCTGTTATCTTTGTCTACATGTTTAACTTCCACATATGAGTGGAGTCATACAGAGATTGTCTTTCTCTATCTGGCTTATTTCACTTAACATGATACCCTCAAGGTCCATCCATGTTATTGTGAATGGGACGATTTTATCCCTTTTTATGGCTGAGTAGTATTCCATTCTATTTATATACCACATCTTCTTTATCCCATCATCAGTTGATGGGCACTTAAGTTGCTTCCACATCTTGGCTATTGTAAATAATGCTGCAATGGACATAGGGGTGCACAGGACTTTTGGAATTGCTGACTTCAAGTTCTTAGGATAGATACTCAGTAGTGGGATGGCTGGGTCATAGGGTATTTCTATTTTTAATTTTTTGAGAAATCTCCATACTGCTTTCCATAGTGGCTGCACCAGTTTCCTATTCATTTTGTGTTTTAAACTTTTTAAAAGTAATTTTTATCTGTTATTTTGTAGCTTATCATACTTTTATTAACTTCCTATAATTTATAGCTTTTACCTATTTTAAAGTATCAACAAGAAGCATGAGCACATGGACTTCTCTAAGGGCAGGGAGGCCAGCAATCCTAAGACACTTCAAGTTGCTCCTTCCTCCCTTGCAGGGATCCTTCAAGCCTCTCACGGGAGCTCCTCAGAAGCCAGCCTCCTGCTTCCAAGCCGTTCTCCAGAAGACTCAGAGGCCCAAACTGCCCAGCACAACAGTGGACTGAGATGAACAGCCCTGAAACCCCCTGGAGCGGCTGATCTCACTTCTCAACCACCCAGTCCTTCATGGGAGCGGCATGGACCACACCCAGGGCCAGGGGCTGCCCCACGTGGTGGTGGGCATGGGTCAGCAGCCTTCACACCCCGAGGCAGCAGGAGGTCCACCTGGGAAGCTCTTCCATGCTACTCCCCAGGCCCCATTTCAGCAAATGACCATGCTGTCTTCAATTCCCAGGAAGATTTCTCATAAAGCACGCTTGTAGTGGAACTTCTGGAACCTGCTTCACACCAGGCTGCCTCCCATGATCACCATCAAACAGTCCCTTTTGTCTAGGTTTGGGTTCCTGAGCTTCCTCTCCTTGTTTTGAGAGCTGAGGAGGAGCTGGCTGGGACGAGGAGCATCCCCATCAGGGTTTCAAGGGGGAGAGTGGAACCCCGGCTGGCAGGAGAAACACCCCTGGGCCTCTGAAAAGGGTCCAAAAGGGGCCAATGGAGATGTGTCAGAGGCAGGAGGAGGTCATTCCCAGAGATAAAAGAGAGGTGAGCTCAAAGCACCAAGTGCCAGTGCAGAACGGAAACAGAAACAGCTGGGACCCACCCTCCCCAGTCTCAAGGGTCAGAGATGTTGACTATGCAAGACTTCAAGTACGACTTTGGACACTACCCTGTTACCCTCTTTTGTTTTGTCCCCTTACAGGTACTAGTATTAAAATTTTGGAAAATCCCAAGGGCTCTTGTGCTTAAAGGACAGTAGGGCCCGAGGATGGAGCCAGGGAGTTCATAGGCAGGAGGTCCTAGGGACACAGGTTTACACAGCTCGCCTCCTTTCTTGGTCCTTCCCATGGCTGAGTTTCAGGCCCTCTTATGGGACTTACTACCCCCGGCTACTTGGGTGGACCCCTGAGGACTGTGTTCCAGACAGCAAAGTGAGAGCTGGGAGGGAAAAGAGGGGCTGGTTTGGGAAGGTAAGTTCCTTGGGAACCGCAGAGTCCACTCAGCGCGTGTCTGCCCCTAGAGAGCAGCACCAGGTGACGTCTGAGGACAGCCTTGGGAGCTTGTCTGAGTAGCTGGGCTCCATCACGGAGGGACTGTTTGCTTCTCCTTTTTTTGTGTGAGGAAGATTGGCCCTGAGCTAACATCTGTGCCAATCTTCCTCTCTTTTGTATGTGGGTTGCTGCCGCGACGTGGCTGACAAGTGGTACAGGTCCATGACCAGGATCCAAACCCGCAAACCCAGGCCACTAAAGCAGAGCGTGCCGAACTCAACCACCACGACACGGAGCTGGCCCCCCGTGTTTGCCTCTTAGATGCTCTGTCTCACGTTGGAGCCCTGAACTTGCCCCTCCCCTAGCATGGTGGCTCTTCTCCCATCCCCGCCTGAAGAGGAGTGCACCTGGCAAGCTCTCACTCAGAACCTCCAGGGAGCACGTACATTCTGAAGGGTCCCCAGGCTGCGCTGGTCCCCTCTCCCCAAGCACCCAGCCCTGGTGGGGAGGGCTCAGTGGGGCTAAGCCCCTCACCCCCTCACCCCTTAGGCCAGACCTGCCCAGCTTCTGTCCACCTCCAGGCTGGCCTCCTACCATGATGCAGGCGTGGGCCTTGTGGTAGTAGGAGGCGTGCATGCTCTGGAACCGCTCCTGGCCTGCTGTGTCCCAAAAGTCTGCAATAAGAACACAGCTCTGACTGACAGGGGCTGGAGGGCGGAGACCTGGGCACCCTAAGCACCTCTGTGCAGGTCTCTGAGTGCAGAAACAACACACACGTGGGGAGGATGGGCGGAATGGAGACCACGCAGCTCGCACGTGTGTGTCATTAGGACACGATCACCTTGGTGTGTGAGAGGCGTTGTGTATGCCCGTGGGCGTGGGTGAGAGGGAGACACAGGCCCAGGGCCAAGAGGAAGAAGAATGCAGGCAGGAAGCCCGAAGAGGGAGAAGGTAGGTGCCCCCCTTGCCTCCACCCACAAAATACAGGACCCTCCAATGTCAAAACTGGGCAGACTTTCCGAGAGTGGTGACAGCAGATGGACACAGGCAGGATGTGTGGCCTGGCCAAGGGGAAGGCTGTGACCTCGCGGAAAGTCAAAACCCCGAGGAAGATAATACTCAGATCACATTTGTATTTTTTTACACTGGCTAAATGAGAACACCGGGTCCAAGTGCTGCCTCCCGCCCTCCCTGGCCCCCTGGTTCTCAGGGTCTTCCCTGCCTGGGGTCTCATTTCCTCCTTGCTTTACTCTCTCTCAGGGACCTTCTCTCCCCTCCCCCTCCCCTCTCCTCCCCCTTGAGAGTCGGCTGGCTGGGCCCCGTGCTGCTCACCCACAAGGACAGTCTTGCCGTCCACGGTGGCCGTGTGTTTGTACAGGGTCAGGGCATACGTGGACAGCTGCTGCGGCTGACTGCATTCAGGTTAAGCAGCAAACAGGAATAAAAGGGAGGTGAGGAAGGTGCTTGGGGGGGGCACTTGTGTGATGGAACAGGCCCTCTCTCCTTTGCTTCCTGGAGTTAGGTTTTAAATTGAATGAATGCTGCAGACAGAGGATCAGCTTCAAATATTGCTGGCACAATGGAAAGGCGAGGGCGGGAGAAGCTGTGTGTGTCCTGGTCATCTGAGTCCAAGGGGAAACATGGAACGGCATTTTACAGAGCAGCTGTCATGAACGGCATCAGGTAGTTGGAAAATGCAACCGTGGATGCGCCAGCTCCTTAATGGACGGGCTCCTGCAGGCCAGAGGGGAAACCCAGCCATAGGCAGCAACATGACCGTTCCAGGGAAAGAAGCCTCGACAAGCTGCTTATGAACTGCAGTTTGCCTGTATGTGAAACCCTAACAAAAAGCCCAGTGAATAATACTTCCTAAAGCTGCAAGACACTGGTGGTTTAACCAGCAAAGCCGGACGAAGCAGGTGGGAGGGTGCAAAGGAGCACCTGGTAGAAGGTGAAGCAAGACACACACAGACTCCACCTTGGTGGCTGGGGCCCAGGGCAGGGGCAGCAGGCTCCAGGCGCTTCTCACCCATGGTCCTCAGTGCATTCCCCGGTAAGATTTTTAAAACCATCCTAGTTGTCAGGGAGGGTCTCACTCCAAACCCACACAATGCGACAATTCATGGGAGGAGGGAGAGGCTGGCAGCTCATATCTTACAAAGTTCAGTCATACTGGAGAATTTTTAAATATTAGAAAGCCCAAGTTTTGAGGTCAGAGAGCTCAAGTGAATTGCCCAAGGCCAGAGCTACTCAGAAGAGGTGGGGCTTGAGTCTAGGCATTTGACCAGGAGCTACTAGCCATTCTACTTGCCCTCCTAATACAACGCCAATCCAAATGAGTGAGCTCCAGAACATGCTGCATCGATGATGTGCAATGCCACATGGGTCAGTCGGCAAGAAACCAGCCTGAATGGAACCGGTGCATTCACTCACCTATCTCTCCTCCCTTGACCACTGGAGCAAAGGGGTGGGCAGTGGGGTTGAGTTGGCATGAGGGTGGGAAGGGCCACAGGAACAAGGAGCATTTCAAACCTTGAAGGATACAATCCATCCATGAGAAATCTCTCCATAAGTCTGTAAGGAGAGTGTGCAAGGTGGTCAGACATGTCCCCCGAACTCTCCTCCTTGCCCTGCTGCATGACCCCAGGTTGACAACCTGGGAGCCACCTGTGGCTTCCCAACTCCCATTTATTCCACAGCCACACGGCTTCCTCTGAAGGACAATGCCCAGGAACTGCCCACCCTCTCTGCTCCTGACAGCCCTTATGTTCCCGGCCCCTCGCTGTAATAACAACCCACAGCTGCTTTCCCTGCATGCTGGGACCCCGTCTTAATCCTTTTTGGGTACCACAGCAGCTGATCACCAATACCAGTTGAAGAAATAAAGGCCTGCCTCCAGGGTAGACCATGTGTCTACACTGGAGAAGTCTGTGTGAACCATAAGCTCAACAGATCTGAAAGTGAGTTTGTTCAACCCACTAACCCTGCCCCTGCCTGTAAATTATCTATTTAGCACATCACCTGACTCTCCAAGCCTGGAACCTGGGAATCACCAGACTAACCCTGATAACAAACAGCTCACGTTGCCCTAAGTGCACACACCAGCCCAAGTGAGGCTCTCAGATCCGTTATTTTCACCTCTTCACACTGTTGAAAGCACAACTACCCTCGCTTTATGCACAGCAAACCGAGGGCAGGGAGGCTGTGCCCTCTGCCTGAAAGTCAGTTCCCCAATATTCTGCAGGTCCTTCAGGGTTTTGCTCAAACATCACCTGAGCAATGAGACCTTCCCGGATTATCTTATTTATAGCAGGCAAGTCTGTCTCAACTTGTACTCGATCTCTGCCCTGCATGTGACAGCAACTGAAATATTAAGTATTTTACTTAATGTCTCTCTCCCTCAACTGGAATGAAATGCCCCTGAAAGCAGTTTTTGATTTTTAATCTACTGCTGCATCCCCAGTGCCTAGGACAAAAAACATTCAGACTATAACTACCATCCAAACACCACGCAAAACTGGAGCCCACCTTTCCCCCCATCAGCAAAGGGTGAGTGGGGGGCCTAGACTTCCACCATTTTGAGACTGTAAGGAGAGGCCCCCACAACGTTCCCAAGCTGGGTTGGTGTCAAAGAAGGCCAATTCCCTACCAGATGGTAATGGGGCTCCCTCTCCCCATAGCATCAGTGGAGAGCACAGGCGCCTGGACTTCACACCCACCAGCAGCTGGGGGAGTGGTGGGCGTGGGTGGTGTGCAGCCTCTCCCCTTTCTGCGGAAGCAGTGCCACAAGAAGCCAGCTAAGACAGAAGGTTTACATAAGATCCAGTCTCATAACATGATATTCAAAATGTCCAAGTTTCAACTGAAAATCATTCATCATACCCAGAACCAAGAAGATCTCAAACTAAATGAAAAAAGACGATCAACAGATGCCAACCCTGTGATGATACAGATGTTAAAGGTATCTGACAAAGCTTTTAAAGCAGTTGTCGTAAAAATGCACCAATGAGCAATTACAGGTATGCTTGAAATAACTGAAAATACAGAAAGTCTCAGCAACAGACTACTTTTCAGCATATAAATGGAAGATGTAAAGAAGAACCCAATGGCTATTTTAGGACATTTGGAAAATACAATAACCAAAATGAAAAACTCACTGGATGGGCTCCTAGCAGGATGGAAAGAACAAAGGAAAGAACCACTGAACTTTAAAACAGAACAAAAGAAATCACCCGAGACAAATACTAGGAAGAGAACAGACTGGAAAAAAATGAACAGAGCCTCAGGGATTTGAAGGACTATATGATGAAATTCATGTAGGGAAAAGAGAGGAAAAAGAGGACCAGGCTGAAACAATAGATGAAATAATGCCTGAAAACTTCCTAAATTTGGAAAAAGACATAAAAGCCTGTAGAGTGAAGAAGCTGAACAAAACTCAAAGGATAAATCCAAAGAAATGGACCCCAAGACAGCACAGTAAAACTCCTGAAATCAAAAGACAAAGAAAAAAGCCTTGAAAGCAGTGAGAGAGATGACACAGTCCCTATATGGGAAACCATTCGAAGGGCAGAGGGTTTCTCATCAGAAACCATGGGACCAGACGAAGTGGCACATTACTTCTCAAGTGCTGAAAGAAAAGAACTGTCAGTCCAGATCCTAAATCCAGTGAAAATATCCCTCAAGAGTGAAGGGGAAATCAAGATGTTCTTATATGAAGGAAAATGAAAAGAATCTGTTTCCAGCAGACCTACCCTGAAAAATGGCTAAAGAATGGCAAACAGAAAGAAAACAATAAAGAAGGAATCTTGGGGTATCAAGAAGGAAGAAAGAACAGAGTAAGAAAAAAATATTGGTAAGTGCAATAGACTTTCTTCCCCTGAGTTTTTTTTTTTTTTTTTTAAAGATTTCATTTTTTCCTTTTTATCCCCAAAGCCCCCCGGTACATAGTTGTGTATTCTTCGTTGTGGGTTCTTCTAGTTGTGGCATGTGGGATGCTGCCTCAGCGTGGTCTGATGAGCTTTGCCATGTCCGCGCCCAGGATTCAAACCAACGAAACACTGGGCCGCCTGCAGCGGAGCGCGCGGACTTAACCACTCGGCCACAGGGCCAGCCCCTCCCCTGAGTTTTTAAAATTATTTTCCATGGTCAAAGCACAAGTTATCACAACAGATGACGGAGTTCTCAGCGTATGTAGAGAAAATACTTAAGACAATTAAACAGGGGAGGGTAAAGGGACATAAAGGGAAACAAGGCGTTTACACTTCACTCTCACTGGTAGACTGCAAATTTACGTATATACAAGATAATACTTAGAACTACCACTACAAAAGCTACAGAGAGATACACCCAACAACACTACAGATAAATCAGAACAGAATGTTTAAAAATGTTCAAGCAACCCACAGGGAGGCAGGAAAAAACAAAAAGAAAAAAGGAAAAAGAAAAAAACTAAACTGGCAGAGCTGCGCCGTAGCCAATCTAGAGTCACAGCTATTGCTGTTGCTCACAGCAGCTGAGCCTGTCAGATCCCCACAAACACTGAGCAGGCGAGCCCTGAGCTGCTGCCGTGAGGGGACTGACAGGGCTGGGTTCCTGAGAGCCTCTACCCACATTTTTACTGCTGATTCATTAACACTGACCTTATACTGATGCCCAGGCACAGTCACTCCTGCCTGAAGCAGCTTATGGAACATCCATATTTCTCAGGAAGGCACATCGCAGCCTTCTACAAACCACAATACCACAAACAACTCTACACACAGAAATTTGACAACTTAGACAAAATGGATCAATTCCTTAAAAGCATAAACTACCAACTCACCTAGTATGAAACAGATCCCTTGAATAGCCTATAACTATAAATCTCTAGGCCCAGATGGTCTCAGGGGAGAATTCTACCAAACGTGCAAAGAATTAATATCAATTCTGCACAATCTCTTCCAGAAAACAGAAGAGGAGGGAACACTTCCCAGTTCATTTTATGAGGTCATTTTACCCTGATATCAAAACCAGTTAAAGACAGTACAGGGGCTGGCCTGGTGGCACCGCAGTTAAGTTTGCACGTTCTCCTTTGGCAGCCTGGGGTTCGCTGGTTCAGATCCCGGGTGCAGCCCTACACACCGCTTGTCAAGCCATGCTGTGGCAGACGTCCCACATATAAAGTTGAGGAAGATGGGCACGAATGTTAGCTCAGGGCCAGTCTTCCTTGGCAAAAAAGAGGAGGATTGGCAGCAGATGTTAGCTCAGGGCCAGCCTTCCTCAGCAAAAAAGAGGAGGATTGGTGGCAGATGTTAGCTCAGGGCTAATCTTCCTCAAAAAAAAAAAAAAAAAAAAAGACAGTACAAAAATACCCCAAAAACATCAGATCAATATCCTTCATGAATATAGACATGTCATTAACAAAATATTAGCAAAGAGAATTCAGCAATATATCAAAGAAGTTACACACTCTGAGTAAGTATGATTTATTTCATGGATGCAAGCCTAGTTCAATATTTGAAAATCAATCAATGTAATCTACCATATTACCTGGCTGAAGAAGCAAAATCACATGATCGTATCAATCAGTGCAGAAAGTGCATCTGAAAAAATGCAACACCCATTCATGATAAAAAAAAGTCTCCAAAAAAGAGGCATAGTTTGGAACTTCCTAACCTTAATGAAGAGCTCTAGAAAAACTTACAATTAATGCATACTCAATGGGGAAACACTGAATGTGATCCCTCTAAACTCATGAACAAGGCAAAGATGTCTACGCTCACTTCTTGGTTTTAACCAGTGTAATAAGGCAAGAAAAGGAAATAAAAAGCATATGACTCAGAAAAGAATACAACTGTCCCTATTTCCAAATGCCATGATGGTACACAGAGAAAATACTAGGGAATCTACAAAAAAGACTCCTAGAACTAATAAGTAAGTTCAGCAAGGTCATAGGATACAAAGTCAATGTACAAAGATCAACTGTGCTTCTATACACTTGCAATGCAAACATATATACAGAAATTTAAAATGTGATACCATTTATAAATGCTCAAGAAACAAAAAAATGAAATACCTAGGTGTAAACCTAACAAAACATTTATAGAACCGGTATGCTGAAAACTACAAAATAACCGATGAAAAGAAATCAAAGATGATCTAAATAAATGGAGAGACACACAATGTTTAGGAATTGGAAAGCTCAGTATAAAAAGATGCCAATTCTCCCAAAATTGATATATGGGCCTACTAAAATCCCAGCAAGATGTTTTATAGGTATAGGCAAGATTTTCTAAATTTATATAGACAGGCAAAGGAATTACAAGAGCTAAAACAATTTTGAAAAAGAAAAAAGTGGAAGGAATCTGTCTACTTGATTTCAAGACTTATTATACAGCCACAGTGATAAAGACTGTGTGGTCCTGGCAGAGGGACAGACACACAGATCAATGAAACAAAAGGAAGAACCAGAAAGAGTCCCACAGAAGCACTGCCAACTGGTCTGTTTACAAATGTCCAAAAGCAATTCACTGGAGGAATGAAAGCCTTTTCAACAAATGATGCTGGACCAATTGAATACTGTATCTATTAGCAAAAAAAACCAAAAGCAAAACCAAACAAAGAAACAACCTTTGCCCCAAACCCTCACGCTTTAAATAAAAGTTAATTCAAAATTTATCACAGACTTAAACGTAAAATCTAAAACTATAAGACTTTTAGAAGAAAACATAGGAAAAAATCTTTGGGACCTAGGGCTTGGTGGAGACCAAAGGCCATGATCAATAAAAGGGGAAAAAAATGGCGAATTGGACTTCATGAGAATTAAAACCTTTTGTCTGTGAAAGACTCTATTATAAGAGGATGAAAAGATAAGCTACAGAATTGGAGAAAACGTTTGCAAACCACACATCCAACAGAGACTAGTACCTAGAATAAAAAAGAACTGTCGAAACTCAGTTAAAAAAATCCAGGGCTGGCCTGGTGGTGCAGCTGTTAAGTGTGCACGTTCCGCTTCGGCGGCCCCGGGTTCACCGGTTCGGATCCCGGGTGTGGACATGGCACCGCTTGGCAAGCCATGCTGTGGCAGGCACCCCACATATAAAGTAGAAGAAGATGGGCACAGATGTTAGCTCAGGGCTAGTCTTCCTCAGCAAAAAGAGGAGGATTGGCAGCAGTTAGCACAGGACTAATCGTCCTCAAAAAAAAAAAAAAACAAAATACACACACATTAACAATAGAGTGAAAAGCCACAGAGTGAAAGGTCAAGAAGGTATAATGATGTCTCTATGAGTCAATAATAAAAAAAAAAAATCCAATAAAAATAAACAGACATTTCACAAAAGAGGAGCTCCACATGGCCAATAAGCACTAATAAGTGCAAAGGTGCTCAATATAATCAGGCATCAGTGAAATGCAAAATTAAGTCACTACAGAAACTCTTAAATATATATCTCTCTCTATACGTGAATGATCAACACTGATAATTGCGTTGTTCAAAGCTTTATCACCTTACAACTTTTTTCCCTGACTGATGTATTGATTATTGGGAGGAATATCCATTCAGAATGTGGTCAGTGATCCAGTTAAAAAATTAGACTTGGCAAGGTTGTAAACTATCATCAACTCAATAAAAAAAAAAAATTAGACTTGGCTACTCTTCCGCTCAAACCATCCAATGGTTTCCCATTTCTTTCAGATCAAAGCCTCCTCAGATCCCCAGCCCCACCACTGACTTCCACTTCCTCTTCTCTTCTCTCCCGTTCTCTTTCCGTTGCTCCCTGTTCCAGCCACCAGTCATTTCCTCTCGTTGACATGCACCTCCCCCAGATACCTGCATGGCTCGTTCCCTGGCCTCCTTCAGGTCGTTGCTGTACGTCCACTGTACACACAGGCTTGCCCTAACCAGTCTCTCTACACTGCAGCTGTGCTTTCCCCACCTTTGTGAGGGCACTCCTTATCTGTCAGTTTAATACACTCTAGCCATGATTTTACACTTTTGAGATTTAAACTGTAGCTTCCATTGTAAAAGGGGGGGAGATTTCATCTGTAACTAAAAAGAAATAGCACCCACATTATACAGAAAATACACTACTTTCTTAGATGGACGTAGAAAACCACACAGTGAAAGTACTCCAGCCACAGAGGGTAAGAAAAGGACCTGTGCTTGGAACACTGTCTGGAGAGATCATGTGCTCAGGGAGTAGAGGAGGAACAGCTGATTGACACTCGTCTCATCACAGCAGGAGCAGTGAAAGGTGCAAACAAAGGCCGAGAAGGGTTTTCTTAAGGAAAGGTTGGCCTCTGGAAGACACGACAACAGGAGAGACAAATTCCCTCCCAACTTCCTGTGGCTTAGCGGACAGCCAGCTCGGCAGGCCTGAGTTCAAAAGCAGAGCGGGTGCACCCTCTGGAGGCCCCAGGAAGCTCCCACTGCTACACAGTCACATGGATGGTCCTTGCCATCCTTTCCCAAAAGTATTTAGAGTATTACAGGTGCTGGATCCCTGTCTAGAGGACCTTTTCACAAGGCATCCAGCCCATCTACTCCTGGCCTCAGGGATAACAAGAGCTTGGGACATGGGGCATGCTGTGTATTCTCTGCCTATAATTTCCCCCGGTCGACTTGAGTTTGTACTTACACCATGCAGCCTGAGCAGGTATGTGCCTTTGCCCAATGATAGACAATTATTAAGGGGAAAACGAGACCCTAAAGGCCCAGTTAGACAGCTATAAAAGAAAAAAGGCAATGCATCTGGACTGAACTACACTCAAACAGGGAATCAGAAAAGGCCTTGTCTTGTTATTAGGCAGAAAGAACATTTGAGGTGCAAAGAAATTATTAAGAAGAAAAGCAAGGGCTGGGAGAGCCTCAGACGACTCCCCAGGGGAAGATGCCTTCTGGATTTGCAGAGAGAAGGCGCAGTAAGAGCATGGGTGCCTCTCAGACTGCCAGCAGCCACAGTGGTACTGAAAACATGAAGCAAACGCTTGGGTGTAAGTGGGGACTCAGGGAGGGGCTCTTACCCATCACCCAGAACAGGGTTTGACCCTAGTCGCGCTCAGCACTTGTCAAGTGGACGTCCTTTAAAGGGGAGCCAGGCAGGACACTGAGATCATGAGCTGGCTGGGTTGGATGCGGGTGTCAGCGGAGGACATCTCCCTGCAGCAGCACCCAGCTCAGGAAGGTGGCGCATGCTGGAGGGAAGGAAAGGCCCCCAGGAGGCAGTGCCCGGGTCTGAGGATACCCGCTCACATGCAGTGGAGGGGCCCACCCTCAACGGAGGCTTGGGATCCAGAAACAGGCCCAAAGAGGAAACAGGATCGAGCGCAGGCACCTGCTGCATGAGGAAAGAAGGCAGCTCCAAGGAGGTCTCGGGAGCGGGGCGGCCGCTCCTCCCACTTTCCAGGCCGTGCCAGGTGGCACCACCTCCCAGACGCTATCGAGAGGAGGCTGTGCACAGATGCCCTCCAGCTACAATGAATGCAGGAGTTAATCCACCTCTTCACAGTTTTCTCCCAACTGAGTTTAGATTCACAAGTTGGAGATATTGAAAACGGTCATAGAATTCTTGAGTCCCAGTGCAACTGAACCAACATTTCTCACCTGCTCGCCTTCCCTCAGATACACCGTGTTTTCATCATGGTCTTTGTGTCTGGGACAATGTTTTCCCTGAGATACTGTTAGGTGCGGGGGACTGGCTTGTTTTCCAAATGTCGTAACTATAGAGGTCAATGCTCTGGTAATCGCTGACATCCTGTTAATTGCCTGGACTCTTATTTTCTGCTGTTTTAAGTGAGGCTTATAAGAGACTGGCATTGAACCTGGGGGTTGGGTAGCCACCTTGGATCTCACACCAAGCTACATTCTCCAACGTCTCTGTCAGGTATTAAGCTGACAGTTTGCTCTCACCTGCCTGCCATTCCTGTTCTCTGTTTGTTGGTTCTAAACTTGGGTGGGGAAAAAGGGGGTGTTATTTACTGAGCAACCTCCCCAAACTACAACACTCTCCCTCACCTTTACTGTATAGGCATGCTCTTGAGGATGGTCAAAGCAACTGTAAAATACTAATCCAGAGCTGCACTGTGAGCGCTGGGGTGGGGCAGAGAGAGAATGTGAATTCATGAAGATAACCTAAAACCTAGCAAAGCCCCTGGAGAATTATTCACAGCCACCTGAGTCCAAGGATATGTTAGTAAAAGATGAAGCTGGAAAACAAGGTGGATCTGGAACACCTGGGAGATAAGACTAAACCAGACATCTGGTCGGGGCAAGTCTACCCCCATCCTGTGAAGGCAGAAATGGAAGTGTGCCCACAGCAGCCCACAGGTGAGAAACAGGATCACACCTTGTGGACACAAGATGCCAGCACTGCGGGCCTCCCTTCAGCTCTCCAGGGTGGCAGCTCCACACCTGTGCACACAGGCAATGAAGTCAGAAGAACACATCAATCTCTATGCTGATTACAGTCAGCTGTCATTTCTATCAGCTCTTCTCAGTCTCAGTCAGCTCCTCCAAGAAAGCATCTTTAGCACCTGTATTCAACCTGTCACTGGTCGGGCTAGGCACACCTCTCACACTTTCCCCTCTCCATTCCCACTGTTTCCACCTCGCAATCCTTCAGCCCACACACCATATACTGGCATACCCCAGCTCTCACCTCCTCACCTTGGACTGCTTCATCAGTCTCTAGGGTAACCGGCCCCACACCTTCTGCCAGGACTCATGGAAAAAGCCCACCTTCCTCAGTCCTTATGCCTTGCCTGCCGCCCAACACGCACAGCTGCCAATGTGATCCCCCTCGTTCCCCCATGCACACCTGGGCTCCAGCCAAGACTACTCCCTTACCACTTCCATAGAAGCCACGCTCCTGAGCCTCTGGAGGGCTATTTTCTAATAACCCAGACTTGCTCTGGGCCTGGTCTTTCTTCCCTAATCTCCCAACATACTTGGACTTGCCCACGGCGCTGTCCCCCAGGCAGATGATCTTCACGTTGTCCTCAGCATCGTATTTCTCTTGGTCCAGCTCACAGGGTTTGGCTCTGTCCCCGGCCATTGGCTCCTGGCTGTAGAAAGGGGCTCAGTCCAGGGGAGGGGGGTCTTATCACTGTCTGGGAAGATCAAGAGGCTGTTGTTAAAGAGATGTTAAGTCCCCCAACCAAATCTACTTTTCCTCTTCCTGGACAGAGGAGACAATGAGCTGATGAGAGAGGGGCCCAAGAACACGTTTGCATCTTTCTCTATTCCCCATCGGCCTGGCTGCCACTTGCTGAACTGTGGGGTTGTCATCTTGGCCACACCAAGATCCTCTTAGGGTGGTTTACCGTATGTCACCTCTGCAGCTATGCTCAGGGCCACACCTCCCACTCTCACCTGGAGGGGACAGTATTCTAAAGCCACACCGAAGCCACAGTTCAACAGTTACAAGTTTTACATACAAAGTTTCCTCACTTATAAAACAGGGCCCACATCACAGGACACTGGCAAACGGAGCGCTCTGAAGGCCTGCGCGCTCGTCACCGACTGACTGGCCTCACCGGCACTCCCGACCCTCCGCCCCGCGCCTCTCCCCTCCCCTCGCTGGAAAGCCCCGCCCGGGCGCTCTCCTCCGCTCCACGCGGGTGTCGGGGGCCTAACGCGTCTGGGGACCACCTGCACCGCCCCCGCTTGACCCCACCGCCCGTCCTTTCCGCCACCGGGCCCTCCGTCCGCCCAGGGCCCCCGCCGGTCTCGGACTGCGGCGCCCCACGCCGACCCGCCGCGCAGGCGGCCCGGGCGAGGCCGGAGAGACCAGGGACGCCGCAGGCCGCCCGTCCCGCCTGTCCCGCCCAGACCCGTCCGGACCCGGCGGCCCGGCTCCCGCGGCGCCGCGCTCCGCTTCCGGCTCTGCCCGCGTCCTCGCAGCTGCTACGCAACCGCGCAAGGACCCCGAGCAGGGCTGCCGGCGCCGGCCTGAAGGACCCCGCCGGGGCGCGGGCTGGCTAGCGCGTTGCCGGGCAGGAGCACCGCTGGGCAGCGCGCGTTTGGTCGGGGCTGGCCCGGGGCTTTCAGTCTAGGGTAGGCTCGCGTCTGGGGACCGAGCTGGGCCTCCAGCGGCCCGAGTCTGGTCTGGGTGATGTGGGCTCCGCGAGCTGAGGAGTCGAAAGAAAGATTTCTTGGACTCTGAAGGTCTGGCAGTAGTGCTCTTTTATTCAGAGAATAGTGTGGGAAATGTCGATGAAAATAATCCATAACCAATCTATAAATGAAAATTTGGGAGAGTTTATTCTGAGCTACAATCTGAGGACCATGGCCCAGGGCCTTTCTTACCAAAGGAAGAAAGGGCACCGAAGAAGTGGGGTGCACAGAGTGGTTATATACCCCCAAACAGGGTGTTTCACATATGATTGAAATGTCCCTCCCACAATAGTCACAAGATTGCCCTGTCGCACAGCGCTTGATGGACACAGCAGGTAGTGGTCTGCTATCTCAGAGGGCGTAGCAGGAGGCAAGAGCTGGGTGGTCACAGGTGAGCGCAGCAATCAGTTCGTAGCCTAAGGAAAGACGCTTAATCCTTAAGGAAATGCTAAGGGAAGTTGCACCTTTATCTCAAGGGCCTTTGTTCTTGCCATAAGGAATCTCTAAAGCAGATGTACAATGCCTCGGTCAGCCTCTTTTGCAAAGACAAGGTCAGGCCGAATTAGGTTT